>NC_142406.1:12818721-13177471 GCF_059441095.1 Idiotropiscis lumnitzeri | reverse complement strand
CCAATCCCATTGTATCAGACTCAAAAGGTGCGTTTTTCTTTTTTGCCGCTGTTGTTTGTTTGTTTGCGCGCCTTAGCCGAAGGTTGTCTGAAACGTTCAGCTCAAATCGAGCGTATCCCACCTTGATAAACTATAAGTTGACCCCAAGTGCCTAAATCATTTGGAATGTTCAAGGAAAGCGTCCGAAACTCTGTGAACGCTTAAGTGGATATGCGTGCGATGTTGGTAACCTTTGACTGCTGTGTCACGAAAATAGATGCCTTCAAGGCTGCAAAATATATGAAGTCTATGAAATTTAATAATTAATCCGACGGCATTTATGTTATGCTCACATCAAAATGCGTTTGTCACCACTGAGGACCCCCCTCCCAACTGGCCTATCCCAAATGTCACCCCTTCCTCCCTATGAATAGCGCAGTTGATGTTATGCAATCCCCCCCCCCCACCAAAGACATTATGTCAACAAAGGCTGCTGGCTGCAGATGGGCCTGTTGTTTTCGTTATCTTCCTCTGCGGTGCCGTGAATCTTCGACTACATTATCAAGTTAATGATATGATATGACATGACATGGACCGCTTGGTGAGAAAGCGCTCGGGGAGCGCTGCCACTTGATAGCCGGGGAGCGATGACAAACCAGTCAAACAAGAAGTTGGCCAAGTGACGAACGCCGAACGTCTCCGTGATGCGACGCCCCCCCCAAAAATGAAAAACGAAAAAGCCTGGTGGTTCTTGTTGAGCTGTCACATGCGACGGCCAGGAATCAGCCGCTTTCTTCCTCCACTCCCTCAATCAGTGGCCTGGTTGTTGGGTTCTCGTGCACTGAGTTCACCTCTCCTTCTCCCTGGATGAGTCATCACAGGATAATCAGGCCCAGAGCAGTACGAGGATAACTCAGCCTGACAGCGCAGACACGCTCTAACGACCATCGCCGTCCCTTCGAAAGAATTTTAAAAAGCAATCCAGAGAAAGTAGGAAAGGGAAGGAGATTGATCGAGGGCGCAAACGGATGATTTTTATTTTTGCCTCATATACGCACGATTTCTGACTTTGCAATATGCATGTCTTTGCATACATATGAGTGGACACGGCGCTGCTCGGCATGTGATGCGTGCGCGTTTCCTCCCCTGCTGGGTTGAGTAGGTCATCGAGTGCAGTGAGTTGGCACATCAGGGTTTTCCCCAGGTTAGTGCCAAGGCCCGTGCCCAGGATAATTACTGTATGGTGTGTGTCTGTGTGTGTGTGTTTACTTTACCAGAATGTTCTCCTCTTCCTCTCCTTCCCCACATATTCCCGCTCTGTGCTGTTTCTGGAGCCAGTGGTGCCATCTGTCAGATCTGTGTGTGTGTGGGTGTGCGTGTGGGTGTGTGCGTGTGTGTGTGTTTGTGCACGCTGAGCTTAAGAAGGAGAAAGTATATTATGCAAATTAGGGGGTGGGGAGGGGTTGGGGCTGGCTGTAGCAGTGAGCAAAAGAGGGAGAAGTGGAATGGAAATGATTGTGCGCACGTGTTGGGAGTGTGTGCGCACGAATGGCTGTTTGTGTGTTTGAACGTCTGCCCGAGAGCTGCAAAGTCAGCCATTAATATGACCTCTTCCTGGCAATGTGAATGCACGCGCGTGTGTGTGTGTGTGTGTGTGTGTGTGTGGTGCACGCATGCTAGAAAGCAGCTGGTTCTTTCACCAGAAGCATGCTGTGAATTTGGAAGCGTCCATGTTATTAAGTATGCAACACAATTCGGAAACGTATCCGTGCGCAATATACACTCATGTCATGAAAATTCACCTCAGAACGTCGGCTAGCTGGCCCGCAGTCACGTCGGCGTTATCCTGGCTAGCAAAACGTGGCAATTCCGATGATGGTTTGGCTATTAATTTTTTTTTTTTTTTTGTATGTCACATTTATCCACTGGGTGTGAGGAAAAATACTAAATATTTTACATCCTAAATCTTCCATGTACAATCAATATAGCGCGAATTAGCATACATGCTATTCATAATCATGCTCCTCTATGGATATAAATTTTTCCTATATGACATTCGATTTGCAATGTTATTCATACGTTCTATGCATATTAACGGGTTTTTAATTTTAATTCTTAATTCATCAATATGTCATTATCACTGTCAATATTAGCCTCACTTTTGGCAGTAATTGTATAAACACGGCTTTCGGACTATTTATTCATTATTATTAGAACAGAACAACAGGCAGCACCTTAATCTTCCGTTCTTTTCCTCTTGCCTAGATTACACTTCATTATCTTTAATTCCTCCCAAATGCTTCGCTTGTATTATTTTTTTTTTTTTGCATTTTGCTAATTTCCACTCACGGGATGAGTCGTCTCTCTGCCGATTACGTTTACGAATCAGAATCTCAGGCGAATATGACATATTTCATTTAAATTGTTTATGTTTTTGTCATGCGAATAGATAAATATTGATTGGGAATTTTTCCACATGATATAGGTGGCGTGCTGTTATATTGCGTTTTTTTTTTTTTTGTATAGTATTGATCGTTTCTATAATTGCGACGTGATAGTCGTAAAAAAATAGAATAGAATGGAAAGTCTTTATCGTCATTGTAATAAAACAACAACATTGAAAGTGCTTCTTACGGTGCATGATAAATAAAAAAGGATCAGTGAAGCACTAACAAAAATCAAAAGCAATCACTATAAATATTTATAGAAATAAAATCATAAAAGCATCCATTTAATACTAATTTAATTTAATGTGTCCAGAGTTGTATTTTTTTTCAGGTGATTTTTTTTTTTCCCACTCCACAGGTAAGCGTTAGAGTCGCCCCGATCCAGTTTGTTCGGCGAAAAGTCTCATCCGGCTCGTTTATTAAAGCAAGTGTGGTCAAATTCTCCCTCATATAAAAAAAAAGCTCCGCGTTTGATCACTTCCCGTCAGCTTGGATGTTGTTCCGAACTGCACTCGGTAGGCTGGTTTGTTCATCATGAGTGGCTGTTTTCACGGCAGGCGACGGCCAAGAACAAAATGACGCCATGTAGAGACGCAAACGGGGAAAGGAAGGTTGGGAGGATGAAAAGGAAAGAAGACATTCATGAACGCAAGGTCAAAGATAATTCAAAAGATAATTACGTGACAGCATCGCCAAAGAAATGAGAGCTAATCTGAAAAAAAAAAATGTTACTACGCGTTTCACATCATCACGTCGGACTGTTTGATCTCAAGTTGGGACGCACAAACGCCCTTGATTTATTGATGAATTTTTAAATCTTGACTCAAGATGAGTGAGTCTAAACCAAAGTCGTGATTCTGAAAGTGGAGACAACCGTGCGAGTCAGACTTTCTGTCACAACAAAGCAAAACAAATACAGCGCACGGTCGAACAATAAAGTTGGCAGACCGCAAGGACATCATTAGATGAGATTAACAGCAGGGGGCGCCGACGGGATCTTGGCCTCAGGTTCAAAGTTGTCATCTTACTGGCCTTTGACCCTGACAGGTTCCTTCGGCAGGGCTTATTAAATTGGACCTTGCGTGTATAACTCAAAAGCCGTCTTGCTTTTCCGTGGCCCCATTATGGGGCCTTGGACATTCCTCGGCATGCAAGCTTTGTGTAGGAGTCAGCCTTGCACGGCAGTCTTTGTCATATTTTTTTTTTTTCCAACTTCAAAGTTTCCAGTTCTTTTATTTGATGAGTTTCACTTCTGGCAGGGCCTCCTCGTTCAAAGTCGAAAGCAAAGCAATCAAAATCATGTACGTGGCTTGAAAGTCAACATTTAAAGACAACGCCACCATAAACGGTGTGGGTAAGATTGACAGGGTCGAGCTTGCGTTCCTCCCAAAGGATTGTTGTTCAAGTTTAAGCCCCGGAGGTGAACCGGCGAACAGGCCTGTAATTGTGGTAAACATGGAAATGCAATATTCACGCCAGGACTGTTCTGCCGGCTTAATGGACAACTTCTGTCATCTGTCACACGCTTGATTCCCCCCCCCGCCTTTTATTCCTGACTTTCTGTGTGTGAGCGTGTTTTTTTTAACACTCCTCTCTTCTCTAAATTCACAAGATTACAGACCAATCAGACGCAACTGTACAACCGCTGACAAGCTTAGGATGAAGAATTAATTCGACAGTGATTTGCTAAATCTTCTGAGAATGATAATGTATGTTTAATCTGCTTGAGAGAGGTATAACTTGCTATATTTTAATGGTCATTTAAAAGGCTTGGAATTTTTACCCACTGTTGATCGAGATTATATGGTTGGGTGGTCCTTAAAAAAAAAAATTTAAAAAAATAGAAATTTTTCTTTGTTGCCCTTTTATAACAAATTACTAGTGCAAAAACAGTGGAAACTCCTCTCCGTCTGATTTGTCATTCTGAAACACAATTGGCGCTAATAAAATGCTGTGGAGACTTGTTCGTTCACCTTTTCATGTATAGACCTTTACTTTTAGAATATGACATGAATAAATAATAAATAATAAATAATAAATAATAAAATACAAAAAAATTATAGAAAGAAATTAATAAAATAAATAAATAAATTCATTCATTAAGATTTTTTTTTTTAATGTGTCTAGGAATGTTTTAAGCGACATCATATGATGTCCAAGATGTGCCATTATTTTAAAAGCAGGCCTTTTAGCCTTTTGAGCGCCGCGCTTCCTTCTTACGTGAGGGCCATCAAAGCGCTATTATTTAAATGACTTGTTTGTGTGGCCAAATTAAAGTACGCCACAAGAAAATTGGCTGACTCGGCTTCATCAGTGCCAGTTGAGACGCCCTTTTGTGCAGCGGAAATAACAGACTCCAAAACTTGATTCGAACTGTGATACCAGACTTCACATTTGTTACTTTTTTTTTGTTTTCTTTCAACTCATGATTTCCTCAACCCAATAATCTCATCTTTTCTCTTTTGCAATTACGAGTTAGCCTTGCGAGAAGTCTGCCGAGCGCCGTTTGGTTCGTCTGCCCCCCACTGCACAATGGCGGCACTCAGTCACTTTTGCGCCAGACAATGCAAGCGAGAGACAAAGTGAGACAAAGCAGCCGAAGTTTGTATCAACAGAGAGAGTTGCAGAGGCAGAGCGCTTCGTCGTCGTCTTCATCATATCTGATGCAGACAGTCAACTCGGAAGAAAGGTGTGTGGGCGCGTGGCTCCTTCGTCTAGCCCCCCGTCGTCCCCCCACTAATGACTGATTCCGATCACCGCCCCGCCATTGTCTTACAGCTGCCTCTCGAGAAATAAAGCGGGAATGATAGAAAAAAAAAATCACAGAGCAGAGAGAGGAATCCTAATTAATTGTATGAATATGCAGATTGGGTGGAATCCTCTGGATAGCCGACTCCTTTCACTGCGATCTGCTTCAATATTTAGACGGAGCTCGAAGGGACAAAGCCCAGACTTTAGGCGGAGCATTCAATCAGCCTCAATTCAACTCAAAGTTCTTGAGCGTGTGCGTGTGTGTGACAGAGAGCCTCAAGTATTTTTTTTTTTTTTGGCGCGTGTCTCACTCATCCATAACATCTTCCATCCTTCAAGTCTGCTTAGGAGAACGTGAGTGGAGAAGGCCGGCGTTTTAAGCCAAGATGTTTTCAAAATCAGTAATGATCTTTTAGGCTGTTTTATGTTCAGTTTGAAATTCAGTCTGTGTTGAAGCACATTTTTGAGACGGAATTCAGTAGCAATTAATCTCCCTCTCTCGTTTTCCAATTGGCAAATTTACAGAGAGACCTTCGACTCACCAGTCTGTTGCAGTCGCCAGACACTGGAGGAGCTAGGTGGGGGGAATGTGGGGGCACTGCCCCCCCTGAAATATGCTGCCCCCCCCCCCCCCTGATCTGACTTCTAGGCTTCTAGGCTTCGGTGGTGCAGTGCTGCCCTCTATGGGGCTGGCCCATCAATTCTCGCTCAACATATCAATACTTACTATCGGCACCAAAAATATCGCAATTTATTGTAATACAATATCCCCCCCCCCCTGCCCAAGTATATAACATCTCAAACCAATAATGGGCATGGGCAGACTTTACCCAGTCCAGTGTTGTCAGAGTGTTTCGTGTGTGTGTGCGTGTGCGTGTGTGGGGGGGTTGGTGTGTGTGTGTACACTGTGGATGCTCGTGACTGCAGCAAAGAATGAGTCATGTTAATGTCTGGAGGTCGTGTTGCGATCTCAAAACCACAAACCAGCAAAAGAGTTGGTCATCTGGTGACCATTGAGATATCACAGCCAGGCTGTGAAACCCCATGTGTGTGTGTGTGGGGGGGTGTCTCCACGTGTGTGTGCGTGCGTGCGGGTGTGTGTGTGAGAGATATGTGGAGACCTTGAAGTGAGACACTGCCAAACATTTTGCCCCCCCCTGAGTATAAAAATTCCTAAAGTAATAAGTCCGGTTTTTCTCGGTTAAATGCGCCAGATCACCAGATTTTTATTTATTTTTTTGGGGGGACCAAAACATTTATTTATTTATTTTTTAATAATTTTTATTGCTTTTTTCACACATTATACACATGACAACAACAATAACAGAAAACAAAACAGAAAAAAAAATAAAATATAATAATAATAATAATAAAGAATACATAAATACATAAATAAATAAATAAAATAAAACAGGCAGCTTCACATGACCAAAACATTTATAATGCCTTCAACAGCTTTTACTAAATAATATTCCTGGGTTGTGCAAGGTACTTTAAATGTGTTAAATAGTTGGCAAAGCCACAATAAGTGACAATGGAAACAGGATGGTGCTAGGACTCAAATGAAATATTCAGCTGTTTAAAAAAAAACAAAAAAAAAACAAGTTGTTGTTGTTAATGTGAGGGAAACTCGAGATTTGGGTGCAAATTGTTTTCCCCCCTTATGCCTGGCAATCTGTTTTTCATCATCATTATGCTTTTCAGTAATGAGCCACAGGAAAACATGCAACTCCACATAATGGAATATTTAGCAGTGTTGTGCGTCCTTGGATGGGTACGGTCTCCTGGAAAGAGTGAATACTGGAGTGTTTGTGTGAGAGGGGCCAGATAAGACGCAGCAGGGGGTTAAGACTCGAGATGGGGTGACTCTTGTTGTCTTCCCTGAATTATTTAGTGCGAGCGTGAATTCTCGCCCAGGCTTTCGTAGGAAGACCTCATGTCTCGCGTGTGGGTTGGATACAGTCAAGGTTGATAAAATGTGTCCGAAAGTAACAACAGATCATCAGAAAGAAGCGAGTGCAATTGTCCAAAAGCTGATTTGGCCACTGCTGGGTTGTGTGATATTTTTTGGTGAAAAGCCTCTTACAACGCTGCGGGTTTACACACTTGTCAAGTGATTTAGGGTTTTTGTGTATATGCATGTTTTTTTTTTCCTCTCTTAAATGACCTCAAAAGTATAGTCGGATCGCCTGTTTTTTTTTTCCATTTATTGAGAGTCTTGCCTTTAGAGTTAAAGGAGTTATTTTTCAGGAATCGGGTGTAAACATGACATTTCCCAGTGCCTGATAAACTTTATAAAAGTGCCGGAAAGCGTTGTTCTGTCGAAGAATCGCATTTTGCCTCGTATTATGAAAAACGTCTGATAGCTCGCGCTTATCTGCTGGTTTTCATTTACAAATAAAATCTTTCAAAATAAAGACCTCCTTGTCATGAAGAACTGATGTGTTGTTGAGTAAAAGCCTCCGGTCAATAGTTGAGTTTTTTTTTTTATACATTTGTAGTATTGAATGTCACGTAAAGTGTATATTTATATCGAGACTGAAGAAAGCCACACCTTGATTTCCACCTCACGCCCCTTTTTCCCACTCCTCCTCCCCTTTTATGCTTATATTTTTGTTTTCTCGCGCCGTCTTTCTGCCTGGCTACCGGGCTTCCTAACCGTCCCATCAACATGTTGGCACACACACACTCAACTGTTTTTAGAAAGCAAAAAACAACACAGGGAGTATGACTGAAATATGGACCCCCTTAATCTCTGCGGGTGGATGAGTATCAAATCCGCCAGCGAAACACTGAGGTAGAGAGAGAGAGAGAGAGAGAGAGAGAGAGAGAGAGAGAGAGCGCGAGACTGGAGGAAAACTGTGTTCATTTTGCCAAGGCCAGATGGTGAGGGCAGCTTTAGTGCTGCACAGCCTCTCTGTCCGTTAGGCCTTCTCACACACACGCACACACACACACGCACACGGCCACGTCTGTTTATACAGCAGTGTTCTTCTGTATGTGGTGGCCTGAGTGAGTCAGACTTATTAGATTAATCTTTTATTTGTCTCTACGCTGTTATCGCTGTTTTTCATCTCACCGTGTTGCCGGGATTAAGAGGCAGTGTCTGGTTTGCATTGGCTGTGTTTGGATAGTTTGTAATCGCTTTCCTCGTTTGTGTACGTGTGTTATTTTTTTTTTTATTTTATTTTTTTTTTTTTTAGCCCTCATCAGAATTAAAATATAGTCTTGCGAAATTCCACAGTAGAGTTGTTGTTAAACACATCACACCTTGACACAACTGTGATAATCACTAATCAATTAAGGCTCATCTTAATTCTCCGCTGAATCTAAATTCTTCATTTTATGAAGACATTCTTGCCAATTCTATGCTCCCCGTTGCTTTTGGGAAGGCCCTTTTCTGTTCCAGCACGACAAAGCAAGATCCACAGAGGATGATTTAGAAGAACACATTGGGGATGAACCAGAGGCCCCTTTTCTCCAACATCAGTGACATCTGACCTCACAAATACCAATTCCTCTGGTGGACAAAACATCACCATAGACGCACTAGGAAATCTTGTTAAAACACTTTTTCAAAAGAGTGGACGCTGTTATAGCAACAAGGGGGATTGGTCAAGTCCAGATTTTTTTTTTTTGTAATCAATTGTCTGTACCACAAATAATTGGATATGGGATGAATATCAAATCTAGTTTGGAATCTGGCGGATGGTCCTGGTTATCTTCCATGAGTGACAGGTGCTGCAAATTGTCTTCCTTAGCATTTATTCCGTCTTCTTGACGCTCTGTATCTACTCATCCGACCGAAGGATGTGCAGTGAGTCCAAATTTCCGAGTATGACGCCAACTTTTTCGAAAATGCCCCGCTCCTTTTTATGACACTGGTAAAAACATAAATAAATAAATTAAAATAAACAAAACAGCCATCTGCTGATAGTCTTGACGGGCAGGAGAGGAGCGGAAAACAGAGTGGTAAACATCTCAAGATGACGCAGAGAAAGGGCCGGGAAGTTCTCGAATGGACGGGGCGGTAAGATTCAAAATTTGCAGGATTTGGATTTTAAAAAGATATATAGATCATAGAGTGAATAATGTCATAAAATTGCTAACGAGAAAATTCTTATTTTTTTTTATGGTTGTGAAGCAACAGGATGCACGTTAGCGTCCTCGCATTTTCCAAAATAAAATCATCCATAAGCTATTCATTTATTGAAGCTGAGATGATTATTTTGTAAAAAAATAAATAAATAAATAAATAAATAAAAAATAATTAAAAAAAAAAAAATCTCAACGAGAAACAAGCAAGAGCCCCTTTTTGCGCCCTTCTATTTTCTTCTTTCTCAGCACAGTGAATCAATAACTGCTTTATAGCCAAAAATAGTACGCAGCCCCATTCCTAATGAGTTTCACCTGATTAGTTTCAGCGGACCGTTTCACAGCTTGCTGCGATAAGCAACACACACAAAACCCCTCGCAAACAATACGTAAAAAGCGAACTCGGTTGACCCGGGCCGGCGCTTTTGACGGAATGCTGCCCCGGCACGTCAGCGGTGACGTCTGCACGTGGTGTTAAAGAGTCCGTTGGACAACACAACACAAGCATTGTCAAAGCTGCTTCGGCCATTAGTTTGCCGATTATCTTTTCGTGGAATTTTTCGAAGCATAAGGACAAATTCTAACAATTTGTTATTGACTTTATTTTGTCCGATTTGCTTGCATGCCGATGTCCTGTTGTTGATTGTCTCATAGTTTGATGCACATTATTATATAGTAGCCTTCATGGATTCTTCATGAAGGTTATCTTATAGAGCAGATTAAATAGTTGCCTGGCCCAAACTCATTTTTTTTTTTAATGCTGTGTTGAAAAAGTGTCATCCATGCGATATATTTGGAACGCTCTCATCTGTTCTGACTCATTCCACTTTATTGCTGGTGTGTTAAATCAACACTTTGACCCTACTTCGCACTGGAGCTACCCCTGTTAGAAAACAGACTCCCCCCCCTCACTGTCTTTTCTGTCTTGTTTTGAAAAGCTGAACTTTCTCACCTCTTTTTACATCGGACAAAACGCTTGAGGTACGTGGCGTTTTCAGGTCTGAGGTCGAACAGCTCCGAAATAGTCGGCCTCGTTGCTATACGTCCATGAGTTGCAGAACCAACGTGTCGATCTGGGGTGAGCAAACTTTTTGATTGGCGGGCTACAATGGGTTCTAAAGGGGCCGGACCAGGAGCAGATGGATGGAGTGTTTTGTTCACCTCACCTCATCGGAGGAAAAAAAATTCATTTAATTTTAAATGAAAGTGAACAAAAGCATGACAATAATATGTCTTTGAAAAACCACAGTATTTAGAAAATAAAACAATAAGTTTTATTCATTTCATTTTTTTAAAAGTTCGGCGGGCCGGATTAAAACGTTTAACGGGCCGCATTTGGCCTCCGGGCCGTAGTTTGCTAGTAGTTTGTTTGAGCTATAAAGCCGAAATCTGTTTATGCGTGACTTTGTTTTTGTTTTTCTTTGATTGAACACTCTTGGTCCGGATGTAAATGGCTGTGCTATTGTTAGCTCCGCCCCGTTGATGTTCCTCGTCTATGGTTTCGTCTTGAACTACATTGACTTTGTTTTGCTCACCGAACTGAAAACTCTGCCCACTTGGAATCGTTCCGATCAACGTTTGACTGCATTTCGTCATCGTTCCCGAATTCAGTTTGACCCCGCCGTGATTAATAATTAACCAAATATCACGGTAATAAAAGAAGCACCTGTACTTCTCATGTTACATCCCTTGAGATTTTTACCTCCCGCCTTGCCGTCTGTCAGCGCACCGTCGGCATGCTAATGACATACTTAGATGTTGATATCTTGCAGCTCCCCTGCTCAAACCCAAGATTCAATTACCCCCAAAACTACAACAGGCAGGCCTGTATATTCTAAGCAAAGCTTTGATTTCAAATTGCAGCCAGATTGATTGAACATCGCCTCGGGGGCCCTGCGTAAATGTTATGTTTAATTCAGACTTTTTACACTGGATGGGAAGCAAACTGATCGCTGCTTGTTTACACTTTCCAGACCCAGCAAGTACTGGCCTACTTTCCCAGACTCCCTTGCACTTTAAACTGACTTAAGTGCATGTTTGTGCGAGGGAGGGGGCGTGGGGGTGGGTGGGGGTGGTCCGCTTCATATATACGCGCCGCAAATTAGCTTTGCATGTATAATGCAGAACTCCTCGGCTATGGATCCATATACCGTCATGCTTGGGGGAGTCGGTTATCTTTAGCCGTGCGTTCCCACCTACGTGGCTCCTCGCTTTATGTGCGTGCGAGTGACGGGTTCCATTTTGCTCGCGTGTGCAGAAGATGTATGGACCTGCAGTGTGACCCCGTTTGGCTCTGAGATCTCCATCACTCAGGGAGACTTAGAACTTGGCGCGGATAAGAGCTGGCGAGGCATTTGATGGTTTATAAAGTAGGCTGATAACAAGCCAGTTCGCATTCAAGATGTTCAGCTTTTATGCGCTAACAGAGCCAGACTTTATCAGTCTTTATGAAATCAGAACACTGCTGGTCTCTGTTAAAAGTGCGATTATATAACCCAACGCGTATATAACGTGTATGCTGAAGTGAAATCAGTCGCCCATCTGTCTCTGGGAACGTCTTGGTCCATCAGTCAAGCGGCGATGTCTGGCTCGCATTTGCAGTTATTTAACCCGATTAAATGTGTAGAATTGTGGACAAAAAATAAATAAATAAAAAATCTCGGCGCACCCGTGGGTGTGTGCGTCAGTGTGTCCCTGACAGCTCTCTGTAACGACACAGCCCGTAGCAGAGCAGATAGCAAGTCAAGATTAGGATGTAATTACACGCCACTTTCTGCTCCATCTCTCTGCCCAGGAGAGGACGAGAAAGAAATACAGTGAAAAATGGGAGGAGGAAGGTGAAGATAAGGTTGGGGGGCCACGTATGCGCCGATGAATTTTGAATCCCCACCCCAAAACCTTTCACCTGCCCCACCTTCTTTCTGCAGGCTTCGAATGTTTTGACTGGAAATCTACCCCGCCGTCCCTCCTGCTGCGCTTTCCGCACTGGCTGTCTGTTGCCACGGCAACGTAATGAGCCATCCCATCCCAAGCGCAGGATGGCGCGTGCCTTCAGCATCAGACATTTGGATAATCTTCACTCTCATTTATATGCAAAGTCAGCAGAAGAAAAAGTGGCAAAAGTGTTCTATATGTAGACGTGTGGGAGGGGCCGCAAAAAACGAAATCCTGTTTTTCTCCCGGAACATGCATCCCATGTGCACACTAGTTGGATAATTTGCACAAAAAAAACCCATAAATGGAATCATCTTTTTTTTTTTTTTTTTTTTTTTTTTTTTTGCCCTGACTCCTTCCCTTAAATCACTTCGTCTTGTTCTCATTACAGTTTCACCCCCCTTTTCCTTTTTTTTTTTTTTTTCCTGTGGTGACATTTTTAGGTCACCCCTCGCTCACTTTCATCATCTCGACGGCGCCACACTGTACGCACATCTCGCAAGCGCCGCTTCGCACAAGGTGAAGACGGTAGGATGCGGCGAGAATTCCCCTCGGGGGTGGGGGAACGGTGATCTTGCGGCGTGTTCCCGCACACGCTTCTCGCCAGCTGCCGTTTGAAGACGGCGACGCTGTGGTTGCATGAGACAGCTGTCACAAACACATGCGAGTACCTATAAGCGCCACGTTGCATCCTCACATGCTGTCACACTCTTTTAAGGGAAGAGATTCCCCCCAATCAGTGGCAGTGTTGATATGAGCAAGTTTTAATCCCACTTTTTTTTTTTTGGAGGGAGGGGGGGGGTAGGTTTAGGTTTAGTACCGCATTCATGGCGGATCAAAAGCTTTAAAGGGATTTTGGAGCTCGAGTCTGAGAGTATGCTTTTTATTTTTATGAAGAGGAGTCCAGGGGGCTTTGACACAGATGTGATTGAATACAGCAAAAACAAATAACAGTCATCACCGTTACCACATATAAATACGGTAAAGCCGCCCGTAATTTATTTATTTATTTATTTGTTTTATGCATCTTCTATTCAGTGGAAAGAAAAACTCTACACACCCCTATCCAAATGCTAAATTTTTGTCAGCCAAGTTAAATCATTTTCTAAACTTTTTTTTTTCCCCACCTGGAAATAGCCAATCACATTCAAACTCCTGTTCAATGGGAGTCAGCACACACCTGCCAGCATTTAAAGGGCCTCTGATTACCCCAAATCAATTTCAGATGTTGGGGTTAGACTTTTCCTGACATTGTTTTGCTTTGTAGCAGAAGCCAGAAGGTTTTGTGCGAACACAAAATGTTGTTTTGAACTGTTCATAATTCCTCCCACTTGGACCAAGGCTGAAAAACAGCCGGGAATCGTGATGCTGCCACCACCATGCGTCACTGTCGGGTTTGGTGTTAATTTTGGTGAAAAAAAGTTACAACTTTTGCAAAAATTTTGCAAAAAGCATGTTAGGAAATGTTCTGGTCCAATGAAACAAATTCAATAATTCCAAATTGTATCGTTGGAATTTTTTTTGTCTCATTCTCACAGGGGGTGTAGACTTTTTCTATCCAATGTTGTTGACTTTGAACAAATTCTACCTCACATACAAACAAAGAACCAAACACACTCACAAACGGGTTGTGATAAACAATGGCTTGGCTATCCATGAATGCTTTCTGCCATACTGGCAAAGTAGCAAATCTGTATTGTTAATCCCTCGCACCAATGCTACGTGCGTAATCCCTCTCAAATTATTAAAGTAATTGGCATTTAATTGCCGAAAAATGTAATTATTGTGACAATTCAATAATATAGTCTGGCTGCGTCGCCATTTTGATCCGTGCCTCCACATAATCACCGTGACCATTTCCGTCCGTCCAAACATCGGCCCCCCCAAAAAAAAGGTAATCTCGTCCAATTATTCCATTTGAAATGATGTCGCTTTGCCAGATAGAGTTTGATGAATGCCCGTGATCAATCAAAACAAACAGACTCGCATCCTCAGCCCCGACGAGTGTGACAGTATGTTAAAATCACGAGTGGATTAGCGCAGAGTTTCTAAAACGAAATCATGGCTGGATTAATTCTGTGTGACATCAGCTCGTCTGCAGCTCCTAAACCATATTTAGTCGACGATCAAATAGCTTAACCTGGCCAGTCAATCCCATCCTAATATTCCACTAATCTGTCCCCAATCCAAACTATAACAGAATCAGCATCAGCCGTTTGTTGTTTTGAAGTTTTTTTTTTTTTTTTTTAAATTATGCTTCTCTGCTTTTTTTTTTTCGGATTAGATTTCACACGCAAGTGCTCAGTCTAATACAGGGGTGGGCAAACCTTTTGATTGGCGGGCCACAATAGGTTCTAAAATTTGACAGAGGGGCCCGATTGGGAGCAAATGGATGGAGTGATTTGGTCACCTCACCTCATCGGAGAAAAAAAATATATTTAATTTTAAATGAAAGTGAACAAAAGCATTACAACAAAATATCTGTGTTTGACACATCAAAGTATTTACAAAATAAAACATAAACAAGGTTTATTCATTTAATTTTTTTTCCAAGTAAAACGAGCCGGATTAAAACGTTTATCGGGCCGCATGTGGCCCCTGGGCCGTAGTTTGCCCACGCCTGCTCTAATACTTGCTTGTGTTTTTCTCTAAATATCCCCCCAAATGTATAAATACTCGGGCGCCATGACTCAAGCGCCGGCAGATGCCGAGCTCTACCACACACACACATTGCTACCTTATTGAAGTTGCATACCTAAACACACGGGATTAGTGATTTATCATCATAATCATCAACTCCCCGGAGTCTTTATGTCAGGGAGGTCAGTTTTTGCGGGGTAAGGTTCTTATGCTTTACAATAAGCAGGCAACGTCCCAATGTTATTCATTTGAAGAGCACTTTACTTGATGAAAACATACAAATACAAGTGAGTACAACCTCCCGCTGTACTTGTTTGTTTGGACCGGATCCTAATGCCTTAATCAGATCAGAGTTGCCAGCGAGCATAGAAAAGGGACGAGCCGGGGAGGGGGGATTGGGGGGGGGTGCACGATGAGGAGGAGGTGGCGGCGATGTCGATCAGGGTCAGGAAGGGTTTCAAACTTGGTTCGACCACAGAACTGTTAAAGTTCTGAGGAGAAAATGATGCTGATAACTCGTGGGGGGAGGGGGGGGTGTAAATCTGGTATAACAGCACGACACCCTGCTGGTGTTACTTTTCCAAATAAAATATTTATCAGCATGTCCAAACATTTGATATGAGGCTGTTTGTTTGACATTCTGGAGAAGCGAAGCCAGATTTTCTTTTCAGTAGGACTGTATTATTATTATTTTTTTTTTTTTGTTGTTGGCACATTTTGAGTCCAGATGAACGGTTAAGTACATTAGATCAGTATACAATCTGTCAATCAATCGGCACACAAGCCATGAAGTGTGTCGCCGCCAAATACAGTGGAACCTTTTTTTTAAGTGGAATACCGAAGCGTACTCAAGTCGTTTGGGGTATTTCCTCACATTTTCAAGTATCTTATTCACCCCCACCCAAAGAAATTAATTTCCTGTGGTTTAATTCATTTTGTAACAATTCAATTCATGATTGTTGTTGATAAAATATTGTTGGGTGATATCTTGAGTTGCACATTTCTTTCTGCTATTCTTCTATTAGCTGATAGGGGGGTTTAGACGGGGGGGTTACATAGTACTTGAGTAATCTCATAACTGATTACTTTTACTCCCCGTAATTGTTTGGAAGACTAATTTATAGTTAAGTCCTGTTATTTCAACGTAGCAGTCCAATTTTTGGTGACTCTACACACCTCTCACGACACGTAGGAAGGTCTGCGATACGATCCATGTTGTACCTTTAACAATGTAAAACTTGTTAAAATCTTTTAAGTCCTGCTGGCATACGTGCTTCGCCAACATTGCATTCTTGATGATTTATTTTTTTGGTTCAAAAAGTTTCCATTGCTTACTTGTGCCCTTCTCTGCCCTTCAATGTTGTGTTAATTAGATGTTTACTCCCTCTTAAACACATGTTTTAACACATGACACTTTTGATGAAATGGCTCTCGCATGTGGATCAATATCCCATGATTCCTCCCGTTATGGTTTCCTTTTTCAGCCTGATGGCTGCATCAGGGGGGGGTCGGGAGTCACGACACGTTGGTCGTGGCCTATCCAAGGAGGAGGGGTGGGGGTACCGCATCGGCGCCATCTGGGGTGGCTCCCATGACCCCATTCGCAGCGCTTTTGTCCAATGACGAAAGGCCGTGTTGCAGAGCCGGTGGGCCGTGTCCCACTTGATAAGTCGTACCGAAATGATCTGGTTGCTCACATGTAGCGCTCCTCAGTTTTTCTTTCGTAAATCACCAGCGTTCAATCAAAGTGAAAATGTTCCCTTGAATAACACCGATGCTTATATTTAACCTTTTCACATTTACTTTATTGGTTTTCTGGCTCCATCTTCCAAATCCCTTCCATTTCCTCAAATCCCTCCTCCTCCTATACGGCTCGGCTGCGGTTAATACAAATTGCAAGGGCTGTGCATCCAGATGAACGCGGCTTGAAATGTAAAGGATTGCGTTGCGTCACGGTCGGCTTTTTTTTTTTTTTTTTTGCCAATCCTTATTTTTGTGGCTGCAATGTAGGGTAACACTTGGATAATTCACCCTGCGCATTTTGAGCCAGGACTTTCGGATTTAGTGGATGTATGGAGACAACAAGGTTCTCATCAGCCGTAATGTGATGACCAGGCATGGATTCGTATAAAAGGTTTGATTGCATCATACGGCCAAAACCAATTGACTCTTAAATCTGCAGGTGCTTATATAGTGTGTGTGCCCGCATATGTTTAGCACTCTGTAAATCAGGGCCAAATGGTCAAAAGATCAATCAGTGACATTTTCTATTGAGCCCCCTTTCGTTCCTGGGGATGGTCATGTACATACACACTCGCACTTAGTCAATATCTATGTGCGTATGACTCAGGGAAATGGTGTGGTAGTGATTTATTTAGGTGTGACGGATGTGTCTACGACATAGCAATCTGCCTTGGGTGATGAGATTAGTCACATCGGACACCTCTCTTAATTCTGCATGTGTGTGATTTGAGTGCCGCGTTGGTCAAGACGTGTGTGTGCGTGCGTGCGGGAAGATAATCCCAATGAGCAGCTGTGATTTAGCCTATGGAGCGTCTGGTCCGGTCGGCCGTCGTGCTTATATAACAGGCCGCTGACCTCAAATTAGCGGCCGTCAATAATGATGATTAGGTCTGAAATCATGACAATCACCGCTTTGACCTCGTGCCCTCCGATGCGTTTCGTTTTCTAATTTCCCCGCGAACGATCCAAGCGCCCGTTAACGCGACATTGGCCTCCGCCTATGAAATATTTCGTACAATCGGGCCTCTCTGAGCCCGCGAGTCTCTCATCAAATCAAGGGCGGCCTAATGCTTTATCCCGTCTCCTCATTTTTATTTTTAACTCATTCGCTACCATTGACGGATATAGACGTACTTTCATTTTACCTGGGCTGGCAGTGAATGATTTAAACTTTATCAGCCGTTTTAAATTAATATTGATTCCGGTGGCACAAGCCACAAATCAAGCCATGGACTGGCCGGATTTCCAACGCACCTCAGTCTGGTGCGCCACTGCCAAACGTGGATTATTAAAGTCAAACATGTCTTGCCATACAACTCGATTAGTGTCTGCCTTTGTGTCGTGAAGTTAATTGCCCTCTTTTATCTCCTTAGGAAAGTCGAAACAGACCCATTTCCGACAAGCAAGAGTTGATCAAACGCGACTTGTTGGTTCCTGTTTGAGTATGGATAATGCATGCGGGGCGCATGTGCGCCATTATCTCTCATTGGGAACTAGTGGCTTTGAAGTGTTTTGTACATGCGCATGTTCACAAACATCTGCGCAGGCTTGCAGCCTTAAGTACTATATGTTCTCAACTTGGTAATTGGATTAGTGAATTCCTCAAACGCGACGACCGAGCACCCCCCACCGCCCTACGTCGACTCCCCTTGGAGTTGTATTTTATGCCGCCTCAGCATCCTCGCTGCTCCCTGCTTTATCCTTTTTGCTCTAATTCTAACTTTCCCCAAGACATTCTCAATAGAGGCAGCCGGATTTTTTTTTGCAAAGGAAGCGCTGACAAGTAGTTGCAAGTAATTTGAGTTCTCTGACCCATTTCCACTGGAAAAAAAAAAAAAGATAGAAATCCTTCCTCTTCTACCAAATCCATACTCGCTTATATTAATCTGCTTTCATTGACCTGTGTAAGTAAAAAGAAACACGATAAAGTGTGTTTGTCATTTGACCGTATCATGTAGTATGAACATTAAGGTCACACTCTCCGTTTTTCTTGAAGGGAAAATAGTGCAAATGTGTCCACAATTGCTGCTTGTGCGTATGA
The DNA here is from genome assembly GCF_059441095.1 of Idiotropiscis lumnitzeri. NCBI lineage: Eukaryota > Metazoa > Chordata > Actinopteri > Syngnathiformes > Syngnathidae > Idiotropiscis > Idiotropiscis lumnitzeri. Next base: position 13,158,841 of record NC_142406.1, on the reverse strand, counting down.
TTGCGCGCGAGCTGGTTTGCCGGGCGCCCGCCGAGTCAGGGGCAAGGGTAATATCTGTGGATAAATCCAGGCGAAATAGGAGGGGAATGATTTAATAAGGAGGCTGGACGAGATGGAGGAAGCGAAGGATGGCTAGGATGGATGAATGTTTTGATCAGAGCAATAAAGAAGGACCTCTCTCCCTTGCCCTTTTGCTTTGCCCTGGGCGATCTCTGTGTACGTGTGTGTATGCGTGGCCCCGGACATCTCGGTTCTAACAGTACGCCGGGATGAGAATGAGGGGAGACAGCCAGGGGAATAGTGTAGAAAACAGAGACGGCTCTGGACTACTCCATTCAATCAGTATGGCGCTGCAGCCAGCTCATCTGCTCTGCAACAATGAAGCGGTCACTATGAATTAGAGGCACGCTGAGGTTTGGGAGATGGAAGCAGGCACGACACGGCCACACACAATACATAGACATGTATTAACATGGTTGTGTTTGCTGCTCTGTCCTCACGTCAAGCTCCTTTATTCCTTTCCGTTTTGGCCTTGAACAAGTTCGCCCTCAAGGCCAGTCATTGTCCAATGCTGCCTCCGGTCATTTGCGACTATTGATACGCATTTCGAATAGAGCAGGCTTTTTAAATCTGCTTTCCCAATCGGTCAACAAGCTGCCTTATCAAGGTCAATCAACGGTATAGTGGGACGTGTGTCGCCGTAGACGCGAAAAGATCAATAGGATTTTTCCCCGCATGCTATCAATCCAATTCGAAGAAAATATCATCCGATATTGACGAGAGTAAGTAACGTAGTTCAGTATCGGAATGGCAAGGTCAATATCCTTTTGTTTTTGTTGTCTTCTGAAAACATTAGCATTGCATATTCATCCTATTTATATCGAGATATGAGTTTGACGCCACCCGCGTTTCAAGTGAGCAAAAGTATTGGAACGGACATTATTAAATTAATTTAATGTGAATAACATTTCATATTTGATGGCGTCATGCATGCTCTATTGGGTTTAGGTCCAGGGATTGACTTGGCCAATGTAAGACCTTCCATATTTTTCCACCATTTCTTGTCTTAATTGTATATATTAACATCAATGATTGAAGTCAAGACACGACTTCCACAAATCCAAGGCACAGAGAGTTCAGCGTGTTCTCTTGGCCTCGCTTCTGCCCTCTTTTACCGACGCTGCCAAATGTACGCAAAGTGGGAGTGTTTATGCGTGTGTGCGTGCATGCAGAGGCCGAGGCCAGTTAATCTGTTCAACACATTGTATATATTTATCCTGCGGGATGAATCCAGGGCATCCGATTGATGAGTCTTGGATTTAGCCTGATCAGTCTGGGTTGGAAAAGGAGGAGGGTGGAGGAAGGAAAGCGAGGATGAGTCACTGTTATTCCGCAGTGGCTCGTGGCTTAAATGGACATATAAGCACAACGGGCGACCCTTGTTGACACGATGCCGCTTTAATCTTCACGAGGGGAAACTGTCCACGCGTGAGAGCCGGCCGGCGAGGGTGTTAATCGTGTAAAATGCAGTCTCATTAGTGAGGAAACGGGGTGAAGAGAATTAAGAAGCATCATGAAAACAACCGTTCACCCCTAAATAAACCGTATTACCGGTACAGGTCTGGTTAACACTGGAGGGAACAGCTGATGTTGGTACATTTTATACTCAATCGAATAAGGCAAAAAAAAAAAAAAAAGACAAAAAGAAAGGGCCTCTGCTGGAGTGGCGTGGAATAATGTCAGTGAGGAGTTGGTGAGGGGAAAAAATTGACTCATTTCATGCAAGAGTAGCGTTCAGGAAAATAAAATGCAACTCGAGAGAGTTCCTACCCTTCAGTCAGTGTCCGAGTTGGGAATAAATAGAATTTTTTTTTTTGCTGTGGACTCGAAACATTTGGGTTTGACATTCTACGGTGAATATGACACGAGATAAAAATGGAGTGAATATAAATGGGTATAATACAATCCAGCATTCTTTAGATATTGTACAATAATGCTTCACTATTTTGCATAAATTACTGTAGCTAGAAAGTGAAGTGTGGAGAGTTTGTGTCAACAAAATGTTAGTCATTTCGATTTCGACATAGAACTTAAAAGTCATTGTCAGGCGATCAAATGTTAGCGTGCCACCCGCCCCTTTTGTGCTGTTTGCAATTTGTTTGTTTATGTTAGTCCTCTTCGGGAAGTTTGAGCTCAGTCCTGGCATCTCCCCGTTTCCTCCCCCACCTACACCTTGCTGGTCCCAGCTGTTTCCTATGTCCTCACCCCGACCCAAAAACCTTCACTTGTCATGCCTAACCTGCCTTACTTTGCGGGGGGAATTTTTGCGAGCAATGGCGCTTTCCACCCGTGCCTTAAACCAAAACATACTGAACAATACGCAGTCATTTCCTTCCCAGCATGCTCAGCGTTCTTCCTCGCTGGCACAGCTAGCTGCTGCTAGTTCATCCGAAAACCATTTTACCTTAATTTCCATGCCTTTAAGGACTTTTAATGACAGATCCACTGGTGCAGAACCATGCTTATACCGAGAATATGAGCTCAGTGGAAGGTTTTATAGCTGCAGAGTCACTGTGGGCTTAAAGACCAGCTGTTGGCGTGCCAGTTAAACTGTTTACACCTGTCACTCACTGTGTGTGTGTGTGCGTGTGTGTGCGTGCAAGAATTCCAGGATGCTGGCGCTGCACTGTGACCAACATCAGAAACAGGATGTCTCAAACCCTATTTGTCATTGCAAAGTAAGGACAGAACAATGCCAGGCTCATTTACGCGTTTGTGTGATTTACCGAGACAATGTTATTAAGTGGTTCTTAGCGTGGAGAAAAAAAAAAAAAATATGATAAATTTCTGATGATTAAAATGGCTTTGACACAAGATCTCCATTGTTGACAAAGCATTTATTCACTCATCCTCTAATCATACCCGGCCACAACAAGTTGAGTATCATTAGCAGACTCGGCAGGTAGCACGAGGTGAGAGAAAGCCTCAATGACTGCACAGAATGAGAACAGGAGGCTGGAATTAATGTGTTCAGGGAAGCAATTATGTAAACGGCGCCGCTGCAGAAGAAATGACAGCGAACAGGCCCGAGGATGATTCACATTATGTACGCCAACAGACTGCAATGTCTGCTACCTCGGACGACCCGCTCGAGAGTACACAAATAATTTGTGTTTGGGCCCATAAACAAACTCTAACTGCTTCTAAATAACAAGGAAGAACACTTACAAATACTCAAATCCGCATTTTTTCGTAAACGAGGACAAACCGAGCAGCCCTAGAATCAGACCGTTAAGTTATCAACTGAGGCGGCCACCAGAGGTGCTGTTGAGTTATTCTCCTTTAGTTTACTGTTTAAAAGAGCACAGGATGTCTGCTATGGGAATCTGGGCGGCACCAAGACCGTCAAATCCTCCAGGCAGCATTTTTTAGCACAGCTCAGGAATGTGAACCTTGAGGGGAAACTGGCCATTGCACAGAAATGTTATTTTTCTATTTTCCGAATATGTAGTTAGCAGTCCATCCATATTTAGAATAGGGGCTCATCTCAAATCATCTGTCCCCATTAAAATGAATAAAAATTCCATTAAATGCCCAAAAATGTTTTTTATTTATTTATTTTATTTCCATTTTACATAATGACAATAGCGCTCTTTAATATTGTACGATATAAAAAAAGAATGTAATCAATTATACTGATTGTACATCATGGTGATTAATTGCAACTCCTGCCAGGTGTCCATGACTCGGTAGAAAAATACAGTCATGAAGATTTACACAACTACAAAAAATGACAGCCGAAATATTCTCATTTTTTCACAGAGGATAAAGAATATATGCCAGTGAGTATCGCTTAAAGGGCTGTGACTCTGCAACAATTGACGCAATTTAGGAGCTCGTCATTCTGCTTTCCAAATTGCTGCTTGCTGTGAATTGTGTTGAGTTTGGTTCACCGCCAGCATTTGACGCTGGCATCTGAAATGTATGCTTGCAAGTCAAGAATAGTTATTTATTTTATTTTTTTTATATCAAATCTGGTAATATTTTGCGTTTTGAGGAGTTTATATGTCAAATTGAGTCCTGGTAGTAAACAGAAAACTGACTGTTTCAAAGTGCGCTGATAAATAATTGGCTGTTGATTTGTATGCACGTAGGTGGGTAGAGCCCCGTACGTACGAGTTATTGTCATTCTGTTTCACCCGACACTCTGTGTTTGCACGGTATTGCTCCAATAATGAGTGTTGACTTTAAATTTTAAAATATAGTTTTCCTCTCTTGGGAGATCGGATAGAAACAGGAACGCCTTAGCTCCTGATCAGTTTTACGAGTCTGCATGAAGCAAGCAGATGACTAACAAGCACTTGCACTTTCCAGCTCGCTCTCCGTGGGCCTGCGTGGCAGTTAGCGGCTAGTTAGCATGAATTTTTAGCATAATAATGCTATATTGCTCGTATATGTTGCCATGTTGGTTTTGAGGTCAAAGTTCAATGCTTGGCTGTGTTTCTGGTAATGACAGAAGTTGTGTTTTCTGCGATATGATGTTTACATTCCAACCAGTAAATGTTCAGGAATGTTTCTTTTCAGCTTTACAGCAGCTGTTTGGCGGTTTTCTTTTTCCTAGTGTCAAATTGGTATAATTATGTTCCGCATGAATGGGACAATTGATTTTCAGTCATCAGATGGAAAATGAATACCAAGACGAATAAACGTTCCAGCTGATGAGGGTATGTTGCCCAACTGGTGTCGACTCGGATGTGCAACCGTGCTAGAACTTAATCAGTCATTTGGCCTCCGAACATGCAATTAGTATCACTCAACATTCTGAAATTATCCAGTTGAACACGAAAATACACACGCACGCCATTTTCAAAGGTTAGTATTTCATCTCCTCTGTTATACTTTCCACCATCTGTTTCTCACACATTCTGTTGTTTCTTGGAAATGGTGCCATTTTTGGAACGCGCCAATGGAGATGGTGGCTGGAGATGACGTTTGAAAAGAAACCAAATAGAATGTCTCTCACTCGTGTTTGCTTAAGTTGTTCATTTTCAAGCGCTGCGCAACAAAAACAGGATATCCCATCCTGCCCCGGTGTTCGGCCCGCATGTGCCTCTGTTGTTGTTGTTTTCCTAATCGTCGGTGACGTAACGGGACTCAGTAGCCACGGCTGTTTGTCTGGCCTACTTTCCCCTCTATCGGCTCTCATCATCTGGCAGCGGAGGGGGGGGGGGGGGGAATCCCATGGTTCCCCGTGAGCACATGGAATGGGGTGTCGCACCTGAGCCTGGTGATTAGTGGCGGTAAACGCCCCGAGACATATACGCACGAAAATACATCCCGCCAATCCCCAGGTTGAATGGCGCTGACATAAAGGATAGATATTCCCTCGGATGTCATTAAGGGGACGTTGGGCGACCTGATTCATCTTGCGCTTGCTAACGCTTGTCCATTGGCTAACCGTTCCACCAGATGTATGCCCTCCAGCTAGAGTCGCGGTGCCATCTCACACTGCATCTGTGTGTGTGTGTGTGTGTTTCTGGCAAAAGGGCCCACCTTTCCGGCCTGCTCAAAGGATTAGAAATCGGGGTCACGGTTGCCGGGGTGTGCAGAGGATTACAGCCTCCATCCATCTTTTTATCAAACCAATTGCCCTAAGCCAGCTCTCCATCTCTGCTTACAGCTTCTTCTTCCAATGCTTTTGGGGGTCCCGGAATGAATGTTTCATGTCGCGAATGATGCCAGCCTGTTTTGGTGGCGGCGAGAGACGACGGGGTGTGGTGGGGATTATGGAGGGAGACAAGATGAGCATAAGGGTGGCTGTTGTCATAGAAACCAGTTGTCGTGGAAACAGACCCCCCCTCCCTCCTTTCCCCCGCCTAGACAAACTGGAGGGTGTGCAAAAATGGTTCACGGGGCTCGCGGCTGAGTGTGTGAATTTGAATGAGGTATGAGATGGCAGCGACCGCACCCATGACACACGTAGCATCGTTTAGACTCGGCTAGACTCCGTGCATTCTATAGTTTCAGTGGTTTGACGCCGGCATGTGTGGTCGGGTCTCACGTAAACGTGAGCGGGCCGAATATCAGGCGTGTTTTTGGTTGCACGTATAAGTGCTGGTAATGACTTCTACAGACATGTTTTCCAAATGGGCGGGTGCAAACCTCATCACCCTTTCTGGGAGACTCATTCGTCTTCCATTGTAAGCAAGGTGTCAGGAATGATGACCCTGAGAATAGAGTGCATTAAACGTAGTAGTTTCACAATTTAAGGCTTTGGGGACTTTAACTTCCACTTTCATGGGAAGACAAGACAAGAGTTCCTGGCTCACGATCTTTTTTTCTCGCACGTCCCCACAAGTATTTCAGGATAGACACACACGAGTGCAATTTCAATGGCTTTATCCAGCGACGTTTCATAAAATAAATGATGTAATAAGCACAGCACATACATGAGCTGCCAGAGCCAAAAATGACATCCAGGAACTCGGCAAAATGCAGACTAGGTGCCAGCCGTTCATTCTCATTCACCGACACCCAAATCACTCACCAGCCCAGATCTTTCCTTTTAAAGCCACTCTCACTGAAGTTCACATTATATTATGTACCCACGTGAACAATAATGATACCCGCATCTTAATTTTGCTTAATTGAGTTAAGGACTTATCTGTGTATCTGTTTGATCAAAAAAAAAAAAAAGAAATCAGGCCTTCCCTCAATGTCCGTTCTTTCTGCTCGGCTCGGCTAAGGGCACGCTGCAAACTCAGCTTTCTGCTCAATGGACGGCTTGAAAAGCGTATTATCCCCCGTCACATGTCAATGCTGCAGGAGCATATGAGGTGAATGCGGTATGCGTGCATCGACCCTCATCCCCGCTGCGGTGACTCATCGCCGTGTGCCGCTTATAGAACAGCCTGCATGTGCTGCGCGAGTCCTTGCCCAGGGAGTCATGCGGCTATAGAATGTGTCCTTGGTTCAACTCCAACCAACCAAGTCACCTCAGACGAATCCCCTGCAGAAGCACGCGAGACGGAAATGTGCTTTCAAGTGCGAGGCTGTCGGAAGACACTGTCAATTCGTCCTCTTTAATCCAATTTTTCTTCCTTTTGCTTCGTTTAGACATTTTTTTTTTCTTTTTTCTTTCTTGAAATGGACGGTATCTGGAGAGCATCAAAAAGGCGATCCAATAAAAATAGCAAACGTGTGCCTGTGTTCTGCCTCCCTCTGTGTGCCATTAAATCCATCTTGTTGAGCCACACCAAAACAGCATGCATGCATCTTGTTTTATTTCCATTCGCTCTGGACTGATGTAAACTCAACTGTCCCCATTTTGCCTTGCCTCTCCCTCCCGCCTTCCCGTCTTCCGCTTCACAACACTCCTCCCCTCCCTTCGCGCCACCTCGTCCACGCTCTTCCTCATCCGCACCCTTTTTCGCATCCTTTCCTCCACTTTTCCTCGCTTGTTGTCACTGCCACCGCCCCCCCCCTCTCTCCCCCTCCTGTCTCTCTCTCTCTCTCTCACTTCTTCCTCGGCCACCACCCCTCCCTCCAACATCCGAGTTGACTTTGGGTACTGAAGAGGTGGCGCGAGGTGAGATCGAAAGAGGGAGACGAGTTAGTGGGAGGGGGTGCAGAAAAGCAGGTTTGTGGGGGGGGGGGGACAAAAAAGGGCAAACGGGGTCAGAAAGCCTGAATGAACTGTATGGGGAGAAAAGAGGCGAAGAAAGTGAGGGAGCCTTGGCAATAGTTTCCACGTGCGAAGCAAAGCCTGCATCCACTCAGAGATGCTCCCATGGGGATGAGCAAGACTGCTTTTTTTTTTTTTTTTCCCCCCTCCGTCTGCCTCTGAATGTTTAGTGCTGATAAAGTGTTTGTGTCCAAAACAACACCAGCGAGATAAAGCCGCAGCTGCAATCGTCGGTCGACTCTCTTGTTACTTTCCTCATTTCATACTTGATCGGGATTAAGTGGCGGTTGAAACCGTGCGGCCCCTTCCTTATCGCAGCGACTCGGTTTTGTTGCGTTTGTGTCTCGACGCGTCGTGTTTATGACCGCTCGCTACTTGCGCCGCTGTTTGAAGACATTATGAGTCAGAGATACTCGGTCAAGGTGACTCTGCACACTCAGCACATTTTCCGACGTGCTGCTCCTTTTTATATTGCATTATGTATGGATTCCGGCGCGAGCAATTCGTCTTTTGTATAGCTTCTCCATTATGCATACATTTTTCTTGTGTTTCCAAGTTATATTTACATTTGTACATGTGTATTTTAAGTGCTCCGCTCACTCCGTATCTACAAAAAAAAAAAAAAAAAATCACACAGTGTTCTAATGACCTGTTTCAATAATGTAAGTCGTGTTAACATTTTGTGCTGCTGCGTGAGGAAGTTCATGATATCGTATAGTTTATAATTGTCACCTTTTTACATAGAACAAAATCCCTTTAAGCCAGGTGTGGGAAAACTACAGCCCGGGGGCCACATGCGGCCCGAAAAACGTTTAAATCCGGCCGGCCGAACTTGAAAAAAATGAAATGAATAAACTTTGTTAATGTTTTATTTTCTAAATACTGTGGTGTGTCAAACGCAGATATTTTGTTGGAATGCTTTTGTTCACTTTCATTTCAAATGAAATGTATTTTTTTTTTCCGATGAGGTGACCAAAACACTCCTGGTCCGGCCCCTCTGTCAAATTTTAGAACCCATTGTGGCCCGCCAATCAAAAAGTTTGCCCACCCCTGCTTTCGACGTTCTTTGTCTGCCTTCCCGATAACAGAAATGGAATGGCGTGATTTTGATGACATTTGGAGCCTTTCGAAACAATAACCTTCATGGCTGTCATGAGTTGGAAGGTGTCTATTCCTCGTCAAAAAGCGAATTAACCAAAGATTACAAACGTATTGAGACGTTTCCAAAAGTAATTACAGTGCGAGTGTTGAGCAGTGGTCCGTGTCGATTTAATACAAATGTTTGAACCGTTATCTGCAAAGTTCCGATATTTCCGTACGTGTTTGAAAATTAAGTCTCTCACAGATGTTTGTTTTGCATGCACCTATCCATCATTTTGAATCATGGTGCTTATCCTTATTTCGTTTTGACTTTGTTTTGCAATTCTTTTTCAATCGCAGATGGTAGGCTGCTGTTTTTGCTGCGGTTCAAAATTTTAATTTTCCCCTGCGTTAATATAAATAAGCTTAGCGCTGTCTTTCGACGGACAATGGCCCCAAATGTCAGCGGGCGACGACCAGACGCAAGACTGATTTAGATTTTAGGGGCATTTCCCTCTTGTTAAGATATTTCCGAAGCTGTTTTGAATTCATATTTAGAGAATATTTTTCAGCCATCTGGTGTCACTGTCAAAGTACAGAGACCTACCCCGAAGTTTGCCTGTCTAGGTCTTGTCGCTGTGGGTTTCGTATTCTGGGTTAGACCTCGATTTGAACTCCCCGTGCTCCGCATTAGGCAAATATCACGGCCAACAAAAAAAAAAAAAAAAAAAGAATTATGGAGAATGAGTTTGGGTAAAATGAAAACGTCAAACATAAAAAATGAGAAAATGCTCAAACAGGGCCAAGCTCTAGCTTCACCCCCGCCCCTTCATCACTACCTTTCCACACACCTAAAACATATTCGTCCTTTAACGAGCCAACTGAAGAGTAGATCCGAACAGATTAGTATGGAAATAAATCTGAGCGCAACAAGGAAGATGTTTGGCTCACGATGACTCCAAATTCCAATTGTAGGTAACTGACAGCGAGTAGGTGGCTGAGTGAAACCAGTTTCCTCGCAGCCTGTCATGGATTATTGGATTAACTGTTGGGTTTATGCACGATGTTCGTGTGAGTTGAATGTGCTCAGTTTGTCTTACTTGATATATTGGTTTGTGTAGTTATGCGCAAGGGGCCTGAGGACTTTTTATTTTTTTTTTTCACTCAAGATGAATGTTTTAGTGTCAAGATTAGTCAAAAGGTTTTTGGGGTTTAAAGCGTAGTTGAGTGCGTCAATAAATCAACGCAATCTTACATAGATGGTTACAACAATCATAACCACATTAAAAGTAGTCGGGTCGCATTAAACTACTGTACAGGATTAAGGGAACGCTGCCAATAGGAGGCTTTCGAAAAACCTGACACCAGTCACACTGATTTAGTACATATTGGCAACGTCTGTTTCCATTTTCAACCACGACTTTGACTTTTCCAACAGTGAGTTGTCGTTTCAAAACCGCAATCTTTTACTTTTTTTCCACCCAAAACTATGACTTTCTCACTACTTTCGCCAAAAATAACCCCGGTGGCTTTAATCGTAATAATAATGGAAGTGAGGAGGATTTGTTATTGGAGCAAAAACGCCCAGGAAAAAAAAAACAATAATTGACTGAAACATGACAGATTCCAAATCCTTTTTCACGTCGAGGTGTCGTGCACTCATGAGCGTTCAGGTTAACGCCGTCGACTTGAGCCTCCTGAGTAGCAATTAACAGTTGCCAGCGCGGCTCACAATCACCGAGCCCAATAAGAGCCCTCGCACCTCTTAAGTGTCTCTGCAGCCATGTAACGAGCTCTCTTCATTAGCCAACAGCCACATAACACCGCGCTAATTATACCAGGGCAGCGGCGAGGGGCGCTTGTCCACTAACTTATTTTGCCCAACGCAGGGCCAACAAACCCGGAGCTTCGACTATCCCATCATGAAAGGAAAAATCGTGGGACACTGTGAATTCTTAGGAATGGATACATATCTTTAAATGTTGGTGGTATAACATTTTGCCCGTTGACATTTTTTAAAAAACTATTTTCTTAACTAAAGTGCAACGGATATGAAAACTACACACCCCCAGCTCAGTCGCCAAGTTTTTAGACCTGAGATAAGGTGGAAAGAATTCTGAACTGTTCAGAATAGGCAGTGTTGGCACGAGACGTTGGACAAGCTATAGGCCACAAGATTTAAATTATTTTTCATAGTCCCATCTCTCTCTCTCTCTCTCGCTCTCTCTCTCTCCCTCTCTCTCTCTCTCCCTCTCTCTCCCTCTCTCTCTCACTCTCTTGCTCTCCCTCTCTCACTCTCTCTCTTGCACTCTCTCTCTCCCTCTCTCTCTCTCTCTTTCTCTCTCTCTCTCGCTCACTTGCTCTCACTCTCTCTCTCTCTTGCTCTCACTCTCTCTTTCTCTCTCTCTCTCTCTCTCTCTCTTTCTCTCTCTCTCTTTCTCACTGTCTCTCTCTCTCTTTCTCTCTCACTCTCTCTCTCTCTCACCTCCTTTCTTCCTCCCGCTCTCTCTCTCTCTCTCTCCCTGTCTCTCTCTTACTCTCTCTCTCTCTTTCTCTTTGTCTCTTTCTCTCTCTCTTGCTCTATCTCTCTCACTCTCTCTCTGTCTCTCTCTCTCTCACTCTCTCTCTCTCTCTCTCTCTCTCTTTCTCTATCACAAAAACATGGAATTTAATCAGGATTATGAAGACTTTTCATATAGACTAAGTGATCGTCGGACAGCGCCACATCCAAAAGATTTGCAAGTTATTTTCAAGTAAAATAAGCGCCGACGCATATTCTTTTATTAGTCGCGCCTCAGGCGTCAACGCACAAACAATGGACGCCATAAACAACGTCAAACACTGCAAGCCCGCACAATATAATCTAAAAGTGATGTAGACAGTTCCTTTGACTAAAATCTGACAGAAAATCCGAATAAATTAACATATTTTACCAACAAAAAGTCCCGTCCTCATTCGCATGTCGAGCAACGCGTCTTTTCTTCTCCCCATACATTTCATTTTATTTTTTTCACTTGCAAACGGCACGCAAGGATTATCGACTGCTGTCCGAGGCCTCTTGAGGACACAACTTTGAATATCAATAAGGTCACGGAGTCCCGGCAACGAGGAAGGACATGAGTGCGACATGACGACACTGCTTTGCTCTTGACTCGTTGGTTACCTTGACATTTCTTTCTCCTTTTCCCTTTTTGCACCTTACGCCATCGTTAAATCAGGATTGTCAGTGGAAGAGCTCCATCGCATTGTGTAAATACAGGATATTTTCCTTGCGAGATAATCTGATAAATGCTAATCAGATTGTAGCTAATACTATTAAACGTTTCGTAGGGGAATAGCTTTGGTTTCTGTATTGGGTATGCATTGACTGATTTGGCCTGCGTATCCGTCCATCGTATTTGATTTGAATTGCAGCTATTTTATTTCTTTGTATCAAAGCCAATCTTGAGTGTTTTTTCTTTTGGAAACGAAATCCTCTGCATCTGTTCCCTAATCCAGTTATGTACAGTCAAAACAGCTTAAGTGCGATGATTCAATAAAGACACATAATCACCTTTTCCTCCCTGCGAGGTGCTTGAAAGATGACACTTTTGAAGAGGCCACCTTCACCCCAAGCTTCAAATAGAGATGCGCTGCATTCATTTATTTATTTATTTCGTGACCCATTGACGTTGATTGCAGTCCCCCACCACTATTAGGAATATTGCTTTTGTAAATTTTATTGCTCCCTTGAAAGAAATTTCACATTTTAATGAAGTATATGTAATAAATAATGAGGTGATTGTACGTGATCTTAGGGCCGTGTTTAAAAAAATTGATATAGATTTGAATCGGATTTACTTTTCATTGCCCGATATCGACTCATAAAATCATATGTTGACACTTTTAACGTCCTTTTCCCCCAGAAATTTCCATGACTACACGCAAGATCTTGCCACTATGAGAAAGTAGTGAATCACGATAAAAAGTCAGCGCCAACAATTTATATATTTTAATTATTTTAATATTTTGATGGGGTGCATTGGTTTCAATTCTAAATGTAAAAAATTATATTTTTACTAATGCACATAGTCACAGCATAAAGTTTATACTATTTGGCGCGTTGGTATTGTGTGAAGTCCACAATTGAATAATAAAAAAAAAAAATCACTCAAAGTGAATCCAAAATCGAATCGGGCCTTGTGTATCGAATCGATTTTTGAATTTTTAATCGATAACCAGCCCCACTCTCTATGTACATATCATCGCTGCCCGATGACAACCCTGTATGTCTCGTTTCCATTAGTTTCCAAGTACAGTAACGAACGGTCTGACTGCAACATATTAAAAAAATAAATAAATCGATAAAAAAAACTCCATCTTCTGTCCCTTCCACTTGAATGTGTGCGTCACCATGTCCACGTGCACATGTCTTTTATTATGCGTGTGTAATGCGAAGAGACAGCTCAATCTGCTCCCTCTAATCGCGGGGATACCGTGGCCCCCAGGAAAAGACACATCCTATTTCCTGTGACATGACTGTAACTTCCTGTTGGCCGGTTTTCATGCATGCCGACACCGCTGTCCTCCTTCGCCCCCTCACTCCTCCTCCCTTTTCCGTTTCTTGATTAGCTGATGTAAGTGTGCGTGGTTTTGAGAAAGCGGCAGTTCATTGGCTTTCTGGTTGCTTCGCTTATTTCTGTGAGCTGAAAACTTGATTATAATGACAAGACTCGTATCACTGAAGCGGGGTTGGGGTGAGAGGTGTGTGAAGGTGTGTGTGTTGGGGTGTCGGTTGCGTTTGGGTTGAACGATTCGGAATTCTACAGCAGCTGAGTGGCCCTTTCAAATTATCAGAAGACAAACACTGGCTTGCAATGTATTCAAATAAAAGCGTGTGTACTCTTTATGACATATTTCTTGAGAAAATGTCCTCTGGGGTTTTAGAATGCTTGAGTGAAACCATTTTGAGTTATCTCCCTCCCTCTGTGCGCCCCCCCCCTTCCACTGTAAGCACATCTCCACCTTGTTATCACCCCGCAAAGCCAAAAAGCTGTGTTACCATGGCGATAGCTTCCCCGTTGGAAACCGAAAATGTGTGACTTGGAGGTGCCACAGTCATTTCCATAGCTGCCTGAGCCTGACGCCATCATTCACAAGTCCAAGAGCCGCGCCTGCATCCCGCCGTCATTATCACAGCATGCCCTTTACAAACGGCACGTTTTAATTCATTCATTCCAGAGAGCGAGCAGTGAATCTGCACACTTAATAAGCAGTTAGGCATTAATGAAGACTATCAAAGCGCCGTCCGGTGACTATTTTTACCCGACAAATATCAGCATCGTGGAAAAAGTCTCATTTGCATCCGCCGCGCTGTCCAGAGGTGTGACAGCTTTGTTTCATACATTAAATTAGACAAAATGTCACATGAAAGTAGTAACAGGACATGTCATGGCGGAACACGACGCAAGTAAGAGCAGTCAAGGTTGGAGGGATTGTAAATGAATGTTCTTGTTGCCAGCAGTAAAATGCCGAATGGCAGCCATGCAGAAATCACGACAGGACAGTTAACGAGGGAAATAATAAACGGCGTATAAAATGATGTCACAAAGACCTACTAGTGTCACACTGACACATTTTATAGAGAATTAAGGAGAAAGTTGTAGCAGATCGCCACTATTTGACTTTAGATAAAAATTGGCATGCTGGATCCAAAAATGTTTTTCTCCAAATAAGCAAAATTCCACACATTAGCTGTCGAGAAACTGTAACAATTGAGACGGTGTGGTGAGAGGTGTGTGCGGCTCCCAGTGGGTCAGTACTATGAAAACCTACAAAATGAAAGCTTGCGTATTAGAAATGAAGGGATTAGTGCTGGATTCCTTGCCCAAACATTTGTTAAAAACAGCTCAACTTGGTCGGGCCCTCTGACTTCATCCCACGTTCCAGAAACGTGGGTGTTGAAGGCTCTAAATTGTCCCTAGGTGTGATTGTGAGCGTGAATCATTGTTCGTCTCGAGGCGTTCCATGATTGGCTGGCAACATGGAGTACCCCACCTCTCGCCCAAAGTCAGCTTCGTTCTGATCAGATGCTCGCACTTCACATTTCCTCTAAAAAGCGCAGTGCCCCCCCCCACTCCCCAATTTCCAGAATCCGAATTTCCTGCTTCTTTGAATGGTGGCTTACAAACACCATCTGCCCACACCCTTGTCGACTTTGTATACATGAATAGCGAACATCAATTAGCTCGTCTCAAGTGTTCTCACATCGGAAATCGCACAGCCACTCCCAGGAAGTGTGTGTGTGCAGGTGGGGAAAAGAGGCTGCAATTAAAACTGATCGAAATGCGTGCGAACCTGCAAATTTATTACTGGGGAACAACCCTGACATCACACGGACTGGCTGAATAATCAAGACAAATCTGTTCACACCTGGCTTCTCATAAAACCTCAAATATAGGTCTTTAAACATATTCCTGGAAGGTATTTCTTTTGCTGACCTTGAAATTTATGTATAATCATGTTCAAATTTTTGAGAAACGAACGCACACCCCTATGGATCCACTTTTTCTCTCTCTCTCCGAATGACGATACGGAGCCGATAACAAAAGAGAAGCCCTCGGATGCTGCTGAGGGTGTCGTTTAAAAAACTTTTCTACTATCTTATCTGGAGCTTACATGGCAGTAAAGGGTCTAAATGCCTGCGGCGAAACGGTTAGAATCCATACTCTAAGTAACTTTAAACATCCACGGGCCTTATCGCTTGAGTCCATATGTCTTAATGCGTGCATGTGTGTTTGCCGCACTCCACCTACACGTTCCAACCTGAGACAGAGGAAGTCATGCCAAGGATTAGAGAATGCTATTCCCAAATCCCAGACATGGATGGCTCGGTCCACCAATCACGCGGCGAGCTCCGCTAGCCTCTCGGTGAGCAATGCTGGGGAATCCTGGAACAATACCAGTCAAGGCTCTGCCTCCAGGGGAAAGGGATGTTGGCGCCGAGCGATTTAGCTCCCCACCCCAGCGCTCGATTTTCGAGGAGAAATACATTTCATAGAGGATTGCGGCGTTTCCAGTGGAGTTCTACTGCCGTCACGTCCATTTAACGTGAACGCCCACGCACTCTGCACATGCATGATGCATACTTGTGAAAGACCGTTTTTTCCAAAGTATGTTGAAGAATGTTCTCTCGTTGTCAAATAGATTTTGTCCCAAATGCGTGGGGATTTTAGTGTGTGTGATCAGAGGTCTGAGTACGTCACGTGTGTGCAAGTCATAAATAAATCCCAAGTGGAGCTTGATTCAAGTGCTACTGGAGCAAAAATCGGTCAAGGCAAGTCGAGGCCTGCGGAATTTTGATTTGAGTCAAGTCATCACTTTGGTGAGCCAAGTCACGCGTGATGTCGTACAATCAAACAAATCAGTCTCCATATTGTCTACTACATAATTGTCTTCTGAATAAATGTGTGGTATTAATGGAATATTATCGAAATATTCTAATCTCTGCATTTTTTTTTCCTCCAATAGAAACAGTATCGCGTGCCTCACTGTGTAGCGCCTCCGGTGTTGTTTTTTCTTTTTTCTTCAGTGTAGTTCCTGACATTTTTTTCTTTTTTTTTTCTCCCTCTTCCTGGAAGGTTGATTGAAAACAATACATGAGTTTTTTTGTCCCCCCCCCCCTCTTTGGAATACACTAGCATCACAACCAGAAGTCCATTGGAGAAATGATGTGCTTGTTGGATGATCCGCAGAGACGGCTCCGATCCCGATAACAATATACTTCTCCCGCTTGTCGATACTCGCCAATACCTGCGGAAAAAAAGGGGGGGGGGGGGGGATAAACCTGCAAACTAGTGAGCCGGCGGTGGTATAGTAATGAGGTCACAACCTCATACATATTGAACACAGCTTTTCCTGCAGCAGCTGGAATTTTTATTATTTTTATTTTTTTTAAATTCTTGCAGTACATCCTTGACCCTGTGTGTTTGCTCCGATGCTTATCTGAGGCTCCTCTGGGTTAAAATGTAGTCTATTTTTTATTTATTTAGTTTGTTATTGTTGTTTGGGGCGGCGGGGCAAGTGTATAAGGCAAAGCCGCGATGCTGTTTTATGAGAATCATTGATCGCGAGGGAGGGGCGGGCGCACATTGATGAGCTGAGGCGAAGGCAGCGTTGTGAATGAAGCAGGATATAGCGGCGACCCAGGGGGAATCACAACATACTCCGGTCCGATCTCCCTGCAAAGCTGCTCGGAACCCGATGCTGTCCGTCCTGATAAATGTACTCCATCGCTCTCTCCACCTCTGCTTCCCTCGCACTCGTCCACTCGCTCTTTCACTCTTTTCTGGGCCTGATGAATGCAAAGAGAATCAATAAATCTATTCCCCTGCTGGATACCTGATAAAATTTACAAGGACAAGCTTAATAAATTACTAATGGGGTGGCCAATTAGTTTGTGTGCTTTTGTGTGTGTGTGTGTGTGTGTTTGATTTTTAAAATCCTGCCTGGTCATTTGTATGTGTGTATGTGTCCTCGCCCCTCTTCCATTTCCATTGCATATCTGTCCTCACAATTCATATATTGGCACAACCTTCGACAGCACATCTGTACAGTTTGGTGGCGTTCCATTCCTATGGTGACGGAACAAGTCGCCGTTTCTCACTAATGCAGCCATAAACGTGTAATAAGTGAGTGTAATTTCCTCGTGCCTTGTGGGGACCTTTTCTTACACAGAATGTGTAACGTTCGTAAATTTTAAAAAATATGACGTCAGCTCTTTTTAATACCAAAATACCCCTCTACTGTTTTCTAGTATTGGGTCAGCGGAGGCTCAATTAGCAAATATGATGAAGATGAATGTGTTTGGTGAGCTGTTTGCAATATTAGCCGACTTCCTAAAAGTTTCTGTGCTAGTCTGTCCAACTATTGCTTTACGTGAAAACTGATCCATCTTGAAAAAAAATTGTAGAACTGCCGATTGCTTATCGGTTGATCCGATTGGCAGGATTTGACCAAACACCATAATTTAACATCAGCTGACCTAATT
Source organism: Idiotropiscis lumnitzeri (assembly GCF_059441095.1). Classification (NCBI taxonomy): domain Eukaryota; kingdom Metazoa; phylum Chordata; class Actinopteri; order Syngnathiformes; family Syngnathidae; genus Idiotropiscis; species Idiotropiscis lumnitzeri. The sequence goes on along the minus strand of NC_142406.1, from coordinate 13,141,049 downwards.
TTTGTATAATCACCGAAAGCATGTTGAAACAACAATCATGACTTTCTTATACCGTTTTAAGTGGCGATAGGTTAACTATCTTCAACTCTGAATTTGTCTCGTGACCTCGCTTCAATGTTAAAATCGATGACTCGCCCCGATGACATTGGCAAATGTCCTTTAATGTGAAGGTTTTTTGTAAGGCGGCAGGTTGAGACGCTCGTCATGCATTTTCTCCATTGCCTCTTGTGACATCACTTCATCTTTGAAAGAACCTTTTACTCAAAGCAATTCTGTGTCCCCTCCACATACCAAGCCGTAATTATTCCACATTTGCATAAGTACATCTTCCTGTGTCCTCATTTATGTATGCATGTATGTACAGTTTGAGTGCTTAAATGCACATTAGCCCCAGTCTGGCATGAGCGCTCTTCTTTTATCTCTGTAAAAGACAGGAAGAGGCTTTTTTTTTTTTATTTTATTTAATTTTTTTTTTTGATGCAGAGTCTGGTTCGGCGTCTCTCTGCTCTCCATGTGAGTGTTTATCATTAGCCACTGTCAGGCAAAGAGCTTTGAAGTGGAGTCAGGGATTCGCCCACGATGCGGAATGCTTATGACACTTTGGTGCTGTTTGTGTTTTTCTGCGTGCATTTTGTGCGTTTTGCCGTCAAGATCAGCCCTGCAATTTCTTTCTACTCTCATATGTGATATTTGGGTGAATGACACTTTAAAGCGCCCCTCATCAGTTCACTTGGATGTGCATCAGTTGGCGTGCCGTTTGCAATCATAAACAATTTTTTTCTTTTTAATTTATTACTGCTGAAGAGGTAGGGCATGTATTCCCCACACTGGAATGTTGTTAACCGCTGCCCATGCTTCACTGAGTCCGCTGATAGAAAGATGCAACGATAGCATGCAGTAAAAAAAGCCAAACGGGGTAAACGAGTGTGGCGAATGTGTACGCGAGGCATGTACAGTATCTATACGATGCGCCCCGCAAGGTTCACGCGCTGTTAAGCATGCACGAAGGCAAGCAGACAGTGAAACCATTTCACTTGCGTCCGACCTCCCAAGGCCTCATTAGCTTTGAAATAAGTGTATGTGCACCGACGCGGAACTGCATGCAGAGTGAACGGCCGCGCAGCAGCCCGAACGGCAACACTTGATTGGCCTGGAAGCTCATCTCGCTGGGCATTCAGGTGCACCGCGTAACAGTGTCGTTTATCGTATCAATTATGGATCACATTTATCAAGTCTCCGCATAGCTTCTCACACAGCTGGCCCCAAAAAGTTCCTCACTCAGATGTGAGACTGTTTCTGGCTTGGTGCACCAATAAAAAAAATTAAAAAAATTCTACGCGAGTGTGATCCCGTCCCTTGTGTTTTTTATTGCTCTTGGTTCCCGATCAGATCTCTGTCAATTTCTGGAAGGAGATGATTCGTCTCATGTGCGGGAAAAGTGCGGTGTTGTTAAACCAAAGAAAAGTGATGTTAATGGATGAAGTCTTTGCTTAGTAATTTGAGCATATTATCAACAATGGAAGGGTATTATAATACACAGTTTGATCTTGAAGCAAATTCAGCACTTTTCAGAACCACTTTGGTCCTGCTGGCTTTCCATAAGACACAAATAATTGCATCGTTCCAATAGATGTGTCGGGCCCGTATTTGTGACATGTCTCTCTTGATTCCACATTTTCTCCATTTAGCGTTCTCGGGTCTCTGGAGAGGCACTATATAAATATGAACTCGTGTTAAGTGCAAACAATGACGCAGGAGGTTGCAAAAAAAAAGTAATTCTTCATTTTTACCAAAAAGCGCGGTCTGGTTCCGTTTTGGGTGTCAAATGTCAAGAGAGGAAACAAACTCGTATTAGTACAAGTTCTCTCTCTCTCTCTCTCTCTCTGTCTCGCTCTCTTGCTCTCACTCTCTCTCTCGCTCTCTTGCTCTGACTCTCTCTCTCTCTCTTGCTCTCTCTCTCTCTCTCTCTCTCTCTCACTCTCTCTTTCTCTCGCTCTTCCTCTCTCTCTCGCTCTCTCTCTGAGTGAGCCAATGTTACGCAAGTCAGCACATCGGTGAAGTTGTCGGCAGGAATGACGTGACGGTGAGCATAAGTGAAAGAGCTGATGGGTCAGATATTCCATCAGATCAATAGTAAAGATCCTCGCTGGCTAAATGAGTCGTCCGTCAAGCCATTACGACTGACAGCCTTGATACCCATCCCAATAACAGGACTGCCGATTAATAAGGCGTACTGTAAATGATTACCTCCGTCATTAATCCATCTGATAGCTATTTAAAGCTGCATGCATTAACTATCTGGACGTGAGATTTCATGTGTTAATAGCTCACGTGAACACGCTGCAAGTGCCTCAGAGCGACTCATGGTTTGATTAATGCCATTCGCAAGAATAGAAAGAACCGATTCGGTCGGAACATGGCTGCTCGCCGGGAAGAGTTTGCTAGCGAAATGAAATATTTGCTCTCAAATCTGTTCAATCCCCTCGCAGCGGATTTTACAAGAAGCCTGCTTTCTCATTAGCTCTGTTTTGACCAGATTGCGTTTGTGTCCACCAATTTCATTTGGGAAATCTCTCTCTGTACGCCACACAGCTTCCTTGTGGCGGTGCTGGAGGCTGTGCCTGTTAGAGTGAGGATGATGACAGAGCTGATTCAGATTTAATAAATAATAGACTGATACCGGAGGTATCACCTGATGAATATTACATTTCCATTCCTGCTGCTTGCCCGGCCCGCCTGTCTTCCCGCTTTTCATTTATATTTGAATGATCCAGTGAAAACATCCACCGATCCAAACATCCATGGCAACTTCATTACTGTGTTTTTTTGACTGAGATACCAAATCAAAACATAATGCCAAGACAAAAGTGAGCCAGGTGCATGTATTATTTATCCTCTGCAAAAAAAATGACTATTAATACAACATACTAAGTTATTTAAAGTAATTGTGAAACTCTTCTTTGTTTCTTTTTCCATGACTGTATTATACTGCCCCCAGTGGCCAAGTGTTGGACACCAGAAGGAGCCGCAATGAATTAATCATGATGCGCAAATAGTTGCGTACGATTTTCCTTTTTAAAAAAAAAAAAAAAAAAATGCAAATTATTGAATAGATGGCATTGAATAGCGTTCAAATGCAGACTTAAAAAAAGGCAGCCCTTGATTTGCGACAGTATCTTGGAACGATTATATTAGCCAACATTCGAACTGAGGCAATTATTTGAGTTTTTTAAAGTTAGCAATGTGACTCTGCTCGGCAAATGCCACAAACCTGTATACGATCCAAATGACTTTGATGCCGCCATTTGACCGCAAAAAAATAGAACATATTACTGCTTTCAACTTTTTAGTTGAGCCATTTACCTTTCATCTGTGGCATGGAAACTGCGAGTGTTCGGCGTGGCGCAGGATCTTTGGTGCCGGCTGGGAAGTGTTCTGTGAAAGGGAGGTAAAAAAAAAAAAAAAAAACTGAATAATTTAACACCTTCAACAGATTATTACAGAGGAAGGTGTTTGCGAGAATGGCACTGTGTTTAGAGGAACATGTGTGGACTTGCACTCTCATATCACTTCCAACTTGACAAGCATCACTCCATGTATTATTTTTTTTTTTTTTTATTGGAGGTGATTGAGTCTTTCTTCATGCGTTATAAAAACAACCTAAATGTGGATATACCGGCATGTGTCAACACAGTGAAAGCAGCAGCCAATCGGAGTGCTTGAGATACCAAGAAGGAAAGTGAGAATTTTAATCATCCAATCAGGAGGAAGATTAGGGGCTTGTATGGAGGGGAAGGGGGAGGGGGCAATTTAGGGAGGCTGGGGAAAAAAAAAAAGATCTTTTTTTTTTCCGGTTAGCAACACAGCAGCCAATCACAAATCCAAACCTGGACCAAAACAACTTCATTCACCAATGACCCTGACTGGGTTTGTTTGTGTGCTTGTGTGTGGGTGTGGAAGGATATGGGAGTAAAAAAAAAAAAAAAAAAAAGGCCAGTTTGAGGGATTTTCGGCAGTTGCCCGATCTATGTTTTCAACAAAAAGAGCAGAAGGCTTCTTTTCATTTGACATGGTGAGCAGTTATGGAACACGCCCCTCTCTGTGTGTACTTGCAAGTATTTAGGGCCCGTGTGTACGTGGACGTGCACGTACACACTTTAGTGGAGTGTGCATCTTTTGTGTGCGAGGGAGTTTGAGTGACAGCTCTGACCTTTTCAATATGCCTGTTAAACCTGAGCTCTTGTCCCAGCGCAGACGTGCTTGTGTCAACTGCAGCATTACTACATGAAGGTCAAACTCTGGCTCCAGCACACACACACACACGCTCACACACACGTCAAGTTGTTTCCCTCTCCTGTAAAAAGAATGTGCTCTCTGCCCCCGCTAGCATGTCCAGGCAATTACCACATCATACTGATGTATCTTCTCTGCTTTCCTACCAGGCAATAATTGTGGCTTTAGTCACCTCCATTTTGTTTTTCTTCGGTTCCTTTTTCTGTTGTTGTTGCCGTGGTCACCAAATGCTGCCATGGGTTGTATACACAGCTGGGAGGGCCACCTGATTGGTGGGGTTTTGCTTTTTTGTTGTTTTTTTTTTTTTAACTTCAGCAGAACAGATTCTAGAACAGGCGTGGGCAAACTACGGCCCGGGGGCCACATGCGGCCCGTTAAACGTTTTAATCCGGCCCGCTGAACTCGAAAAAAATGAAATGAATGAACCTTGTTCATGTTTTGTTTTCTAAATACCGTTGTTTTTCAAAGACATATATATTGTTATAATGCTGTTATTAACTTTCATTTAGAATTAAATGCATTTTTTTTCTCAGAGGAGGTGAGGTGACTAAAACACTCCATCCATCCGCTCCTGGTCCGGCCCCTCTGTCAAATTTTAGAACCCATTGTGGCCCGCCAATCAAAATGTTTGCCCACCCCTGTTCTAGAATGAAAGTTTTATGGATAGTGTACATAAAAAAAAAAACACCTAATGATAAATCGTTAATAAAGGAATAATACCAAATACTGACATGCACCCTATCAAGAAGAAAATGTGTTTTATATCATCACACAAGTATTCTAAAATACAAATAGCAGCACTGATGGATACATTTCGGAACCGTGTATCCAACGCTGCGTGCGCACACCTCTGCGGACGTGCCTGTGAATGCACATGTGCCCATCAGGCGCTTCAAACTGTGGCTCGTGTGTGTGTGTGTGAATACGCCGGTGATTACGCACACTTGTTTACATCAAATTCTGCCAATAGGCACCCGTGCTGCTTTGTATGTGCACGTGTAAATCTCAACCTCTCCCCGGTGTACTCATTGCGCTGGGGTGAAGCTTACAGTCCATTTGTCTGGGAGCACACTGACCATTAGCTGGCCGCCATACATAATGTATAGCGGTGACCTTTTTGCACGCTGCACCCTAAGGCCTATAAGCCATTGTTTGGTGTTGTATTGATTTCTCTTTTTTTTTTTTTCAAACCCCCCTTATAGATGGAGACGGTGATTTGAGGCGAGCGACTGAGTGCAGCTGTGTCTGCTGAAAGGAAAGGGGAGGGCCGGAGCAATGGAGTGGAAAGAATTGAAAAGGCTCGACGGGGAGACGGCACATACCTTCGCCCCCCCCCCTCTCCCTCCTCATCCTCACTCAACCCTCTTTCAGCGCCAGTCACCGCTCTGAGGTTAGCTCTCTTATGAACGACAGGTCATGTTCAATGGTGTTGAATGTTGCGGGCCGTATAAATGCCACCGATGCACAGCCCATTAGACAGAGTGGCGAAGGCCGCACGATAAACAATTCTCAAGTCGCTGAAAGGGTTCTCAACATTTATCAGACGGGAGGAGGCGCACGGCAGCGGCGGCAGAAAGGTGTCTGCGCTCCCCCTTCCCTATAATCTTCCTCAACATTCTTTACATCCCATCTTCTCCCACTGACAACTAAAGTGGAGATACGACAAGACAGAAAATAGCCTCGGAAAAGTATCCCGCGGCGATGTTAAGAAGCTGTTGGCAGGTGGGAAGATTTTCAATTCACTGTCACCAAGGAGGATGTCAGACCTGTTGCATCCACTCACATGGGACACTTAAAATTCCCAAATTAAAAGAGTGCGAGGAACACGTTCTTATTTGGCCCACCGAGATGTAAAGTTTACTTTTCGAACTGTAAAAAGGAACGATGATGGTTTGCCTCGTTTTGGTGCACAAAAAACAAAAATGCAAAATCCATGGTGAAGACGGCATCAAAACAAACTTATCGGCAGATCACTCCAGTAATGTTTCTTGTGGAGGGGGAAAAAAAAAAAATATCGTGAGTGTTTTTAAATTGTTGTGTGGCTTCGTGCTGCGATGCTGGTTGAAAGCGGCGTGCATATTTGTACACCGTCTGCCATCATTGTTGTCCCTCATCTTCCTCGCCAGTAATACTTTTGATGACTCCTTTTGTCTCCCGCTGTTTGGCTTGTTCCCATTCATCTTGTCTCTTTTAAAAAAAAAAAAAAAAAGATGGACACGGACGAGGATAGGGGATGGAGGCGGGCAGGGTGAGTGGCTCCGGCGAAGAGAAACGCTTCGCAGCAGGCTTTCGTTCCGTTTATCAATGTCAAGATTTCAATCACAGCGCGACATCGTTTAAAGAATAAATAAATAAATGAAAATCTCGTCTTCGCCCGCCCACTGAACAATACAATATGAACTGAACTTAAATGCGAAAGCCTTTCCTTTTAATGTGATTTGCACATTTTCTCGAACAGCCGCCACTTTGGTGTTTCCTTTTTTTTTTTTTTTTTTTTTTTAAAAAGCGATGCCATAATCGAATCATAATGACAAAAGCTTTTATCAAAGCACCTCCTGTTGGCCTTGGCGTTTTGTTACTTTGATTATTATTTTTGAAAACAATTTTTTTTTCTTTTCATTTGTTATCAAATATACATATATACAAAGACTTTTGTCAACAGAACAGGCGGCACTCTCGTCGGTCCTGTTCGTCGTGACAGCCAATCAGCTTCCTCCAGATGTGCCTTCTTTGTTTGAATTTAGTTCCTGTGGTTTCATTATTCCTGTTGTATTCTGTGTTTATTTTGAATTTTTTTTTTTTTTATGGGGACTTTAAGTCAGTATTTGGAGTATTCCACATACTTAGTTTGACCTTTTTTTTTTAATTAATATAATTTTGGGGAGATTACTTCTACTCTGCCTCCCTCCTTCGTCGCTTAAGTTAAACTTTTCACCGTTTCGTGTCAGTATTTTTCCAGCTAGCCATCGTCTCAGCCACCACTGAAAACTGGTCGAGTACGTCTTGCACGACTCATTCGTTGGGGATTTCTCCGCTGACTTGTCGACAAAAGTTGCATTTCCTTCAACTTTACGTCATTTACATTTTTTTTGCTTTTCCTCCGAGCCACAAAGCTCCTCGTCGTGTTAGCCGTCCTGTGCGTCACTGTCCTTGAATAGAAACGTCTTTGTGTGCGCGCATTCATGTTGTCATTTCTGGGTCCCTTCCTCATTTCGGCCTCCATATGGCGTACGCAGATAGCGTTCTTTGGGTCGTGTCTTGGCTCGGCTTTAATTAGTGGATTTGCCGCTAATAGATGGAGCTAATTAAGAGGGATTGGAGCGCCTGCACACGTCCCGCTGTTTTCAAGCGCGCATGTGTGCGCGCGCACATGCGAGCTGACATGCTTGCCTGGCTGCGGCTGATGGATGCTGTCACCTTGGTAACCGTGTTAAATAGATTCCAGAGGTTGAATCAGCTTGAGCCAATTAGACGTAGACGTGCTATGAAAATGGCAGGACAGATACAGGTATGCGCTTTTTGGCATGGTCATTCTAGAACTGCTTCCTCACACACACACACACACACACTCACACACACACATGTGCAGACAGCATCTCCCCTCAGGCAGTGTAGATATGACCATCATAATCACATCACCCCCCCCCCCTCTTCCTCTTCTCCAATAACAATAACTCTGCTCAGGGATGCAAATAATCTGTATGTCCACATATCTTATTATTGCAATCAATAATAACGAAGCACACTGACACGCACGCACACACACACGCTGCAATAACACCCCTGTCACTCTAATGAGAAAGTATGGCCCATTACCATGCATTGCGTACTGTTGTTGTTCTCGTGTCTTTTAGCACCATTTAAAAAATAAATAAATAAATAAATTGGAGCAAAGGGTTCAGAGGGTGTAACAACTAATTTACTTTCAAACGAAGTCATTCTCTCTGTTTCTGCCTCTCCGACCCGGTCATCAAACGCTGTATGATTGAGAAACATGACAAAAAGTGCAAAGGGGAAAAAAAAAAATTAATGCATGTTTGTGGTTTAGATTCTGGCGCTGTACAAAAAAAAAAAAAAAAAAGCAAAGCGGTGACCCATAAGTGTTCCGGTTGCCCTTGGCCCCATTCTGATGAAATGAACACAGTGTTACTGCTGACTTTGTGATAACTCTGTACCTCAGTCTCACTCAGACCCCCTCAGATGCACGAGCGTTGTCGGATGAAAACTTGCAAAAGTGACGATGGATTAATTTTTCTGTTTTCTGTGTCGATAAGTGTGTGTGGATGATTGCTGATTTGGGCCAAGGTGTTTCTTAATGAAATGCTTTGTGCTGCTCTGATTGGCTCATCAATCAAAAGGCAGCTTGTGTATTACCCCTAACCCCTTTCTGCTCTCTCCAGGTGGTGGATTACTGTATGACATGTGACATTTTTTTTTTTTTTAACAAACACATGTGGCCCGTAGTTGAGGACTTCTAAGCACTATTTGCATTTCCGCTAACAGGAACGACAAACAGCCCACGGCGTCCCTAAAAGCTTGACGTCAGGAGTTTCCCCCCCATGTCGCTGTCATCTTGATATCCATCCGCAGACTGAAGGAGACAATGAGACAGTGAATGCATCATCTGCATTAATTTCTGCTTGATTCAAAGTGTCGTGGTTAAAGAGGGCAAAAGGAGGGGCAAAAAGGGGGTGGGGGGGTTGAGGTCGCCATACAGGGGAAATGTGACGGGAGGTTTCAGGGTGTGTTAGTCCTGCGCGGGGGGGGGGGGGGGGGTGGAGTGCGGTGGTGTTGTCCCAGAGGCTGGATAGAAGCGCACACGTTCACATTCCCTTAAGATTAGAAAGAGCAGACACACACGAGCGCACATAATCGCATTCTCACATTTACACGCTCATGCAGAAAAGTCACCCCGCCCTCCATGCACACATAATGAGGTAAAAAGTCCCAAACAACAGTTATGGAATCCAATGAGGCTAAAAGAAAGCTTCAGCAGTGATGCAATCACTGGAGTTGTGTACGGATCAGACCGCACGGAAAAAATGTCAACAACTATTAGAAACTCCTGTGCAACAAGAATATCCAAAAGTACTCTCTGGAATTAAACATAAGTGGTGTTTTTTGTATTACGTTTGTAACCACCAGTTTTGTAGCCTCTTCCATATCTATTGTTTTGGCACCAAATAAGATGACAACATGAGGAAAAATAACATCCAACAAGAAAATGGGCTCTCGCAAGAAGCAGACAGGTGTTCTCTTGCCCCTCCCCTTTTTGTTCGACCTCTCGCTGCGCCTTTCCTGGCTGTCGTCCGCACAGCCTGTCGTGCGGCTACGGGACACTTCATGACTCATCTGTCTGCCACATTGAGCCTGGCGCACCAAGCGAGAGGCACAGAGTCCTTCTTTAGCAGAGACTGAATCACTCTACCCCCCCCAAAAAAAAAAATCTGAAAATCTGTGCTGTCTGCACCCACCCTAAGCAGCTTGCTGGACTGTCCAAGATTGAAATTGCTTCCGACTTTTTCCAAAATATAAGCAAATTTTTGATCAGCTCTTGTATCGAATTGTCCATGCTTACCTAACAAAGTGGACCATGAGTTGAGTTTAACTCATTCACTGCCAGCCCAGGTATAAAATGACTGTAATTTTTGGCGTCTATATCCGTCAATGGCAGCGAATGAGTTCATTTAAAAAGCCTCCAGCATACAATTCCTTGGTATCCAAATTGCCGTGCAACGCATCCAATGCAGCAGTGACATGGCACGGCTTACCTCTTGGCTCTCGATGTGCATAATTGCATGCGTAAATGCAACTCGGTTGGACGTTGATGTGTTTAAATGACCATAGGTTGCACCGTGAGGTTTAGCAACCCTCGCTGAGCCAACTTTGGTTGGCCTGTGAGGCTCAGTGTGACCTGCCAAAACACACTACACAACACTTAGTGTGTGCTGTGACGTGTATGTGTGTGCGGCGTAATGACAGAGTGACTGATGAAGCGCTGGTCTGAATGGGCAGATATTCCGCTCTTAACAACCATTTCGGCATGTACGAGCATTCACCCATAAAATGGTCAGCCCTTGCCAAAATGTGCATGTGAGCGAGCCTCCGAGTCTATAATGTGATTACTGAGCTGAGAATTGGGTAGTAATAGATAGAATCTTGAAAGGGATTGAGAAAATTAAGTGCGTGCAGTGGCATCGTAAGGGGAAATGACAACCACATAAGCATAACTTTAATTTGGGGTTATTGTATCCTGGTTCCGCACTAGACAAATAAAACGATCCATTCTGGGTTGGGCTATGTGGCACCGTTCAAAAATTGTTTTTAATTTTTTTTTTTCTGGCACTTCTATCAAAACATGCTATGTGGTGTTCCTCAAGGCGCCATTTCGGGCACAAATTAGTCTACTGGCTAAGTGCGTGCGGAAACCATAATCTCATAATAAGGCATCCAAAATCCCGGATGAGCTGCTCGTGTTTCAGTTGGAGAAAACCAAAAAAATTCCCATTGCTTGACTTATTTCAATAATTTGGGCTATACGATTTGTTGCTATGGTTGTCCCACGTAGTTTGCAATGATATTTTCAAAAATACTGCAACTTCATCTTTCAGATGTCAGTTGTTGCCCGTGCAAACATCAGCACCACTGATTGGGGATGATTTGAATTTTGCGGTTAATTGTTCCATTTTTCACGTTTCAAGCTCTGAGTGTTTAACGAGGTAATTTCTTGACAAGTAAATGTGTTGTGCGTCACTCTGCAAATAGTGAAGCACCCGTCTGAAAACATCTGTCACCAATATATTTTTGCCATCCACCGTCGTATGTTTTTTGTTTTCATGAGTGGAAGTAATTCAGCAATGACACTGAAATTGGTTTTGACCGTGCCAAAGACGACAAAAGCGTTCCGCTTGAAAGTGGCTGTGGATCTTCACACGCCAATCTCATCTTGCCGTTTGTGTAGAACTGTGGTATGCAAGTTGGCTGCACTGTTGCATAACAATCTGGGGAGAAGAGTTCACTCACGCACGTTTTTAAAAGTAAGCAGATAACAAAAGACTTGCTAAATGTCACACCTGGCGGGTGGGCAGAGACTCCAGAGACCAATTAGCCAATTTTCCATATGTCCCCTTTATTATTATATTTGCAATAGCTGGAATGAATCCGTCTTTCTCTTTAATTACTAAGAACTCCTAAAAAAAAAAAAAAGTTAGTCATTTGAAAACCACGGCGCACATACAGGTCTGTCAACCATTGTTTTGTTTATTGCCTGAGAGCGGCATGTGCCAGCTCCGCTCTCAGCCGCATGCAAGCGCTCCCCAGACTAGAAATTACTTTCCTCTCTTCTGCCTTTCTTTCTTCTTTCCCTCCCTGCCTCCGAGGCAGAGCAAGGCGATGAGGCTTCCCGGCAAACGCAATGATCAAAAGTGGCACGCTGATGCCTACAGGTTCCTCCTGACATGAGAGGAAATTGTGTGCGCGGAAGGTGGAGAGTTCGCCGAGCGAGGTTGGAGGGGTCGAGGGAGGGAGGTGAGAGAGACGCGCACCCATCATTTGTCAAGCGGGATACCTCGAGATTGCCAGAGATGTAAATAGGGATGCGGAGCGCAGGCTCGTGCGGCAGGAGAGGAGGATGGAAGGTTTGAGGCATGAAAGGCAGGCAGACGAGAGTCAAAAGAGGAACGAAAGTGGAGTAGGGGGAGAAAAAAAGAGAGAAAGTTGGAGAACGGCACGAGGGGGGCAAAGTGAGAGCCAGGGGATCGTCTTGAGTTGAAAAGCCATCATGGGTGAATAATTGAAGACAGGCTTGGCTCCCGACACGCTCACACACACACACACACACACACACTTGCAGACATACAGTAAAGTCAAAGGCAGAGGTGGAGATGTGTGTGAGGCTGAAGCGTAAAATTTTGCCGTAATGAGGGATGAATATGTTATTCCTCAGCACTCGGTGGCAACGGCTGCCTCTTCACTTGACGAAGCGAACAGAAGTTAACTAAATAACTCCGTTGTAAGACCTTTTGCCTCTGTGACAGCCTCAACAGTGTCAAGGAATAATTATGTCAGACTTTCAACACACTTAGAAGGGTGCGGTGTAAGGATACAGTCAGTTCCGGGCCCGATCCAGGTTTCGGTTTTTGATATCATGTGGCTAGCGATTCGACTTTTGATCTTCTCGTTGTTTGGCATTGCTATTGTGTGTGCAGTTAAACGACATGACATCTTGCTCACACACCATGTTTAATGCATGTCCCAAATTATGTTTCATGTTTGTCTGCTTTTTTTTATTTATTTCTTTTTATTCCGCTTCCCCGCATCCCTCAATCCAACCGGGAGTGAGCAGACATTCTAATGTGCAGGCGTTGGCACTCGAATGCTTTATTTGACCAATTTGAGCCAGATTTATGACTTGTGGAGTCGCGTTATTCCAGTGATTTCCCCGACAGGACACAATTTACAGCTGCTGTGTGTGATACCTGCGCACATTCCAAATCTAAGAGCAGCGACATTGCAGGAGTGCCAAGGGAGTTGTAAGGGGGGGGGGCTTATTTCCAGCAGCCCACCTCTTACTTCGCCCCGTCTATACATTTTGCGTTTGAAAAAGAAAAAAGAAAGCCTACGGCAACTTTTATCGTGCCTCCCTTCAATTACGCCACCGCCATAAAACAACACATTTAATCACAGCCTCTGCTAACATGATGAAGTAGTTCATCATTAATAAATGTCACATTTTTGCCAGGACAATGGATTTCAATGCATACGAGTATTTGATATCAATAAAAAATGATATAAGCCTCACCGGCGTCCAACGCTGCCGATGCATTATTACGACAGAAGGGGATGGCACTGTTCATAACTTATCCAACTCCCCTGGGAGGGAGCAGCAGTCTCGAGGTGTTGTGACAATTGTTGGGAGCTTGCGCGTATACGCTCACCACAGGGGGATTTATGTGCCTTAAGGAAAACCCCGGCAATCCATGTTGGGAATACAGAGTATTAGCGAAATCCCTACAGTGGCGAGACTCCAGGCAAAGAGGCAAAGTCTGTTGTAAGTGCAGGAGGAATAAGACGGACTGGTTTTCCCACCGGGAAGAAAGATATGTCACCAGTACGTCTTTGACACCACTCTGACTTGACATGGAGGGTACGAGATATCAGCTGACATATATTAGGAGCATGGCTGGGTGATGGAGAGGTACCTGCGCTTTCACCTTTATGCTATCAGTGCTTTTCATCTAGCGGTGTCGGGATTTGTTCAAACGGAAGGAGAACAGAGTCGTTCACAAGAGTTGTGGGATCCAGTGACTCCGATTTTGCAAATGTATTTCCATTTTGTGGCCTTTTGGTGCCAAGGAACTATGTTGAAGTCGACTGAGGACTTTCATTTCGACAAAAAAAATGCTTTGCTGCCATCTTGTGGAATCTATGGACAATTCAAAACGTGTTTTTTTGGGGGGGGTCAGTTGTTCTTCCATGAAATTGCTTAAGAACTGATCAACATCCTTGTTCGCCATAAGCCCTCATACTCTGGACAATTCGAGTTTACTCTCGTTCGTAATAGTAGGCAGCTTTTTCGGCAGATTTACAACCAGAGTTGAATGCTCAGCCCGCTTAACTCGAGCACCCAGTCGTACCCATAGCAGCTTCTGTGAAAACAGAGGCTACCGCGAGAAGGCAAACCAGTTGCGTGTGGTATATTCACGTGCAAGCAGAGAAAGATTTGACTGAAGGAAGATGGAGGGGGGGGGGTGCCTAGCAACAGTGATGTGGATTGAGAGAACGAGGAGATTTTCAGAAGGGAATTGGAACAATAGAGGGAGATAGAGTGTGTCCAGAGGCAAGGAACGAAACGCTGCGATAGTGCAGGTGGCGAGTAAGTGGGCAAGAGAGGTAGAGAAAGCCTTGGAGAAGGGAGAAGAGAGGGAGAGGGAGGATGGATGAAGGGCGGAGGGAAGGGGGGGGGGCATCCTATTGCATTCCTGTTGCATCAGTTCAGAGTAACAAGATTTGGAGATGCAGGCTCAGACATATTAATAGGTTTTGCCCTGACGTCCACCCCCAAACCTAACTCCTGCTTACACGATCAATTCTGCTCAGCAACATGGCTTGTCACTCACCCATAAGTCCTGTTTGTACGGATCGTGTGTGTTTTGTGTGGAAAGAAAGCGAGTGACCGACCTGCAGAGACACACAGACACACAAAGACGGTGACCTTGAGCGGCAGCGTATTGAACCATCGAGCAAAGAAATAAACACAAGCGAGGCCAGCGTTACCACGCAATCTCTCTGTTCGTGCCAAATTTCATTTCGAAGTCTTCTTTCGGACCAGCCAGGACAAGCACGGCCTCAATATTGGCTTTGACGCCTCGTAAGAATGGGAGCTCACTATTGTGCGTTCAACCTCAAGTGGATTTCTTTCCGACAGTATTTTTGCAATGCTTGAACATAAAAAGTCATCTTACACGAGAGCGCATTTTAATCTCAACATTAAAGAGGGGGGAATGAATTGCGGATCATCTTGCGTTTTTCAAACAATTTAATCTCCTCCAACGGAGTTCTAAACAAGCCGATGAATTGGATCAACAATTAAATGCTGGTATTTGTTTTTTTTGTTTGTTTGTTTTTTTTTATAAAGAAAATGGATTTCAAATACATTGCGCTTCAGGCCATCTCAAATCAGCATTCAACAACACATGTTGCCGTTGTGTTGCAACATCCACGGTATTTTTAGCAATGGTCCATAAAAAGGGCTAATTTTTTTCTCATCTCCTGGCTCAACGTTTTTATGTAAATGTACCAACATAAAATCAGACAGCCAGAGATCATTACCGCCTCTTCAGTGAGATGAGCTGTTTTCTCATTCAAATGCGACACTCCATTGAAACAGAATGGATACGGAATGCTGGCAAATTTCAATGTGCGCTGAATTTAATTTCCGTGCTTATTTTTTTGTTTTGTAATTCTGACAAAAAGAGTGCAATGGAATTGGTGCCACAATTTATACTTGCCCCAACTGTTAAATTTCAATTGAATTTTTTTTTTTTAAATATCACCTGATGCCTTGCAGGACTCAAAAACTGACATACTCCTCAATTGCTTGTACAAAAACATGCTCTTATTGCGCCAAAATGCAAGCGAACGAGTGCTGGCGCTTTTCAATATGCAACGGTGTACTTCCATGTGGTTCCACATTTCCAGATGAAGTCATTCTCAAATTCCCAATTGGGCATCTGCGGTCTCAGAGTAGACGATGACATTTCCCACATCGGCAGTGCCGAATCTTGGGCCAAGTTTGAAAGCAGTCGATCTCCGGACTCTTCCGATGAAATTTGCCTTCGAGATGAAGGTGAGGGACTGCTTCCGGTCGATCGTCTTTGAGTGTCCTTAAAGGCCTCTCTCTCACTGTGAATATGTTTGATACAAACAACGGCAAAATGAGCGGCCTTGCGTAGATCACTAATTAAAGAGTGTTGAGCACTAATGGCACTTATTGATTGCTGCAGGCTGACGCAATGGCAGAAGGTAATCTGGTTAGTGTCGTAGCACCCAAGGAGAGATTGAACTCTGCTGAACTGAAAACGCTTAAAGGCTCCCCGGGTTCCTTTTTTTTTTTTTTTTTTGGTCCTTCATGCTTTGCTGCTACTAAATCATAATCAATTAGTTGTTTGCCGCAGACCAAAGCCAAGCGGGCTCGCAGACAATGATAAAGGATATTAATCTGCTCTTATGTAATGATGCTATATTGTGCAGAGAAAGACATTCTTCTGTATGGTTACCCGATTAATCCTGTGGAAGCTCAGCCAAATATTTTTATCGTATCGATTCCTCCTTTTGTTTGCAATGTATCACTAAAGAGACAATTTCTTCAGGACAGGACATCATTTCAAAGATTACAATGCATCATCGGAAATCCCAAAAGGCCATCTAGGCCCTCCGTAGGGTAACGATTCGGATGGAACCTCGGTGAACTAGCAGCACTTTTCCTAAAGTTTGGCTTTTTCGACTGACGAGGCTAAGAATCATTTGAGCAGTCGATTGGAGTATAATGCTCTCGATCTTGACTGCCCGCCATCTGGCCCAATGATTGACAAGCCCAGACAAATGGGATTAGATCTCAGTAGCCTTTTTCTGGTTCTTCTAGTGATTGGCTCGCTGCGGTGCCGCCTTTTCTACCTCATCCACCGTTGATGTCTTCTTTGCCTGGAGAGAGTCAGTCTGTTGCTCTCTTTTGACAGATTTTATTTTGCTTCTGTGAATTACCCTTCCAGACGCCCCAAAAAGGCAAAGCTCAAGGGGGAACTGCTTTAGTCGACCATGACGGCGAGCCGACCGTGACCTGGGAGGGATTGTTTACATGATTACCGATTCTGACCCCGTGGATCGGGGCGGGGCTTTTTGACTGCTACCCTGATTTAGCAACATGATTTCAGAACATGCCAGTAGGGATGATCTTGGCCTGTTAAAAATGTGACAAAATTAATTGATGTATGTGACTTTCACCATAGGACACCCATCCCGAGATACGAATCTATCAATCGTTTCCAGGTCTGTTTTGACAGTTCAACAATTCAAACTTTAAAAAAATTGAGCTGCCAATCACCGTCCATTCTGTCTTCAAGTCATAAAGTATTTACTATCTCAAGTGGTAAATCTTCTCCTGTCGCTCTAACTACGTACCGGGAGGCTTGATTGACACGGCAATGGCAACTAGATGTTTCAAGGTTTAGTGGACCGGACTGTCAATCTTCTGTGACAACAGTCTGCTTTGAAAAGATCCCTGTGAATTCTTCTTGGGGCCCCATCCGTTTCGTGATCTTAATGCACATTAGCTCGCCGACAGTTGAGTGAGCTGTGACCTTTCGGATGTTGCGGGTCAGAGGTCAGTCATAATCTGCCTATCACCATTCCTGTCATAACCCATATGACATTTCACCAGCTCCGACTCCAAATGTCAAGCCCTAATCTGTAAAGGGGAGCGCTGCCAGGCCGTGACTCTCCTACAGTTTCCCGTTTAACTCGCACGCTTTCTCACATGGGCTCCTCATAACCGACCGGGATGTGTTAATGATACTGAATTTGGAACTGTCCGCCGGGTTCAGTGGAGTTGGCGTTTCTCCTCCAGCACAACGGGAGTCATTTCAGCATTCATCCCGGAAGTCAGCGGTGGCCCGCATCTCTAGTTGCGGGGGATAGACAGAAGCTAAATGAGTATTGTTGCTGGTGTCTACTTCCATTCGTACCAAGTGGAGAGATGGAGGGAGATTATTCGCTGCTGGTGTCCCCATTCTTAGAAGGAAAATTTATTGTGAGGGAAAGGAGTGTCAAGCCTTATTTAGGCCTTGATTCCACAGTCTCTCGGTTTGTGTTTCCCCACATGCTCGGGTTGGCCTGCCAAATACACGCGTGTTGCGGGCTTGCGGTGTGTTTGTGCGGCAATGCACTGCTCACTGAGAACATGCGTTGATTAAACTTTCATACATACAGAGTGGTGCAGTTCAGGTGAGCATCAAATGCGGGAGAACTCATTTTAGTGAGGCTTTTGAGCAGAGGGTTTCTTCGAGGGCCGGCGTCCTCCTTGTTTTGCGACACACCTGATTCAAATGATCAGATCATCAAAAAGGTCTGCGGAAGCTTGATAATAATCCTGATCCTCGAGGAACGAGATTGCGGACACCTGCTTTTGAGAAAATAGGATTTTTATAAACTAATGGTCAGGGATATATTTAGGGTGGTGCACATTTATCTGGGTCCTCAAACACTGCCTGGTGGGACACCCCTTGTGATCTTACAACCTCTACTTCCTTACTTCTGATTGTGAACCCGCTTTTTTTTCTACTTCCATCTTCTCCTGCATCTCCTGCTCCCATTATTTCACTCATCAACATGTTAGCGCTGCATTCCCATACCTGAATAGATGTCAAATATCTCCCACATCCACATGGGGAGAAAAAATTTGCCATTAGGCCTGCTCCATCTTTTGAGCCCAAGGCAAAGACATCATCCCCACTTCCTGCCGCAAGTGGCGGCATCTTGGCTGAAGTTTCCATGAATGCGCATAACAAGGTCCTGTGTGTTTAATGGTGTGTGTGCGAGTAGGAGAAAAATGCATTTGTGTCAATCACGGAGACACATATAGATTAGGATAACTTCCCCTCAATTAGGCGTCATAAAAGGAGAGGTGGCAAATTGAGGATGAAAAATGAGAAAATGTGACGGGGGGGGGGGTAGAACAGAAAGACCTTCAGCTCCCAAGACAAATGAAATTTAACTCTCAGAATCGTCACATTTTATTTTTCATGACTGCTAACACTCTCTTTACATATTTTCCTGGGTTATAACGGCAACATTGGCGTCTTTTGGTTTACATTTATTACTCTCATCCATAATATGACATTATTGCATCATCTGTCCACGCAACAATTCTCAAGCCCTACGGCGTACTTAACTGAGGTAACAGACGGTGGATGCGTGTGTGTTTTCATGCATGTGCACGCGGGTGTGTATATATGTGTGTGTGGGTGTGTGTGTGTGGGGGGGGGTGTGTACAGGTTTGAATTGATAGCCAATTGCTGTGCTTTTGCATGTCCATATGTTTCAACCCGCAGCTACATCCACCATCTGTCCCAGTATGATGCTAATTTCGAACCCCCTCCTAACTATAGTCAACTGTCTTTGAATTCTCCACCACCTACAGTCACATTATTCCCCCCACCCCTTTTTCCCCCCACATTCGACAACAACAACACAAAAAACTTGTTTTCCTGGCTTCTGTGCTGGTTGGAAGTGAGAGGCCCTCGGGTGGCGTGTATGCAATGCAGGGAAAAAGGTATTCTGGTTCAGTAGCTCCACGGCTTGACTCAAGTGTAGCCCGGGGAAGCATGTCAGGATATTCTCGGGATAATCACTCAAAGCCGGGCTGTACCCGCTGCTCGGAGCAGCAGACCGGGGGAAGGGTGGTCAACCTGCCGAGTAGTTAGCTGATAGAGGTCAAGAGAGTCAGGGGTGAGAAGAAAACACATGTGTGTTATGGGGTGCACACTTCCTTTGGAGATCAGTGTGCCTATGTTTGCACTGCCTCCGAGCCAATCTGTGAGAAAATCTCTTGACATAAAAAATAAATAAGGTGGACAACAAATGAGATTTCATTGGGGGAAGCATCAAGTTGGCTGGATAGCCAGCACACCTCTCCTGTCTTTGCCATTGACTCGCAATATTCATGGATCCTTGCAGTTGAACCATCTATTACTATATCAGTCTGGATTTGAACATCACCTTTTCCGAAAGACTACCTCACATTTGTAGCAGCATTTCAGTTCTGACTCACGTACTCCCCGAGGTTCTCAGAGTCCACGAAGGCTCATAAGGCTCTCACATGCCAGAGATGTATTTTGATGTTAGACAATGGCGAGACCTGAACACAAGCAGACATGTTTTGAAGTCTATTTTCTGAGAAACAGGATGTCAGTTCGGAGACCTGAGCTCTGTGCGAATATAGTTGTGTTTCCTGGTTTCAGTCAGGACAGGAGCAGCAGCAGCATCCTAATGTAGTGCAAGCTGTCTTATAAGGTTTTTTGAGAGCCCAGTTGAGTAGACCATTACAGTAGTCCAACCTGCTGTTGACAGGTACATGGAATAGTCTCTCAAAGTCAGGTTAAGATACTATTCCTTTGATTTTTGGCCCATTTTTTTTTAGATTGTGAAAATCTTCTGATGTTATTGATCTAATGTGGTTGTTAAAATCCAGGTGTGAATCCAGAATCCAGAGCTGGAGCCTATCCAGGTTGGCTTTGGGCGGGAGGCGGAGTACGAAAAAATACTCTCCATCTGTAAGTGGGTTTTTTTTTTCAGAAACTTGTGCTTTTTTTGACTAAATCAAGAGTCCAATAATTCCTGGCGCCAACAATGTCAAACGATAATCTTGAATAAGGCCACAGTTGAAGAATATCTTGCTTCTCTGAATCATCCTTATTAATGGTCCCTGGTTTACGTACCTCCATATCACTGCTGTCCCTGTTATTCCCAATTATCAGTCCCCAACCTCTCAATCAATCAATCAAGATCTCAACTGCGTTTGATGAAAAAAGTGGCAAGCCTATTTCAACGATGTAGGAGGCAGAAAGTACAGATCTTTTTTTAAATGTAGGGTGACCTGGACAAATTACTGTCCTCCCGCCAATAGCAAGTCACCTTTCTGAAAATGGATGAATATTTACTGCCCGTCTCTTTCTTGCTTAATAATAAAAACGCAAATGAGCATCCCACCCAAGGCGACAATACCATCACAGATATATGTTCCGCATATATTCCTCGCTGCAATTCAGCCATCTGCGTTAAGACTTTGTGACTTTAAGTTCTTAAGGGACACGTGTCTGGAACGTATCAAGCGCGAGCGGTAATTAACGCAGCCCATCATGTTGTTAGCGCAGCTAAGCGACTCCTCTGGAGACCGGCGACGTCGCTATGCAGGCTAGGGCGCATCGCGGGCTTCCCGCATGCACACGTATGCTTGATGAGTATGTTTGAAGTTAAAGACGGATGCATTCCTGATTGGTTTGGCTCACCGGGGAGATGCTTTGAAAGAGGGATTGCGTGTTTGGCACGCGGCCGCTGCGTGCCGGTATGCTCGTGTGTGATTGAGACCAGCGCAGATGAGGAAGAGTGTTGAGTGTGTCCAGTCTGATAAACAGGAACATGGTTCATCATCGCAGGGAGCACCTGGGGAATGCTGTGGTCCATCTGCGAACTAATACATACTAATGCTCTCACTGTGTTACACACATCAGTCAGAGGACCAAGTGTGGACCTGCCCTAAATTAGTGTTCCCAAACTTTTTGCACCAATGCCACCTCATTTACACTATACTGTGTACATTTTGAGAGATGTTTGAAGAAAATTGTCTGTCAATATGATTCCGTTTAGATCAGGTGTGGGCAAACTACGGCCCGGGGGCCACATGCGGCCCGTTAAACGTTTTAATCCGGCCCGCTGAATTTGAAAAAAATTAAATCATTTAATCCCACAAATTTTCCCTCGAGGAAACCCCTCTATTCCAGCGTTTTTCTGGATTTTGACTGATTTAATTCAATGCCAACAGAATAATGTGTTCTAATGCTATAAAAAGACGGAGCTAGGATGTAAAAAGAAAAAAAATAGGCTAAGACGTATAAATACGTCTTCGGGAGGCAGGGACTACATTTTTGAAAATGTATGGATCGAATGAGTTAAATGAATAAACCGTGTTCATGTTTTATTTTCTAAATACTTTGATATGTCAAACAGATATTTTGTTGGAATGCTTTTGTTCACTTTCATATCAAATTAAATGTATTTTTTTTTCTCAGATGAGGTGTGGTGACCAAAACACTCCATCCATCTGCTCCTGGTCCGACCCCTCTGTCAAATTTTCGAACCCATTGTGGCCCGCCAATCAAAAAGTTTGCCCACCCCTGGTTTAGATCATATTCGAGGATCAAAGAAGGCTACTAGAACGGTCTTTGAATTAAAATCTACCGCATCTTTGGTGAGATGACAGCAACTCAATTCTGTCCCTCTTTTCTAGTTAAATACCATTTACAATACGTAGAACCCAGTATGCGGTTCATCTAAAAGCGTGCTTCAACTATACATGACGCATTAACGTTGAGAAATCAGAGCGTGTTTCTCTTCTTTGTATTCCTTGGCTACCCCGTGTACGCTCTACGTTGCCGTCCGTCTCCAACTTGCAAGGGCTTTCTTCTCCTCTTCATCTCTTTTCACATCTGACAGAATGTGCGGACTTTGTTGGCAGCCTGAGGTGATTTGGCTCACTTTTTCTTTCTGTTGTTCCTCATTAGATGAAATCACGGCTGAAAAAGTCTGGTCCGGCACAGACGACTGTGTCAGAGGGGGTTTCAAACAGGTAGAAAGCCCTTAGCTGTTAGGTTTGACGTCCACTCAGGCATGCTTTTGCCTTTTGATATTGTTTTTTTTTTTTTTTGTTTTTTAACTTTGGTAATGAACGCCTGCGTGAGAAGGGTGTCGGTGGTCCAACATGTGAATGTTCTCCGCGTCCGGCGGTACGGCACTGAAGCTTAGCCACGCATACAAGCCTAGAAGGGTCTTCTTTTGGAATCACCGCCGAGACCTTTTCCAAACACATTAAAACAGGGTCACCTCACTGAGGTCCAGGTTTGTGGTAAAGCGACACATCGAAGGGGAAGCAGACGCCACACATAGGGGGGTGGGTTCTTTCGCATGTGAGCGCACTCTTCACTAAACCTTGGGAAAATGTGCCCTTTCATCACTACTGTATTGCCGTGTGCATCTGTCCATACGCATTTGCGCTTGCCGGCTTTGGAGGAAACATACTGTACGCCGTCGCGATATGTTGTCGACACGCAGGTCAATCTCGAGACAAAAGCGCGACCGTTTTCAACGCGCAGATATATTTGATTGGCTTGATCTGAGAATGAATGCTTGTCCAATCAAAACGCTGTCCCCTTTTACTCGCTGAAATGAAAGCTCGCATGAGAGCACATCGCCTACCTCAGCAACAATCTGTACGTGAATGTCTCCACGTATCAAACTAGTTGTGTGTGTGTGTGTGTGTGTGTGTGTCTTGGTGCATCAGACTAGTGAAGAAAAGGATAACCCAATTATACAGACAGTCTGCCTCCTCACAACCGGAGTACGGTAGGTACACTAGAAAGCGTGTGTGTGTGTGTGTGCCAGCCGAGCAGACAAAGATGATCACAGTGAGGGGAAAAGTGATTTCTGACGAGCAGAGCTGAAAAGCGGGCGACTGGCTGAATGCTGAATGAACACAGTGCACGCGAACAAAAGGCGAGGCCGTAACGCTAAAAGCCGGCCTGCTAAAATTGCCGGGAAATGTCAAACAGAACATTTTGGAATTTCCTCTAATGAGGAATCCTGAGTGCACACCTCAATTCATGCTCCTTTTTCTGAGAAGGAATGTAGCCCTGAACCTGACACTTTGGAGGATGCTGTTGCATAGCAACTGCTGAGTACCAAAAAGCAAAAAAAAAAAAAAAAAAAAAAAAAAAAGCAAGGCTATTTGGCTTGTTAAATATTCCCTGCCTGCCAGAGCATCTCTAAAAATCCAAACGTGTTGCCATAGAGAACAGACAAACACAAAATTGCTCTCCAAACAAGCAGCAGCACATCGCCGTTGTTTATTGACATGTTTATCTGTTCAATATCAAACAAGAACGCAGCTCATAAACACGTCCCTCCAAGATGGCCGCCGCTATTACATGCCCGACAATCTCCACTCTTCTTGTCAACATCTCGTGGCGTCTTTCATTGTCCACGAGAAAGGCAGATATAGCCTTCCCATATTATCTAATAAGCCCGTGCACAATGGGGAATTAGCATTTGAAATGCCAGTGGTGTTTTCGCACGCTTCGACACGGGCCCGGGGATCAAAGTTGAGCCATTTTGTCATATTACAGATAAACACAAAGCAATTTCCCCTTTTGAATTTATTAGCATTTCAGACGGGACCCGTCATTCTGCGGACACTCGCTGACGCATACCGTATGTACAACGGATGCATGTGCCGTGTGTGGGGGTGTGTGTGTGTGTGTGTGTGTGTCCGATTTGAATAAAGCAATAAGCTGCCGCAGTTGTCGGTTGCTTGTAAAGTCAAGGAGGACGCCCTCCCCCCTCCATTGGACACGCAGGATTTGCTTTTTATTGAACGTGGCCGTAATCAGCAAGCGCCCCCTTTGTTGGCCACTGCATTAGGTACACCTGCGTCTCATGGAGGGAGGGGGCGGGCTCACACCACACGTTATTTTTAAATAAAAAAATTCGACCAAAAATGATGGAATCGCATCCGAAGAAAAAAAAAAAAGATTTTAATTCAAGAATGAACAATCGTAAGGCGAGGCAGCTTTATTTATATCGCACATTTTATACACAAGACAACTCAATGTGCTTCACGCAAGCAAAGCTACGACAGCTCCAAGCATTTCACAAGCACAGCAGCTTACGACATTCCGAAGCATCGCAGAGAAAATAAAAGTAGCCTCCCAAATTACGCTTAAAGACTAATTAAAATCATTTTAAAGTGTAGTAACAAAAGTAGAATGACTCGTATTATTAATACCAGCCGGCAGTAAAATAAAAAAAAATAAAAATCTTTGACGACTTTAGCCGTCAATGGCAGCAAATGAGTAAAAGGAGAGGACTATCATTTAAAAAATGTTTAAAAAAAAAATAAAAATCAACCTTGATTGAAAAGCATTTACACTCTGGGATTATTTCACGTCTTCAAATGGCCGCTAATTCCATTTCTGTGCAGCATAACCGCTAAGCGCCGCTTCACCATGTTTATTTGGAACTCTTAACTCCACTAATTGACAAGCGTCTGCAGATCATAAAGCATTTCTTTCATGTAATCAGGACGAACACCATTTAGTGATTTATTTATTTTTTTTAGACCATTATCAGAATTTTATACCCTTAAATAACAAATAATCAAACACAAACGGTGCAGCAACATGGATAGAAAATATACAAAATCTGCGATAAATGAGTTATCTTCCCGTAGCTTTGCCACGACCTCCTTCTTCTAATCTCCTCTCCCCTCGCGTGGCATTTTTGTCATTTGTACTGTTCCAAATCAGCAGGAATCACTCGCTTTTTTGCCGCCAGGAAGCACCCTGGCCGCCTACTGTTTTGCCACATTATGAAAACGTCTCAAACTCACTCTTCATTACAAGACGAACCCTTCGGTGTGCCCAATGTTTTGGATGGTTCGCATCCGTAACCTGCCATTGAATAATGCATCAAAAAAAAAAAAAAAAAACCCAGCCGTGTTTTTTTCCCATAGTCTAGTTTGCATTTGATATAAGCCTTCAAAATCAAAGCTCGGAGCTTCTTCCGGCTTTTGCCAACTTTGCAGCCTCTTTTCCATGCGTGGCGCTGCTTATTAATCTTTATTTTGCACATGAATAGGATGCCGTCGCCGCGGGACATATTGTAAGTGACTGCTGTTGATCTCGCCACCGTTCTTTCTCACCGAGCCCGTGAATAATAAATTGCAAAGCTGACCAGAGATAACGTCTTTCCGTGAGGACGTATAGCTCGTAGCAAGCAGCGTCTGCTGGAATGCTAACAAGCTGTGATTTTTTTTCTTTTTTTTTTTTCTTTTTAAACCTCTTTCCTGTTCGTGCTATTATTTTTGCAAAGCCGCAGAATGATCCCTTTTCTTTGGGCTCTCATACATTTATTAATAGTTTCTTTCAAAACATCTCCTCTGGATAAGATGGATAACTCAGTCCTTTTATCGCTTTTTCGCTCACACACACACACACACACACACACACGCGCGCACCCCCACACACTGACAGTGATGTGCTGTGAAATTGGATGGGAGGGCTGCAGTGGAGTTTTGTTGCCTTTCAACACGTAAATGTGGGTCACGGAATAGATAATATGCACCCCCCGCCCCCCCTCAACACACACACACACACACTCACATATGAACGCACTGTGTCACTTTGACACGGTTACCTTATCTACAAGAAATCCCACGCAAAAAAGATTACACACGTGGAAAAGTTACACACTATTTAAACAATGGAAGAATGATTGGGTTCTTTTCGCTGTTGAAGTTCCTTGGCAAGCTAAAAATATTTAAAAAAAAGATAGCTAGGTTCAAACTTGTGACCCTTTCAGCGACGGATTGAACAAAAATGGTGCAGAAACCCATGTAGACAGACAATTTATTCATGTATTGTTTATCCTCTACGCTGAGCAACTAATCGTGCCTTGCTGATAAGCTGAGAGGAGTTGAGACGTTTAAATGAACAGCCTGTGTCTTACATTGCCCCCTGGTGGCCAAGGCGGGCATACCATAAAGAGCAGCACGATGGCTATTCAGTCCATGTCACTTAAAAGAAATGTTTCAAATTTTAGTGGATGATTTTTGTCATATAGAGTGCGATATTTCCTCCTAAAAATATTTTTATCGTATGTTGGTACAGATTAATGGCATTTCCACTCATTTCAATGAGAAAATATGATTTGAGATACAATTTTTTTTGGGGGGGGGGCATGAACATGGCACATCTGAATGAATCAAACTTGTATCTCAATTTGAATCGTTTCCAAAAATAACGACTCTTACATTGGCACTGAAACCCAAGAGAATAACTACAAACCGCTAAAACGAATTACTGCGCTCTGTCATTTTAAGGTCAAATCAAAAATAAAGAAGACATTTTCACATCTAACTCGGTAATCATGTGACTTTAGGGCCACTATTTATTTTATGGAGCTAGAACGTTAAATTCAGATGAATTGACGTGAGCGTTGCTTTGTAGTGTGGCAGGTCTGGGCTGTAGGGGCCATATCTAAAGCATCCTATAGAAAAAAAATAAAGCCAGACGTTGGCAGAGGCACTCCACTGTGAAGACTTGTGTATATGTGTGTTTGCATTCGTGCATGTGTGTGTGTGTGTGTGTGTGCGCATGTTTGAAGTCAATGACAGCTTTTAGGGATTTAGAGGAGACTGGAGCCTTCTCTATTCACACTCCCACATGAAGATGAGTCCTGCGCGTTTGTGTGTTTGTGCTTATGTGAAGGTGACAAAGACGGAGAGAGTTTAAATTTGCTGCAAAATCTTTGCAAACTAGTAAGTGGCGTTCGCAAAATATTAAGGCTGCAGGGAATTTCTTACAGTTAGCATTCAGCTAGCAGACTTCGATTAGATGAAGATATTTGCTTTGGTTGAACATTTTGGGGTACTGTATTCTTACGGCCAAAAGACAAAGGGCGCAGCACCAGTTGAGGGCGCTATTTCTGTATTTAATACTAATACTGGGCGCGCCGCACTACGAGGCGCATGCTAGCTTGCGCTTGCTAGCTCGCGCATGCTAACTCCCGCATGATAGCTCGCGCATGCTAGCTCGCGCATGCTAGCTCGCACATACAAAGTTTGATTCCACTGCTCTATTTAATCCTTGTGAAGTTACTTTATTGGGTGTATTTAATTTCAAAAGTACATGGCAGTAGACCGGCAGAAAAATCCCATGCAGGCTTTAAAGAATTGACTGCTTGGACCTGCGGTGTAAATCCAGCCCCATTATATTTGATTTCATACAGCCCTCGCGTTGGAGATTACAGATGTACCTAAAGGTTCCTTATTATTCCTTCCTTCCACAAGACTGACAACCATTTAAGAGCTTGTATAAAAACAGCTGCTTTAAATAGATGACAAAGCTTCTTTCTTTGCTTTGATATCATATCCCCTGTCTCCGTACGGTCTTCCGAGCCAACAATGGTTGTTGGAAGATCATTTTTTGTCAAACCCACTGAAATAATCTTTCGCTTATTGAAAATGAGCCTCAATTTGTATTACTTGCAATACGGGTTGAATTGCGGCAACGTTTGTATAGCGGCGTGCGGCACAGAGGCCAGTAGAGGCTGCCAATCCTCTTAGTGTTTGTTTAAAGTCGGGGCAGCGCCGTTCCCACAATTCATATGTCAGGAAGGATGTTCGACAGCTCTCGTGTACAATATCGCTTTCTGTAGAAGATGTGTCGCCTTGTCCCGGTGCCTCTGCTATTTCCATGTTGGCGTGCGTTCCGTGCCGGTTCAGAAGAAGCAGCTTTGTTTACGAGGCGCTGACAGACAGGCGGTCCTCCCCTCTCGCCCCCTGCATACATCACTTTGGCGAGCATCAAGGGGATTAGCGTCTTCTTTCACAGGTAAAACAAGCAACATCAATGGGGTCCCGTTGAAGATTTGCACCGCGCTGGCGCATAACACAAGGCGGCTGAGGCGTTTACGCCGGGCCCCTTTGCGAGCTAAACACTTCAACATCAATCGATTGGCTGGGGAACACGAGGAGCCTTTTAAAAGATTCACCTTCCCCTCCCACGGCGAGGCGGGATGAATCCTCATCTTTACAGGCTTTATTCTAGAGGGGGGGAGGCGATGGAGGAAAGGTGAAGGGAGGGAAAGCCAAGATAGGTGTCCTCCCGCCGAAGTTGGCTTCAGCTCATGGGAGGGGTGGGTGCCGGTGGTGGTGGTGGTGGTGGAGGGAGGGGTCTTTCTTTCCCTCCTACCATCCTTCTTTCTTTATATCCTTTCCACTCACTTTGACGATTGAAAATAAAGGTCAGTAAGCAGCATCCCTTATTCGTTAGCATTCAACCGACCATTAGAAGTGCCGATGCTGAAAAAGCCTTATCAGTGTTTTGGCTTATTCCTGCTGATATCAGCTGCACCCCCCCCCCCTCTCCCTCCACCCCACTCACTACCTCTCATCCAGCACACAAACACACCTACGGGCACAAACATTGTTATCTCTGCTATCTGGTGTTTAGCCAACTCACAGCTAATCCGGTGTGAACCCAGTCTCTGGCTTGTGCTCAGCAGTTTGCAAGCACACACACACACACACGCACACACATACACGGACACAGCGGGAGTCACAAAGTTTGGCCCCGGAGGTGGGAACATCACGCTCCAGTAATGTGAAGCTGAGGCAACAGCGTGCTACGGTTGTGTGTCGTTAATGTAAATGTGCATCTTGGCGCGAAGAGGAGGGGACACGTCGAAAATGGAAGAGCTTTCCTGACGTGACGAGGCGAACTCCCTCACTGGTCCTGGGTCGCATACACCCGAGTGGGGTGACGAGAACCTTTGGTATTCGTTTGAGCTGTTTCACTGTAACAATAACACAATATCATTGATGTGTTTTTTATGCTACCCCTGGTGCTGTGCAATGAATCGAAATTCAATTCCGATTATCACACTCGATTTGACACGATTCATAAATCTGCACCTTTTTTCAATTTTTTACGATTTTTTTTTAATTTGTCTTAATATTTTTTCCATTTATAAATATTTTTGGGTTTTGTACCAACATAATTTTGTTTGAATATTTATTACTAAAAATAATTGTGATTCATATTTTTTTCATAATCAAGCAGCCCCATCATGTGAAATCGAGTAATCCTTTTTAAGAGCAAATAACTTGGTTAGCGTGCTCCAGAAATTATCCAGTGAGTTTGTGCTGCCAGTATTACAAGGACAAAGTCATTGTTTTGAAGCAACTTACCTTGCCAGATCTATTTGTGGTCTAACTCAGCGGATTTCCTTCTCACCTGCGATGACTCCACACCGGGTGACATAACACATAAGCAGCTTGTTTTGTCACAATCCACCGCTGCGGTTGTTGGCCGCCACACATCTGAAGAGTTACCTGAGGTCATTGGTCGATTTCAATTTGCAGTATTGCTGATATGTTGTTTTTTTTTGTTTTGTTCTGAGTGGTTTCGCTTCACTCACAGTCTATTAATTCCAAGAATTGAGTTGGGTTTTTTTTCTCCTGTTGGCGGGTTTACACAAATGTGTCCTGAAGTCTTGAAACGGTTGTATTTTCAAAGAATGTGTGACTCATTAGTGTGCAGGGCAGAGCTGACCTGTTGAAACGTCAACCACCCCCCCACCCCCTCTCGTATACACTGCAGTTTTCCCTCTCCCTGTGTCGGCATTTTCTCAGGAGGCCTGCTTAGATAAGGCTCCTTGGGCTAGGAAAAGCAACACACAGCCTGGGGAGACGACGGCAGCAAAAGAAAATGTGAGGCAATGAACACACAGACGCACTCTACTGTATGTGTGGGTGAGGAACACAAGCAGCCGGCATTTCTGTCTTCGCTCTGATCCTCCCTCTTCCCGTCTCTTCTCGAAAAAATCTCCCCCTAGGCTTCAGTAACGTTATGAAATCATTATTTATTTTTTTTCCTTTTATGTCTGGTCAGGCCAGGCCATCTTTGGCTGGTCCAATACGAGTATATAATGCGCGTTTATTTGAATGTGGCAATTGCCCTTTAAAAGTGTTCAATTCCGGCTGCCGGCCAAAGACTGTTTTTACTGCACATACTGTAGCGCGCCGCGCCACTGACTCAGTGTTGTATAACAAACAAATCTGCGCACTCTCTCGCCGCTTTCTGGTGAGAGAGGCTCATGCAGGCAGTGACGACATTCTTGCACATCTGGCTTGGAACAAAACCGTTTTAATCACGCAGTCATTTGAGTTGAGCTTCTTGTTTTCACATTACAGTTAAAAAATATATTTGTAGTTGCCATAAAATGGCAGCAGAGCTCTACTTTTGTTAGACAAGGCTATGGTCTGAGTAAAAGCTCCTTCCCTCACGTGAGCATAGTTCCTTAGCACCAAGAAGGTGCAACATGGCACCAAAGCACTCATTTTCTCCTAAACAAGATTATGACCTGACAAAATTTGAAATGAAATATTTTCTCCCCCGGCGCTCTTCCACCGCCCTCTCGTTAAAAAGTTCTAGTCCCAGTTGCCAGTTCAGCCTGGAAAAGCTCATACGTTGATAAGCGTAATAGAAGGATTATAATGTGATTATTATGAGGGGCATTTTAATAAGCTCCCCACACTCACATCCGCCTCTCTAAGAACAAACCCGCCCCCCTGCTTCCCCAAATGCTCCACCCTTGTCATCGCACCGGCGCCGCTGCATCGCCGCCTCAAGATGTGCTCGACACTCAGACGCTAATCAATGCAATGCACCCTGGGCATTGCTATGGAATGACCTGTGCATGGCGGCGCTGTCACATCCCCACACACGCGCGCACACACACACCTCCTTAGACAACTGAATGATTACGCATCATAACACCGCTGAAATGCCCCATGGGTTGACACTGGCTGTCCGCTCGAATCATGTTCTCCTTCCTTAGCCGGGGCCCAGTCGTGTGTGTTTGTCTGCTCCCAATTGTTTACATGCTCTGGGTTCATCTAGATATTGCTGTTATCCTGTAAAAAAAACCCTCACAGCGTCGTCATTTGTCACTATTTGTAGCATGTTAACTCAAGACAAAAAGCTGAAGGCAAAGGGAAGGGAGGGAAAAGTGTGTCATGTATTTCCAGGTTGTTTGTTTTTTTTCTCGATGGAAAGAGCTCACAGTAGGCATATTTAAGATTAAAACACATTTATTGTCGTAAATAAATTGTTCGCATCCTCATTAACCGTTACAATTCGAAGAACAGTAACCGCACTCTATTAAGGTACACAAGGCGTGTTGTTGATTCAAGCGACATATTTATAAATATTCGTTCTCTGCAAAGAACAACCAATATAACTTCAGTTCACTGAGGAGCTGAAACGTCTTTCCCGACCGGTGACAATGAAGGAAAGCAAAAATGTGCCGTAACGTTGTCAATATTGTATGTTTTCATAAAGTGCAACAATATAGAGTGCAATTGTTCTCATTAAAGACACATGACAAGCTGATTTGCTGTTTTCTGGCAGGGGGTAGAACGCATCAATGACTTTTCAATTCATTTCAATGGGGGAAGATGATTTGAGATGCTTTGCATGTATTCAGTTTTCACAGAAGACCACTTTCAGAATTTACTCAGTAATACGTTCTATTCAAACGTAAATCAGAGGATTTTTTTTTTTTTTAGGTCCCAAAACTCAAACATCCCACTTTTTATGTGCCTCAACCCTCCTTACGAACAAACCAGAGTCCATTTTGCTCCTTGCTCAACTGTACATGCCAGATGAATGTCTTTGAACCAGCGGACCTTCACTTGCATGCCCACAACCGCTCCACCAAAGCTGTCCTATGTGGAAAACTCCACAGGCCTTAAATGTGATGATATATTGCTTCTCATAATGCAAATAAAGCCTCAGCAAACAACCTCAAATATCCTAACAAACGCTTATTCTGAAAGTCCAGCATACGATATCAAGCTGGTCTCGAGCCAACAGCATCCCTCATGGCCTCACTTGTGCTGAAACGCTTCATCAAAGATGTGTGCAGCAAACCGCAGTATTTTTTGGGATGGCAGGAATTCTGCATGAAAGGGTCTGGGGGTTTAAGGCAACTACTACTTTGGGCCGTCATAAGAGAAGGACTTCAAGACAAAAGATGTGAGATGTACCCTGTTTTGTTGGAGGGATTTTCTGTTGGGGAAGCGTGCAAGTACACACATAGGATGTATGCTCATGTTCGGTATTTGCCAGATGGAAGTTGACAGACGCACTCAAAGTCCGCTCTGTGCTATTTTGGGTGATGGAGATGGAAATGGTCTAACTTGGCAAGTCTTCGTATGCATATTGCAAGCCGTGTACATATAGCGAAGTAAAGGGTCTGGCACATGTTTCGTGCGGTGACCCACTTTTCTTTGCATCTGGACCTGATCACCCCTCCCCCCCCCAAAAAAAGCCAGCATATACATTGACGTCTCTATCTGTCTCAATCGGCACCGGCTTTGAAAATTTGACTGCACCAGTCCAGAGTTTCAACCATAATCAAGCAGCAGGAAACATGCCACCATCGCCTTTGTGTATACTTAAGTATACACACGGCAGGGCTGAACCGTGCTGCTTTTTTGAAAAGCAGCTAAAGGCTTCATCTGAATGCTTTTCGTTGAGTCCGTGAAAGATGAGTTCACTTGAGCCAATCACAAAAGAAACTGATCCTTTTTTTTTTTACTTTTGAGAGGATTTCATTTTGCTACTTCAAGTTCAACAAGAATTTACGCTGGTATTCTGCAATAAAATAATCTGGGCGGGATTTAACAGACGCTCTATCAATCTGTCGTGGTGAACGAGGACCTGAGCTGAAAGGCAAAGCTTTCAATTTACTGGTCAATCGTTCCTACGTTCCGACACTCACCTATGGACAGAAAAACAAGATGCCGGATATGAGCGGCCGAAATTTGTGTGCGGGCTCTCCCTTAGAGCTAGGGTGAGAAGCTCGGTCATCCGAGAGGGACTCAGTCAAGCCACTGCTTCTCCACGTTCAGAGGAGTCAGAAGAGGTGGCTCGGGCATCTGATTCGGATTGCCTCCCAGACACCTCCCTGGCGAGGTGTTCCAGGCATGTCCCACCGGCAGGAGTCCCAGGACACGCTGGAAAGACTGTCTCTCAGCTGGCATGGGAAGGCCTGGGGATCCCTCCGGAGGGAAGTCTGGGCTTCCCTGCTGAAGCTGCTGCCTCTGCAACCCGACCCCAGAGAAGCAGCAGATAATGGATGGCTGGATAGATGGATTGGATTTAACGTTGCCAACTCTCATAATTGGACTACTAAAGATGATCAAACACATATTTATCTCCATTATAGACCTCAATTGATTCTTCCTTTGGCGTTTCATCTCAGTGCCAATATTCCTCAGCTTCCATACACAAATTTGAGTTTGTTCCCCTGCAAGGAAGATGGCTTATCTTACAATCAGCGAGTGGGGAGAAACAGCTCGCCACCAAGTTAATTTCTGCCGTTTATTTCAAGTACTACCGCCAAAGACATAAACATGTCTTTTAGGACAGATGGCTGCGGCAAAAAGCTTTTCCTCCATTTGAAGCTGCCGTGTATGTGACCGATGCAATTTGAAGGTCTTGCAATGTGACTGACTGGTAAAGGTAGAGAGGATTTTGTTTTATCTCCAGCGATCTGTTCAATCTCAGCAAAACACTTGGTCTAATATGTCTGCAGCTTCAACACGGGGTCGAGCAGCTCGCAATAAATCAGGAGAGCTTTAGAGAAGAAAACTAAATTAACCCCGTAAGGCCCGGGCCACCTTCCACTTTTCCCCAATCTCGGTGTGTGTGCGTCGCTGACCCAGGTAGATTTGAGCAAACCTCGTAATATGCTTTGCCTCTTCTTCCTACTCCCCCCTGGTTTACTGATGTTCACCTTGGGATAAAGAAGACATTGTTAGTGTGACGGAGATATGTTGCATTAGAGAGTAACAGCCTCCCTGGAGAACCGCGCTGCCGTTAGTCTGATCTATCTGCCTCGCTATTGGAATTGATCCTCGTTTAGTGTCATCGGGGAGTAATGATCACACGTAGCGAGGTAGACGCATGCCGCAGGAATGATCACGGTGATTCGGAGCACACACACACACACGTCCTCGTGACGGCTGAAGCACAAACTGTTCCCTTTCTGCTGCAATGCAGAGCAGAAAAGTGAATCACGCTAAGCCGAGATTCTGCGAGCCGTGGAAAACGCCGATACCTCAGCCCTCGGCTAACCTTCCTCCTCTTCCTCCTTCATTTTATCTAATGCAGACAGATAAGTAAGAATGCCAGAGAAAGACGAATCCTCCTACAGGGAGAGACAATCCGGGTGGCACGATGCAGATCTTACGAAACCGACGAGGGAGGGATGACGAGAGAGTGAGGCAGAAAGGCGAGGCAAGTAAGGTGAGGACTGAGAATGAGGCAAAAGGGGATTTCAGGATACAGATTTTAGAACGCTCATTCTTGTCTTGCGGTTAATTTAATCACTCTCGCATTTTGGTTGCATCCTCGTTGTCATTCTCCCTCTCTCTCTCGCTCTCTCTCTCTCTCTCTCTCTCTCTCTCTCTCTCTCTCTCTCTCTCTCTCAGTCTCTCGCCGCCATCCCTCACCCTCTTCCACTCTCGGCTCGTCTGGCGGAGGCTGATGTAGGTCAGTACGTCTGCAGCTTGTCTGGAGCTGCAGAGGGGTCTCCGAGCTCCACGGCTGAGTCTCATCGACCCCCGCGAGCAAGCGGCTGGGCGAGCTGAGGACACCGCTTGCTCCCTGGGCTACATGAGGACAGACGCGGCATTCCCCTGTCCTGACTTGCCCGGAGGATGCTATGCTTGTAAAAGGGGAGGAGGAAGGGGTAGTGGGGGTGCAAGGTTATATGGGTTTGTCTGTACAATCCAAAGATTTGTCCGCATATGTCGTTTGCTTGTGGCTCTAAAATTGAAAGTACGGAGACAAAAGGTAAAAATTCCGAGAGGGAGATTGCGTCGTGTGAAGTGATGTAGTCCGTGGTATATGCAGAAATAGAATGTTTTTTTGGGGGTGTTGTCATGTAGTCACCCCCCAGAACTCCTCATTCTGTACCTTCTCTCAGCATCTTTCTCCCCCCAGTGCCTAACTTCTTTTTGATTCTTTCTGTCTCTTTCCCAGACATTGATTCCTCTGCCGAAATCAAAGCGACGTTGCAAATTCTGCGCTCCGATCCGTCCCGAACAAGCGAAAACCAAATAAGCACCCTCTTCTTCTGCTTTGCGGTATATCCATCCATATGCGACTCCTTGCATCTTTTGTTCCATACGGATCCAACTCAAACCAGAGTCCTTCTCTTCAAGCGTTTCAAAGTATCCGTCCGTTGTACGTCGACGGTCCCTTTTGACGGAAATGAGCGCAGTGGTCTCGAAATTTGCAAAAGAACAAAATGTGCCGTTGACGACTTCTGCATCCACCGAAATCGCTCTCCTTCCTTCGCCCCCCCCCCCCCTCCTTCGTCTGTGCGCCGACTCGGTGCTCCTTCCCAGTCCTCTGGCTTTTTGCACAATGCAAAAAAGATTGTTGTATCAGAGTGTCTGAAAGTGCTGCGAGACTGCTGGAGTGGATGGTTGTGTGTCAGTGTGGGTGCGCCTGTATGTGTGTGTGTGTGTGTGTGTGTGTGTGTCTGCCCTCCTGATTTGACTGTGCCTCATGTCTGAGTTGTGCAGTGGCAGAATGGTACTTTCCCTACTCTGCCTTTGCCTTGCGCTAAGCGGGAGTTGATACATCATTTGGTGTATTTGCGCCTATGACAAGTTTTTTGGGGGGGTGTTAGACTCGCTCGACTTATTTGATACTTTGACTTGTATCAGGAGTCATCGAAATCAATATCTACTCCTGCTTTGCCACTAACAATGACTTCCTTGAGCATTTGAATCCAAAGCGCATATAAAAAGTGAGCTCACCGTTATTGTCAGGATTTCTGAAGACTGGTGAGGTATTTCATTACTTTTCGCTGAAAAGAACTCGAACTGCAACCAGTACAAGTCCACTGCAGAAACTCATCTGGTAGGGAGGGGTCGCACATGAGCTTCACAGTCCAGTGGTTGCTCCTGCTTGGCTTTTCTCAAGCCTCTTCTTCCCGCTTTACAAAAACATGCATGCAAGTTCATTGAAGACTCCAAATCGGGGTTCCTCGATCCTGTTCCTCGAGGGCCGATGTCCTGCCTTTGTCACCTGAAGACCCCTGCTCAAAATGGTCCATTGATGGGATTATGAGTTTGAATGTTATGTCTGTGTGTTCTGTGATTTGTTGGAAATCAGTCCAGGGTGAACCCTGACTTTCATCCAAAGTCAAGTGGGATAGGATCTGGTTCACCTGTAACTGTAATGAGGACAAACCCAATAAAAGATGGACGATAGATAAAGAATGTCTTCTTTTGGGTAGTTTAGGAGCCTCTAAGCGTGACACTTCCCGCCTTTGAAATATTTAATTGCTATCAGGACCCTCATTCAGGTATCACCATACTTCTCGCTTCTACTTGGCCTTCTCCATCAGTGGCATTCTTTGAATCAAGTCAAAACCATGGGCTCACACTTTGATCCATGGGCAAGTGGAACTTCAAAAATCATAAAACCCCTATTCCACCTGAAGAAAATGCGTTTGGTGATACATGATGCAACTAATGCTGTGCCTCACTGATGTCGTCACCAGAGAATGACTCAGTTCTCCCAAAAGCATGTGGGAAAATGTGGTCTGATTACAAAAAAAAAAAAAAACAAGGTCGAACTTATTTGCATCTTTCTCCAAATTCAAATTGGACGAATGACTTTGAACAACATTAGGTCGAACTAGTTCAACTTGTACAAGAACACACCAATACTCTAAGGCCTCCAAAAACAGTATATTATGTTCAAAGCAACACCAAATGTAAGATATTACCAGAAAAGTTACAGTATGACCCAATGTAGAATAAAAAAATTAAAAAAAAAAGTTTATTGATATTATGTAAGTGCTGACAGCATTAGGTGGGTGCAACGGAGCGTCAGCCACCTGCACTGTCTGACACATCCACACAAAACACCCAAGGGACAAAGTGACCCAAGAATGAGTCACAAAACGTGCTCATATGCAAATCACTGCTTAGTCTTCACTTTCTCGATTTGACTGCGAGGTGGAGGGGACTTCCCGCTGGTTTATAAAACTTCCAATCCTTGGAAAGATTCCTATTCAGTTAGAGCTGGACACACACAAACACACACATTCTGAGGCATGCACACAAAGGCCTCATTGTGTTTGACCCGCAGATGACGAGCAAGCGGGTCAAAGTGGCGCCTCATTCCGAGGCAGCTGAAAAGGGCGGCGACAGCGCTGTCATGAATACCTCCGTTTGACTGCGCCGGGAGAAAAGCGCACTTTACCCTCACCCGCGTTGTCTTTTCGGGCCAATCGGTGACAGGCCTCGGGGTCAGAAATCCGTCTGCGTCGACACGGGGTTACGCACACACGCCGTCACGTGCCTGCGTTTGGCTCGAGGGCGCTAAAGGTTGGAATGTAATTACGTGGCATCCGTTGTTTTCATCCTCTCACAAAATATTCGAACTTTATTTTCGTTGGGGTTTGTGGTTGTCTTCATCCCTCGCTCATGTCCTGTTTGCTTTTCGTTTCCACTTGTTCTCGTCAGCCCTGTTCCTTGTCTCGACCAATCGGCTCCCTCCAGGCACTTGTGACATATCCATGAGTGCCTCGTTGTCTTGTCGCACTGTTTGATGATTTTTGGCCTTTTTTTTTTTTTTTTGGAGTCCTTACAGTGATATTAAATGCACACTTAAAAAAAAAAAAACAAGGCCTTAGGGTGCATTTTATTTTGGGTAAAAAAACTTTGAGAACCCGTTACACAACATTTTCAACCCTTCCTGGAATATCACCACAAAAGCCACAATCCCTATTTTTAAGTCGTGTTTGTGGGAGACGCATGCAAATTAATTTGCTGCTTATGAGGAGCTGTGTTCTGTTCAGCCTAACAAGTAAATAGTTCTTGTAAAAGAACAAATAAGTCATCCAAATTTATTTTCCCGAAATGTCATCTTGCCTAATTCCCACGAGTATAAAAAAAAACAGCACATCAGTCTAAAAAAAAAAACAGCCACAACTGCTTTAATATCAGCAAGCACCACGTACACCGCCACACGTATTTTTTTTTTTTTTAATGAAGTCATTGTTGAATTCTCCTTCTCCCGCTGCACTCTCTCATCATGACACTATCCCTGCAGGCGTCAACAGAGCCCAGACAAAGTGTCGGTGTATTTGGGGTAAACACGCGGATCCTGCCTCTCTGAAGATGGCGCGGCGATTGGCCAGCGTGATGTTTCTGCATCTCATCGCACCGCCCGGTGACATGGTGGAAACGACCCGATGAGATTTCAGGTAGACCCGCTTTACCCGTTGAAACACACGTGCGTCCTATTATGAGTGGGTGTCTGTGTGTTGGGTGCCCTGACGAGTACCGCACACACCGGGCTGACGAATACGGTGGCAGGTGCGTGCTTGAAATGTTTGGACTGAAGAATGAGCTCATTATTATTCATGTCGTTAGCCTAAAAACATATTTGCCCAAGTCGTTATTGACTTACTATCAAAATATCTGGTAGAGAAAAAAACTAATTACTGTATCAATGTGGCATTTAAAAACATTTTTTTATGTCAGTGTGGATTCCATTCATTCAGGCAATTATATATATATATATATATATATATATATATATATATATATTATTGTTATATTATATTATATTATATAGTAATCCTCAAAGTGTAAAATGAATTATTGACTTGTTTTATTTTTTTAGATTTTTAATAATTTTCCAAAAATATTCAAAATAATTATTATGCAATAGGGGGGGTGAGATAATAGTTGTGGTTCTACAAGAATAAAAGGAGAAACACGGCCACACAGTAGTAGCTGGTTAGCATTTTTGGCTGGCAACCAGTCTCGGCTGTACCCCGCTTCTTGAAGTCAACTGCTGTGGTAAATGGATGTAAGACTCACGTATATCTATTTTAATGATAAAGTTGTAGTTGTATGCAAAAATCCATACTTCCATTTTCCACCATGACTGTCTTATTGCAACTTCATTCATTCTGCACTAAATACTGTTTAAAAAAAACTCTTTAAATATATATGGATGTGTTCATATGATGCATTTGGATTGCCGCGCTATGTTCCCAAGGCCCGCACATCGCAGTCAACCATCGCAGAGCATGACATCATCTTTGTTTTAATGACATGGCTCTGTAAAGAACTACTGTACATGCAGACGCGCACGGCGCGCACACTCCCATTAGCTCCTTTTGGCTCTAGCCTGACATCTAGCGACACTGACTGTAATGTGATCCTGCATGACATCAACATGTGAACATGATGGAGCAAGGGGGGTTGAGATGTTTTTATTTTTTAATTTAATTTTATTTTATTTTGATTTTTTTCAACATGTTATTTTGATTGACCTAAAACACATTTCGACCTTTGGGTGTTCTCAACTCCCGATTTTTATTTACAGTACTTGTTGTGATGTAATGCTGTGTGAAGGACAGTTGTTCATAATAACAGGCTGGGTGAATTTCCTGGTGGGTTGATTGCACCTTCATCCCACTCATAACATTTCATTGCCTCACTATTGCACATAGTTTTATTTGAACAGCAGCAACGAGTTTAAAAAAAAAAGCCTACTGAGCTCCAATAAATACACTAAGTTTGTCTCCCTTCTCCAGTCTGACGGGAATGAGGTCAGACACACCGATTCTCATTGCACATTATTATTATTATTATTGCCCGTGTCTTTTTCGCCCCGCCAATGAGAGAGCAGGGGGCGTGGCCCCAGTGAATAACCGGGGATGGAGACAGGCGCTGATTGGCCGTCTCTCCTCGCCGCAGAAGCTATAAAACCTCGCGGCGGTCGTTGTTGTGTTTACAGTAACGTTGACAGAACGCGCAGGCAAACGGGGAGACTATGAGAAAGCGCAGCTGCTCCATTCAACCACATGGTTCCTCAACCGCACACACAAGCCGCGCTGCTGACGTCCACTTGGGGGACTTGAACTGGTGCCGTCCACAGCGACGTGTTCTGAGTCCAGTGGGTCAAGTTTTCAGCCGCACAGGCAGTTGAAAAGTTGACTCTTGGATCGTTTTTTTTTCTGAAGTAAATTGAGCCCAAAAGGTTCCGAGATTGAAGAGAGACTTGGGAAGTTTTTTTTTTTTTGGTTGTTGTGAGGCACAAGTTTTTCAGGCAGCGTGATAGAAACGAGTGAGGAGTATTGTTGAGAAGCGGTGGTGTTTTTACGCACTTTTTACGCACAGTAAGGATGGTGCAGCAGCACATGAGCGCACACGCTCTTTCCCCAGCCGGGGACTCCACGGACAGCGGAGAGATGGACTTGGAGATGGATTCGTCTCCCGCCCCGGCGGAGCGGAGCGACCTGGCCTGGTGCAAAACCCCGACGGGCCACATCAAGAGACCCATGAACGCCTTCATGGTGTGGTCGCAGATTGAAAGGAGAAAGATTATGGAGCAGTCCCCGGACATGCACAACGCGGAGATCTCCAAGCGGCTTGGAAAGCGGTGGAAGCTGCTCAAAGACGCCGACAAGATCCCGTTCATCCGGGAGGCGGAGCGGCTGCGGCTCAAACACATGGCCGACTACCCAGACTACAAGTACCGGCCGAGGAAGAAGGTCAAGTCCGGCAGCGGGGCGAGTAAGCAGCAGGCGGATCGCGGGGAGAAAAGCTCGGAGCGCAGCAGCAAAGCCAAAAGAAGCCCCGCGGCCAAAGCGGCGAGCCGGGCGCACAAGCACGTAGCCAGTAAGTCCACCAGCCTCGCGGGTCTGGACGGCGCGTCCCCCAGTGTCGACCACCAGACTCTCTTCAAATCCAGGTCAGTGTCTGGGGCCAGACAGATCCCCGACAAGCGCATCGGAGAGGCGAGGCGCAGCTTCACCTTCGCAGGGGCAGGGAGCTTAGAGAGCGGACCTCCCTCCGTGGGTGTCCCGGCCAGTCCCACTCTGAGCAGCTCGGCCGAGTCCAGCGACCCTGTCAGCCTGTACGAGGAGCAGAGCCCCGGAGGCAGCGAGTCGTCCCCCACCGCGCGCCTCAGGTACTCCCGCGCGTCCTCCCCCACGCCGTCCGCCTCGCACTCTTCGTCCGTCTCCTCATCCTCATCGGATGAGGAGTTCGAAGACGAGCGGCTCGACTTGAACCCGAGCCCCGGCTATGAGAGCATGTCTCTGGGCGGCATGGGCTTCTCTGACGCGGAGCTGGACCGGGACTTGGACTGGAGCTTCGGTGAGTGCGGCGCCGGCTCCCACTTTGACTTCCCAGACTACTGCACTCGGGAGGTGAGCGAGATGATCTCAGGAGATTGGCTGGAGTCCACCATCTCCAACCTGGTGTTCACCTACTGAAACTACAGCCGAGCCGAGGAGAACCGCGACGAACCCTCCCGAGTTTTGAACTCTACGAACCCCCCCCCCTTCTCCTCCTCCTCCCTCCCGGAGCCATTTTCACGGAATAGAGTGGAAAAGAGGAGACAGTGCGTGTGCGCGCTACGCACAGACTCGGTGCTCTGCCGGGGGCGCGCAGGCGGGGGAAAATGCTTAGTTTGCATTTGGACACAGCGGAGGAGTGAATGTAAGCAGAAAGAAGTGAAAGTGACTTCTAAACAAATCCCAACGAGGATGACAAGTGACTGAACATTGGTGTTATTTTTCATGAGGGGGAAGAGACATTTCAGGTGTGCGTTTTATTTTATTTTATTTTTTGTCTCTCCCTCCCTCCTTTCCAAAAAGTAGTTCCAGTATCAACACGCATGCTCTCCTGAATGAGGCGGATTTAGCTGTTGTTAAATGTTCATTGCTGCGTAACGACGCAACGTGTGAGACTTTCGGTTGGACACAATTCACGATCACCAGCTTCTCTTTCAACGGCAGGACTTGGAAACAAAAAAAAAACTGACTTCAGAAAACCTTTCTCAGCTTTCTTAAAACACTCAGTGCACAATTCAGGACCAACGCCCCCCCCCCGCCCCCATCCCAGTCTGCATCCTTTCTGCCTAGTGCTTAAAGTTTCTAGTTCCTCTGTGTCAAGATGACTTTTTTTATATTGATGTATTTATACCGGCCAAATTTTTTTTACACATAGAAGTATTGTTCTCGTACAGGTCTCGTCTGTGTGCGTGCGTGCGCGTGTGTGTGCACATACACTTGTCTGTATCCAGCGCGGAAGGGCTAGAAGTGTCTCTTATTTAAAGTGTCTGACCTCTCTCACTTTCTGAGTGCGTCATGATTTTTTTACTTGTATTTTTGTACAAAATCTATCGAAAGTCCAGGGGGGGGGCGGGGCAACTGAGGGGCGGGGCTGTGAGTGGGTAGCCTCCAACATTGTTGTTTGGATCTACATTTCGTGTTGGGGGAACTAGGGGGGGGGGGGGGGGGGATTAGGGGCGGGCTCGGTTGGCACAATCTGACCTCACACCGTGTTTACAGTATTTACCCACATGCTTCTTAATGGCACAGTGACTCCAGTTCCACCAGCCAAGTCAACAAAACACCACCAAGGGCTCCCATGCAGCCTGAGTGGTGACTGTCTTACTCCAGTTCACATCGTAGAGACTTGTAAGGACTGAAAGATCCCAAGAGTGTCACTGTTTAGATAGAGCTAATACCTCTCTGTGCTTTTCTTCTTGTTCTTCTTCTTCTTGTTCTTCTGCTCTTTACTTTCCAAGATAAGTTTTATTTGAACCACTGGATGGAATTTCACTCTCATTCCACTTTGCCTAGACTTTGGAGGGAAGAAGGCGTATGAAGTGCTTCATCTGTTCTCGCGCGAAAAACAGCATCCAAAATAGTATTTAACCTTTCTGTACCTGTTGGCTAAGTATAGCAAAAGGCTAATTGTTTTTCCTATATTATGGCATGGCAAATAGCATTTGTATTTCAGATTCAGGTATATGTAGCTATAGCTGTTGTGTTTTAAGATTTTTAAAAGAATAATAACATGAAGATATTTATGTAAACTGACTGTACTATAAGCAAAGATTGTGTGTTTTATGTATGATGATCAACGACAGGCACTAGGACAGCCATCTTTGGACACGTTGAAGATGATTGTGGTCCGGGATTTTCTCCCCCCCCCACCCCCTCCTTTTCCAACCCACCTCCCACAAGACATTTTTTTCATATTTTTTTTGTTTGTTTGTTTTGTTTTGTTTCTCATTTGTGCAATATGCTGTGTATGACCATGTTGTGTCCACTCATGCCAATATTGTTTTGTTGTTTAATACAAGAAAGAAAAAAAAAAAAAACAGCCAATGTTTTGGGTCA
This sequence comes from Idiotropiscis lumnitzeri, assembly GCF_059441095.1. Classification (NCBI taxonomy): domain Eukaryota; kingdom Metazoa; phylum Chordata; class Actinopteri; order Syngnathiformes; family Syngnathidae; genus Idiotropiscis; species Idiotropiscis lumnitzeri. Next base: position 13,097,621 of record NC_142406.1, on the reverse strand, counting down.
ATCACTGCCTCTCAGACCTCTGTACAGATTGTTGTTTTTATTTGTATTTCTTTTCCTCCAAGAAGGAAATAAAATCAGCTGGAACTGAAAAGTGCAACATGCCTATTCTTGTCATTCTTTCAAGCGGCCTCACATTCCGCGACCGCCGCTTCTTTCACAGCCCGCTCGCCCTGAGTGACTGTGCATGCGTGTTTGCCGCATGGCGCTCGCTCGTATCAGACTGCAAATCGATAGGCAGCCGGCGAATCGATAGGAGTGGTCTCATTCACCCTCTCCCGCCTCGTACTACACGTGCAGAAAACGTGGCTGCCATGGTAACACTGTATCTAAGCGAGAGCCGGAGAGGCTGCAATCCTCTTGGGACGAGCGTGCCAGTGTGTGTGTGTGTAATAAGGGACGCAGACTGATCCATTGGTGGGGGTGGGGGCAGGCAGACATTTCTGCAAGGCATGACTGGAATAAAGGAGGAGAATGAGGTGTGTGTTTGTGTGTGTGTGCAGTTAGGGGGGGGGTGGTAAGGCAGAGGGTGTTTGTCTGTCCTGGTGCTCGTGCCGGAGTCTGCTCCCAAATCCAATTAATTCCTTCTGGATGCATTCATTTGTCTGCTACATATGACGAGAACGAGACCCCTAAGGTGCAGTATTTAGTGTGTATCAATTTACGCCCTGTTCCACAAGAGACAATGGTAATTATTTCCATCTCTCCCTGCGTGTACGCCAGTGCCGGGACATCTCGGGGCGAGCTAATGAGAAAGATGAGGCACGGACAACATACCAAAGACGTCGTCCCTCGGATGTCTTCAATAAGCTTGGGATCAGACGGGAAGTAGTGCGTGAGGTGTTTGACATGTACCCCGATCTGATGTCGAGGGGGGGCCCCTCTTCATTAAATGCATGAGCGTCAACTGAATTGTCTTCAGGAGAGGATGCGGGATGCCGCGCTTGACCTTCAGCGGCTTACTTTTGTTTGTTTGTGGGTCAGCAAGCCGACGATACCGACACGGTTCTGCAGCAATTGCAAAGTCGATGCCGGACAGTTATTAGCTGATACGATATTAAAATCGCTTTTCCGTAGAACATGTTATGGTTTGAAATGGATCGGGAAGATAATATTGTGACGTCGTTTTGAACACGGTGACGTCTCGTGTGCATACCCGCGGAAGAAGTTGCGTTTTCAAGCTGGAAATGCAGTCCAGATGTCGAGGTTTTGACATGTAAAGATGGAAATATTACGGTTTGTTGTGCACCCGGTACTGTCAACAAAGTCTTATCTAGCTTTAAAAAAATAAATATTTCTTTATTTTTTGTTCTAAATGGTTCGTTTTACCCTGACATTATTAACCGTTAAATATGTCAGCTCACAAAAGTCCACCTTCATTTTATATTATAGACTGCATATAAAAAAACGTGATGTTAAGCGAAATTAAAGTCTCAATTATTTTCTAACAAAAAAAAAATCAAAATGGTAATTTTTTTTTTTTTAACATAATCGTAATTTAACGTGATTTAAACATACTGTTAAAATATAATTCCAATAAACTAACACCATTTGTCGTTTGTATGTTAGACGTTTGTTTTAAAACCGAATCATCAGAAGTTACTTACTCAAGTGTACTTGATTCATATCGTGGCCGCTGAATATATGTGACTTTTTCCCTCAATAATGAGGACAAAAAGTGTGTTCGCATATTGTGCCGTTGACACGCAATCATAGCTTTGTTGAAAACACCACAGTGGATATTTGATTTCAAAAGAACCTCTCGCGTGTCGTCGCTGGACTGCTTAATGGCATCGTCCCTGCATGCATTTTCTATTATAGGTTTCCGGGAAACTGTGGCGAATGTGACTAATTGCACCGCATCAAGCTTCTGAGAACATTTCATGCGGATTGGACTCCTTGGCGCTTGAACATGTGACCTGTTTTTTTATTTTTTTCTACTTTTTTTATTTTTATTGCAACAGACTATTTCTGGATTACCTTCGTCCAAGAGGTATTACCGGACAAAAAAAATATTGGCAGTCACGGGCATAAAAACATCATAAAGTCAACATAAAGACACTTTAAACACCACAAAGGCGGTTGGAGCCCGGGCAACCGCCACGCTCGCGGCACTTTATCGCCGTTAATCTGTCGCGAATCACATGCGTCGCGAGAAATACACAAACTGTTGTGATGGCGCGCAACTTTGTGATGCCGTGGGCTGGATTTACTCGACATGTCATTGTCGTAAACACAAGATTAGAGATGAAGAAGTTAAAAGAGAATATTGACGCAGAAATTTAGCTCTGGTGCATTTCCCTAATATATATATATATATATATATATATACATATATATATGTATATTTTCATTTATTTATTTATATATATATTCATTTATTTATTTATATATATATTCATTTATTTATTTATATATATATTCATTTATTTATATATATATTAATTTATTTATTTATTTATATATTCATTTATTTATTTATTTTATATATTTATTTATTTTATATATATAGATTATATATATATATATATATATATATATATATGTATATATCTATATATATTTATTTATTTATTTTATATATATTTATTTTATATATATATATATATATATATATATATATATATATTCATTTATTTATTTATTTATTTTATATATAGATTTATTATATATATATATTTGTTTTATTTATATATATATATATATATATATATTTATTATTTTAAAATATATATATATATATATATATATATATATATATATTTATGTTGAAACTTCTTTTTGGTTTTGAGGGTGGTAAAAAACTGTTTTATATTTTGGGAAGCAAACACGTTGGATGTTGTGATTTTTTAAATTCCGAGATATGATATAATCAGCGTTGTTGTCAGCTGCTGAAACGACTGCGCACAAAGCACTGATTGCACTTTTGTTTCCCGAGCATGTCTGATCGGATGGGCCGTGCCGGGCCTCGGCACATTACAGTACAATCCAATAATGGCCGGTTAGTGTGAGGTTAAATTGTGTCTGGGAGAGGATGAGGGCCACGTTTGCCCCCTCGGGCGCTTGATAAACAGGGTAGAGACCCCATTAAAGCTGCATCAGTAGATAAACCGTGGACCGGCACTTAATGATTTGAAAACATGTTTGTAAACATACACTAGAAGATGTAGAAGACTTTGGAGTTTTTTTTTTTTACATTCACCCACAGTTTTTTTCCCAAACTTTTTCAGAAAGTATTGGAAAAGGTGTAGTAAATCTGGACATAGTGACCATATTATTAAAAAAAAAAAGAAAAAAGAAAAAAAAGAGGTCAAGTGTGCTTGCTTCAAGCTGTTTGTCACATCGAGTTAAAGTTGACTATTCAACATAGTCAACAAAAAGCGACTTTTTTAAACACCATAATGCGCACCCGAACCACGTAAATTAATTTCACAATAGTGCGTTAACTTAATGGTTTGCTTTTAAAAAAAACATGAATTCTCCTTGAACACCCGAGAGAAAACCTGCCGCACAATCTCAGGTCCAAATTTTATTTCGTGATTCTAAATTTTTTGAAGCTAGATAACACTTTGTCAACAGCAGTGAGTGGACAACATATTTAATGTGTGTGAGCGCCGTTCGTCATTCTCTTCTGCACCCTAGAGGCAGTTAAGAGCACTGCAACTTGATCGTGATTGATAAGTGATGAATTCTGACCTTGCAAAGTAACTGTAATCAGATTACTTCTCTGATGTTAGGCCAGTTCTTCCTGTTAAAAAAAAAAAAACAAATTGGATACCGATACCGGCATCCCTGTTCAGTTGATGCAAACGTGAATGTGGAGTCATGCACTAGCGCAAATCGCCACAGAGCTTACCAGCATGCCCAGATGGAGGCTATTAGGCGCATGAAAAGATCGGACAAATCCACCTACACTCAGACTTCGCAGTCATTTAGCCACCGTGGCACTCTGTGTACCGCACACGACGAACTCATTGTCGAGCATTGTGCTCCAAAGCGCCCGTGAGTCATCGCGGTAGGTGTTGTGTGCTGTCGTACGCCTGAAAAGGCTCCAAACAAACTTCTGAGAACACGGAGGCTTGGATCAAAAATTTCTACAAGGCTGCCACGGCACTGCGTTGAGGCAGTTTTGTGCAAAGCGGAGCGGCGAATGCGCCGTTGTGTAAGCTGAAGAAACGAGTCTAAAAATAGCGCGTAAGGGCCTATCTCACAATCGCAACGCACAGCTCACACCAAATGATTCTTCAAGTGGGGATGTGCCGAAAGACAGAGCTGAGTGGGTCACGCCGTTGCAGACGGCGACCTACATGCAGCCGCGCAGTGCTAAAATTAAAATGTGTCAGCGTTGCTGTGACACAACCTAAATGACATCATCTCCACGGACAGTTGTCATCATTTTGAACACTCAGCTTCCACCGAGCTGCGGCCCGGCACAGTGGAAACAGAAAAGGAAGCCGGGATTTGACATTAAAAATGCATGTGGGCCGAAAAACAAGCAGGTGCAAGCGTTCGTTATAATTCTTCCAGGTCACACCGTCAAGACAAACTACTCGTTTGAAATCTTCGTCGACACTTTTGACACTTCCACGAACGCAACGCAAGTTCTCACTTCTTTCCAGGGCCAACATCTGTTGAATAAATTGACGCGACATTTTTTAACACTCACGCTTCCCAGATGAGTAACCCAGTAAGTTTAATGACAGCCTGATATTCCCCTTTAGCGGCGTTGGGATGACTATTTGGATTCAAATGGATCTGATTTCCTGGACTTTAGGAAGCGTGACTCTGATGGCATTTTCATCAGTCGAAGCACAAGTAGTGGCCGTATACTTATATAATATATATATATATATATATATATATATAAATTTTCTTTTTTTTTTTTTTGGGAAGGACAATGATGCCCAGTCAAAAGTTTCTTGGGAGTTTTTCATCTGGAAGGGTGATGTGCAAAATTCTTTTGTCAAAAGCCAGTTTGACTGCGCACGTCACAGTCAAAAGAGGCCCTCTGCTACGGCGCAAATGAAAGCAATCTTTTCCAAAATGTTTTGTTCTCTCTTGTGAGCTAAGAATAAAAAAACTGACACCCTTTGGCGAGACATGTTTCATTGGGTGCACCGCGACGTGCTAGTGGTTAGCGCGATTGCTTCAAAGTTGAGATGAACATGATTTGAAGCACAGCTCGAGTTCTGCAATACTTTGTTGTTTTTTTTTTAATTATTATTTTTTTTTCGCAAAGCTATCATGTTAAGGGCAAACGCATCGTTTTTTTCTCATTTGGCAGTTGATGACATTAAAAAAAAAAAAAAAAAGCAGGAAGTTGCACACTTGGAATTCGTACGTTTTGTGAGTGTCTTGGCAAGCAACACTTAATTTGTGGTTTGTCAAACTGATCAGAATCCACGTTTGTGTCTTTCCCAGACCCAAGCCGCTTCGCAGGAGGCCCATTCTCATGCTGAGACATGAGAGGGGAGTGCATGACGCATCAAAGTGGACGGCACGGCATGAGAATGCCGACTTGGAACGCGAGCAAGATGAAGTACGCTTGACTTTCTAATTACAAATATCTTATTGCTTAATTAAGTTGTGTGCGGAAAAACTACATTTGGCCATCCGCCCAGGAACTTGTTCCCGACTATATGAATTATTTCTCAACGACCTTGTGAAAGAGTCAGCGCAGGCCAGCGGGTCCGCTCGTTCAAGTCGGTTTGTGAAGTTTCTAATTTGCGTTTGAGCCCAGGGGCGAAAAACTGCACAAGTCAGGTCACTTTAGTTAAAACAGTTGCGGGGGGGTGGGGGGGGTCAAGGGCGCGGATGTGTTTGGATTTATAAAGCGTATGTAAATGCTGCTCTTTGGCAACTTTCAAGACAAAGAGGCTGTTTTGATTATTTTATTCCTTTTTTTTTTTTTGGCTGCTGCTGCCTCTAGTTCAAATGTGGACTTCTGAAGCCCCGTTTCTGAATCGAGAGCCTGTGGCTATGACCGCCTGCTATAAGATGAAACCACTCATGATGACTCACATGCAGTTGCTCTGATTTGCTCGTCTCTTTTGTTTACCCAATCTGGTTTATTAAGCCTGCTGCCGCGTACACCTCACTGACCTCTGCACGTAAACTCCACTCGCGAGCGACTTTGTGAGCCTCCAGACTGCCCAAAGCGGCGCGGAAGACTTCTAATTGGACAGATTTGGTGAATCAAAATAAGAAGTATTTGCCAACTCTCGCAAGTTTAGTCAGTCCGGTTTGCGTTATTTTGGTAGCGGCCTCCACTAGTTGGCGCTCATTCACTGGCCACATATAAGCGGAAAACTAATCACGCTGAGTTCACACCTGTGGACAATTTTGAGTCTTATCAACCTAACTTGCATTTTTTTTTTAATGCAGGAAAACTCACGCGTCACAGGAAAACCTGAGCCAAAATGTTCATCCGGAGTCTTTCGACGGCGGACGTGGTAAGCACTATCGCACTGAGCTATTTTTTGTCGCTGCCGTTTATCACCAAAAAAATGTGACAGATCCACCCGATCCACTTTTTGGACAAATATCACATCACATTATTTTAAGGCAAGAGTCCTCGATCCTGTTCCTCAAGGTTCGGTGTCCTGTGTTTTCACACCTCTATTCCTGTTTGCACACTGAGCAGCAACACATACGACAGCAGTTGGAGACCTTCTCTGCCTCTTCTTCATGCTTTTAGTTATTCCGCATTTCCTTCCATAGACCTCACTGCCGTCTGACAAGTTGTGGGACAACTTTTGCTCTGCTTTTTGGGCCTCATTCTCTTTCCTGATGTTTCTTTTTTTCCCCCAAAAGCAACAATAATAGGCTGTGTTCTTAGATTAGGAAAATGATTTCTTTGGAGTCAGAAAAGCTGTTTTTGTGCGTATTTTTGTCCATGTGCACGCCTGGAGGAACTGTGAGCTATGTTGTTGTGACATGTCTTGTCTTCCCTTCTGTGAAAAGGAGGGGAAAGAAAAAAAAAAACCCAGATAGTCGCTGCTGTATCCAGACAGCATAACTAATGAGTCACACAACACACACACTCAACGTGGATACATGGGGGAGCCAGTGAGTAGGATATGATGTCACCTCCATAACCATAATTACCCGTCATAAATCATGTGGCGTGACACTCTGTCACCGAGTGAATGTGTGTCCTATGTGCCAGCCAGGGATGGCTGCACTTTACCGCTGAGTGCCATCGCGCTCGTCCTAACCGTGTGTGAGTGTGTGTTGACATTCTTCTTCAGCCGTCACGGCTTCCTGGATGATGACGGGGTGTTTGTTTATGCTTGCTTTGCTATTCGTTTAGCGGCGGCGACTGGCACGCGGGCTCCGTCAATGCTTAGTGGTGGTTGTAATTAAAATTGTGAGTCAGCGGTGTCACCAATAGGGGGCAGCACCAAGAGAATTTGGACGTTTGTCCATGAATTACGAGCATGTGAATGTCCAAGCGATAAAAGTTTTATTTTACGAGCATCTTTTGGCGTATCGGTGCCAAGGAAGTAAGTCAGGGTGTTTTGAGTCGTTTCATTCAAAGTAAAGCACCATCTTGTGGCTTCTGTGGGCGATTACATGACATTACAAGACTGTCGGTGGACATAAATGAATCGTGTTTTTGTGGTCATAGTCCAGCCAATCGTGTGGTTCGCTGCACTTTTTCATCAACGCAATGTTTGTTCACCTTTGTTGATGAAAAAAAAAACGGCTCATGCGTTAGCTGTTTTGACCTGCCGCTAGCTAATCAATTAAAACCAATCAATACAGTCGATTTTTCGAGCACTTTTCTCGAAATTTTTACATCTTTCTTCATTTTCTTCTGCTCTGATTGAATATCGTTCGGCAATCATTTGCTTTCGAGTCGCCCCCGATTGCGACGCGGAACCGACTGATCGTCAACTCCCACTTGAGTGTTTTGTCGAAAAACTTTAATAGCGTCGAGCGTCATAAACAGTTAAAAGCCGTCCGTCGGGATCCATTTTTGTTTTTTTCTGATGACCGCGTAGGAATATTCCGAGGCTGGTCCTGACCTCGCTCTGCTCTCACCGCTGCAGTACGTTGCGCATGAAGGCTTACATATTGTTGTAAATCCCCCTGCCGCTGCCAGGTGGACAACTTCAGAGATGGTTAACTCTCCCTGGGCGACTCGGTCATGCTACACTTCCTCTTTGGGAGCAAAGTCGACATATTTTCCAACTATAACTATATTGCATTTTAGTAAGAGTCGTAATGCTCGTCGTCCAATAATTCTCAAACTACCTTCCTTATGGAGAGGTTCATGGAGATGTTAATTTCCTGAGAGGCTGCTAACCTCAACCAAGAGAGTAAAAATGTACTATTATTACTTGCTATGAGCCCTCTGGCTACTTGTTTAATCACAGTGTCTCATATTCCCGCTCATTTGCATGTTGTTAAATGGGTTGTATGTGCGAATGTGGAGTTGTTTTTAAAAAAAAAAATAATAATAATAATAAGCAATGATTGCAGCAGTGCGTCAATACAAGAAGCGGTCATACATATTCATGTGAAATGGTCAAAATGTCATTTGAGGATACACTCTATTTATACAAAGACCCAACACTTTCATCTGTAACTCCTGTGTAGGATAAAAGGAAACGATAGTTTTGTTTTAATGAAAGCCGAGCGCTTCCGCGACGCTGTACATTCATCAGGCCCAATTACTGAGAGAAGCTTGTCGTATTTTGGCTCTCATTTTATCTTATTTAGCCTCTTGTGAGAGTCAAGATGAGAGAAGAACGCGCCTTGGTGCGCGCATGCTGCAACGACAATAATAAACCCAGAGTAAATGTCTTCGTTTGGCACACTTGACATCATTTTTTTATGTATTTATTTATAAATAAATAGATAAATAAATATTTATTTATTTATTTGTAAATAAATAAATAAATAAATATTTATTTATTTATTTATTTGGGCTGTCAAAATTAAAGCGTTAACTCTGGATCTTAACTAGAAAAAAAATTAATGTTGTTAAATGGTTTAACTCAGTTAACGCATTTCACTTTTATTTACTTAAAAAAAAATTGGCATACTTTGCAAAGCCAAATTCAAATACGGTACCATATTAGCTGTCCATCTTTAGCATATCATCTCGCAACAAAACACCTTACCACTTAACACTGCTGCAGTGTTAGTGCTTGTGTTTGGAGACTTGTTTCTAAGAAAAATGACTCCGCCCGCTCCACTATTTGAGAAGCACTGCATTAAGTAATCACAATTACGGATTTATTTATTTTATTTTTTTGCAATTAATTAGACAGCACTAATATATGTCTATTATACAGTAATAAATCCCAAAACACAAAACACACTCCTCCAATATATACATTCCTCATCCGTAATAGGTCAATGCCTAAATGTTCAAGCATCCCATCTATAATCTAATAAAAGTTTTCTAGCTTAATGCTAACATGTGCAAAATTTGATGCAGCCAACTATTCTTTAGTTTTCGACCTTCAATGACTCTTCGAATAATTTGGCTGCACCTCATTTGATAGTGCAGGTGTACCTAATGTTGCGGCCAGTTATTTATATACAAGAGCACAGGTAGATATGTGACTGAATGCGCCCGTCCTTTCATCTGTGTGGCGTCCTTGCTTTATACGACAACAACAGGGAGTTTTCATTCCCTGTGGATAGACACACATGTACCTCGTGCACACACGCACACACACACACGCGCACGTTTACAAGCAAAATTGCTGACGGTGCTCAACGGCGCCGCTTCGCTGTCACAAAAGCCCTTGAAGTGTGGAAGTAGCTCTCGCAGGCCTTCTGCTGTTTAAGTCAGACCCCCCCCCCCCTCCATCACACCCCCCCCCCCCTCCTCCCTTGACTCTGCTCTCTGTTCTCCTACTAATTTGCTGCACTTACTTTGCGTTTACGTCACTGATGGTTCTCCTGCAGAATATTAAAAATAAAAAAACGTACGGGGATGGGGGAAACGAAAACGGCCCAAATTGTTTCTACATTCAAGCTGCAGCCACATGACAAATTGCTCACTTCTCCAGAACCTTCCTCCTCCATCTCTGCCTGTCTCTCAGGCGCATCTTCAGATAAACTCAAATACACACACTTGATCACACACACACACACACAAAGATTGGCTGTGCTATATTCGACTGCTCCTCGTGGTGTCGCCGCTTGTGTAATCTTTTCTTATATAAGTGAACCGGAGGTCGTCAAGGTTATTACGGCTAGATACAGCGCACGTCGAGAAGTTGCTGTTTGTGTGTCACGGCTCGTCTAGACTCGACTCGAGAGTCTGTTTTTTTTTTGTTTTTTTTTTTAGTTTTTGCTCCTACGTTCTATTTAGGATGCCGGCAGGATCATAAAAGCCAGGAAGATGCCGGAAGGTGAAGAGTGACACTCGAAGCAGCTCTCGTTTATCGACAGCTCTGCGGAAAGAAAGGTCATTGGCATTTTCGCAATGATCGCCTTTCATTCCATTGGTCACTTTTTTTTTTTTTTCCCCGAGAATCCAATCTGCAAACATGTCCTCTCAACAAATGAGAATAAAGTGACTTGTGATTACTCAGCTGTCACAACTCTTGGAAATAGGAGAAGACAAGAGGTTGAAAGGGGCCAAGCCCAAAATTTAAGCCCTCCCTTATTAAGCTTCCATCGGGGGGGGCGATATGTTTTCCAGATGGCCGCCCGAGAAGCACATGCAATGCGTTGCGTGCATGCAAGCGCGAGGCGCAAAAACCGTGTTCGCAAAAAAGACGAGAGGGTGCAGAGAGCACATGTGTAAAAGTCATTTCTCTCAAAGGTGCACGGGAGGAAGAAGGGGAATAAAGATAAATGTCCTGTGACATTGTGAAAGTGGGCCAAAGCCGGGCGTGTTTAAACTGATCCACATGTGCTGCGGAGGGGAGGGACTTCATCATCTAATATTAATGAGTTGTTTTCTCAAACATGCTGAAAATATATATTTGTCACTCGTTTTTTGGCGATAGCCTGATTAAAAACAAACAACTGTCATATAAGAATAAAAATGACCCGTTTCTCATCGTTAGTCCCCAAAATAGCGCAGGGTTGACTCTCAAGACTAGCGGTGATCGGGATCGCCAAAGTTAGCGAAGCGAACCGCTGTTCTCATCCATCACCGGCTTATTTTCGTACGCTCGGACCCGCGCAGATGTACGGAGACTCTTGTCGCCTGGTTGGTCGGACGTTTCGCTGCTGCGCAGAGCGACATAGTCAGCAGAAAGTTGTCTCTGTGGATCTTGAGATGAGGCTGGCCGGTTTTGTTGAAGAGACGCATGATGGGGTGGTTTGATTTTTAATCGCTTGTTTTTTATTTATTTTTTTATTTTTTATATGTTTAAATGCCCCTTTAATTTTTAAGTGGTCTGTGTCGCAAAGATGTATTTATTTCAGTATTACAAGAAAGGTCAAAAATTCATTTGAGAATTATTTTATTTTATTTAAATAAATAAAAAAAAATATTTAAAAAAAATCCAAAACTAAAACTAATGAAAATTGAACAAAAACATTTTTTGAAAAAAATACAAACTTTCTCTGAATTTAACAACATCAAAACTAATTTAAAATGAACTACAATGACAATTCCCAAACTGTTCAAATTTGTTTTATCCATTTTTTTTTACACCATATGTTAATGCTCACGTACCTTTTGATAAAGTCTTCGAAAAAAAAGCTGTGGTTCATTACAACTCTCATTAAATATGCTGAGCTTGTATACTCGCGTCATTAAGTACTGTACTGTTCTGTAAAACACATCATGCACGCAGTGATCGGCTGCCACCCCCAAAACCTTCTGCTTTCCATTGCTCCAATGGGTGCTTCACTCCCTCTTCCTGTTCTTAAACGACCACTTTTTTTTTTTTTTTTTTTTTTTTAACTGATGACTCAATGAGATTGCCGTGGCATCATAGCGGCTGGCGTAAACGTTTTGAGCATGCCCCCGCTAATGAAATGCGAGGTGGGCGGACTCTGGCGTCGCCGTGCATGTGTGCCACTTTAATGTAAAGCAGCAAAACTAGAAGCACGCCGGGGGGGGGGTGGCGGTATGTGATTTTTGGCAGCCTAAGATGTGGTCTGCCGTCTTCCTCTCTCGCACGGCAGCTGGGAGGGTCATTTGTGAAAGTCTGTGCTTATTATTTTTCATTCTATACAAGGGCTTGATTATGTGATATTTTAAATATTTAAATAAGCTGTTTGTAAGCCAGTTTTAGTCCCAAAATAAACACGGCAAAATGTTATACAAGAGGCAGGCCATTTCAGCTACCGCCGTTCGTGAAGGGTCGTACACGAGGAGGAGAATCCGGTGAAACTTTAACCCGCCACTTGATTAATGCCTGCGCGTTAACTTTTGGACACAAGTTTGGAGAAATTACAGAAATGCATGCCACCGTCATCTTCATTTTTTTTTTTTTTTTTTTTTTACTTGCCTTTGTCTGTGTTTTGTCTTGAGCATATCCGCTCGATTATTGGTGGGAAAAAAAAAATCTAAATGTCGATTATTTGGCCTAGGGATGCGTCACATTGTGCAGATGGGGTGTCATGTAACAACAACATAAAAAAAAAAATCTTTAAGCAGTTGACAGCTTGTTTAATGCCATAAACAAAAATGCGGCCGAATGCAAAAGATGCAAAACAGATACAAATAGATTGTACATTCCCAGAAAACTAAAATAACGTTTCAGGATCTCTTTTCGTAGATAGAATCTATTGCACGGCTGACAATTTGGTGGCAAAAAAGCAGCTTAGACATTAAACCAGAAAAAAAGCAGGTCTAAGTTGTGGCGCTGTTGGCGTAAAAAGATTTTTCTGCATAGACTCCAGTGAATGCCTCGCCTCTCATTTTCAACGCAATGAGCGTAAGCGAAACATTTTCGTTTGTCGTCGATATCCATGCAGAATAATAACGATTTAAAACGCATGCCAGTTTAACGTATGTATTTAAGTAGATCTTGGATTCAATTATATTGAATAAACAAATACATCAGTGAACGACAAAAACATGAATTGTCCATTAAATGAACTACTCTTTCCCTAACCCGTTCAAAAAGTCCCATTCAACAAGCAAATAATTTTTTTTCCCGCCACATTTCTGCATTTTTGCCTTTGTCTGGATTGTTCTAAAGTGTATTTTCCACAATTATGTATACATTACATATACATTTTTAAATTAGGAGGTGACCTTCCATTCATGGAACATTTCCAAATTTTGAACATTTTGCAAAAAAAAAAAAAAATGATTTTGCCTTTTTTTTTTTGCTTTGAATCGTAACACACTCATGTTTTGTTAAAAATTCTCCTCTTCAAGTGCACCTTCCGGGAGAAATAATCCCGGCTCCGCGTGTTAATGCACAGGTGAGACCACCCTCCACGAAAGCACGTGCACATTCATTCAGGTCGTGGCTGAAAAGCGCACTTGGCACACACACGCACACACACACTTGCTCATAAGCATAACGCTACTAAAGTAACACACTATTTACACTCGGGTTCATGCACAAATGTGAACGCACACACTGGGGAGAAAGACTCTCTTGTTCTCACGTCACTGTGAGCCCGCCCCCAGATTGAGATGACATGGCAAGTTTTGCGAATGTCAGCGAGGGCTTCTCCTGTTATTACACACACGCACGCACGCAAACCTGAATGCCAACAGCTGGCTGTTTGAGCCGACCACACGCATGCTCATGCACACCACCTCGGAACTGAATCACCGTCAAGACGACTGATCCCTATCACACACACAAAGTGAGAGCATATGAAACAGCGTTGGTGGCCGTGTGTGATATCAATGGCAACACCGGCAGCCAGCCCTGGAGACGTGCCATTAACCTTGACAGACAGTCGCAAGGAGACAGACAGACAGACAGACTCGTAGAGCGACAAAGTTTCTCGGACCGTTTAGCTTTCACTGGAACCTCGTCGGGGAAAGTGCTCAAATACCTTCTTGTGTCTCACACAATTTCTTGACTTATTTATTTTCACTCTTGTGTCATCCAATGCGCCCCCCCTCCCAACCCACCCTCCACCCCCACACACCCCCCTTCACATGGCGCTTTTATTCCAGGGTCATTTCCACTGTGGGAAAGAGAAATGGGCCCGTGTGCTCAAGACAAGCCATGCATTTTCCCCTCCTCTTCTGTTTGTTCCTGTCCTCCGTCGCTCCCCACTGTCTGCTTCCTCTCTCCCTCCTTTTTGGAAATCCTGGGGAAAGTCCCGCTATCTTTCTCTTTCTCCACTCAATGCAGAACGCACAATGTGGGAATTTTACTCAAAGTGCATGCGTGTGTTTCCAATCACAGACTTGTCGCAGAAAAGGCGTCGCAAGACGTCAATGGGCAAGAAGTTGCAAATAGCGTGCGTTTGGGTTTCGACAGCTGCCAACCTTCATCAGCTGTCGTTGCCGCGCATTTCTATGAACTACAGATATCAAATCATTGCACTTTAAAATATTTTGAGATACGTATTGAATCGTCTTTTATAGGAGAGATTATTCTAGGACAGCTGTGGGCAAACTACGGCCCGGGGGCCACATGCGGCCCGTTAAACCTTTTTAATCGGCCCGCTGAACTTGGAAAAAAAAATTCAAAGAATAAACCTTGTTTATGTTTTATTTTCTAAAGACTGTGTTTCGAAAGCCAGCGATGACGGACGGAGCCAATATCCACCATTTTTAAAAATGTCGTCAAAATGATGAGATGCCATGCTGGTTTGAATTCAGACGGCCTTGGCAAAATGAAACTTTGCAATTTCGCCGAGCTCGTGTGTCGCGCTCCACTGGTCCGGCCACTCGCATCTGAAGTCATGTCGTCTTTCGACATTTCCAACCTCGATTGCTTCGCGACATGCTCCGCAATCGTCCCGTAACCGACCATCGTGCCTTTGGGGAACAAAGGCGACATTCACTCAATGGCGTTTCATTTGAAGATGTACACTTTAAGAATTATTTGGAATTCTCTGAGAACTTCCTGAGAAAACGAAAAAAAAAATTGTTCAAAGACTCACTGTAGTCGAGCTCAAATCCTGCACTAATTGGCGCATCCTTGTGGTCCGTGTGAACAAATCTCCGGGCTAAGCCTGCGCTTATGTTTGCACAGCAGCAGCCCCGCCCCCGAAACCCCCCCCCCCCCGTCAAGCATTATGTATTTTGATTCATTTTTTTTGGTTTTCATCCGAGGGTTGGACAACCACGCCGAGATGTTCTTCTGACTTTTGCTCACTCTTGCCGATGCTCTAGTGATTGATATTAAATCTGTTGTGTTTGATCAATAATTAAAGGTGCCGAGCCTCGTCTTCCCCCAGACTAGACTGCGCGTTATGAATTATAGATTGTTATTCCTGCTGGTCTGATCAAAGAATAATAACAACAGCCCTCGCCTTGCACGATTGGCGTATCACCAGCTCTGATGCACTTAACTGACTGCAGAGCGCAACATTATTATTTCATCTTCCTAACACCGATCCACAATGAGAGTCTTTGCTGCCGGGTGTCACGGTCCAAGTCGGGAATGACGGAATGGTGAAATAAAAGCAAAACTCTTGGCCCGGATGGATTCCGACACTGACGTCCCGATGCCAACAAATGCAAAAAGAGCGATCCGTTTGAATGACAACAAAGTGCGCGTTGTCACGCTAGGATGAGGCGCTTCTGTGCTTTGTCATTGATCAAAGTCACGAAAACACACAGGAAGACAAATGAACACGCGTGTGAGCATGTGCACTTGACTGAGTGCCTCGATTGAACTCGTACATGTGCCTCGAATACTTAACGTTCGCCGTTGGAGCCGGTGCCGTCACGTTCAAGCCTTCTGATTACCGCTCGGCCGTTCCACTTCCTGAGCCGTTCTGCTTCCATGACCAGCGCTTTAAATCACAACTACTAGCACTACTAGTCACGTTCTAAAATTCTACCGGTTAACATCTAGAGCGGGGGGGGGGGACTTTTTGATTGGTGGGTTCTAAAATTTGACAGATGGCCTAGATCAGATGGATGGCATGTTTTGGTCACCTCACCTCATTGGGTGAAAAAAAAAATACATTTAATTTTAAATGAAAGTGAACAAAAGCGTTACAACAAAATATCTGTCTTTATTTAGAAAATAAAACATAAACAAGGTTTATTTATTTAATTTTTTTTTTTCAAGTTTGGCGGGCCGGATTAAAACGTTTAACGGGCCGCATGTGGCCCCCGGGCCGTAGTTTGCCCATGCCTGATCTAGAGCTACTAGCTAGCAACTCCAATTAAGTACAATACAAAAAAAAAAAATAGACTTCGGAATACACTAGCCTCCTCCCGTTGTGATGTCACTTTCCGTTCACGCAAGACTAATTTGCAAGCCGCTTTGACGATGTCCATGTATATAACATTGTCGCGTATGTGCGCTAAATCACTTGGCGCCCCGACGGAAAGAGTCAAAACAGGAAAAAGCCAACAATAAACCCCCGTCTGTCACCCTTGGCCTTTGCTGTGCAGGCTCAGGTTGAGCGGCTTGAAAGTGTACAAGTGTGTGCTAAGAGTGTGGACGTGAGTTCCATTAACACCTGGCAGTGTCGATCTTTTACAAGAGTGTCTCAATGGGGGTGGAAGTGGGGAACATTGTGTTGGGGGACACAATAAGAAGCCTTCATACTATGGAGAGAGACACACCTGGCTTCACAGGGCTAATTCATTCCGACAGGAAATAAAGAAAAACACAGAACAGACGTCTAGCGTATTTGTTTCGTAGAACCGATAAGTAACACTCACAAAACTAAAGTGAATACCGTTCTAAGGCAAGTTCTAAAATGCTTATGCGCTCCATATTAGCATTTGGCAAACGGCTAATGTGTTGGCGATGCTAACTTCATGTGTCTCTTTGGCGGGGTTATACTGCCACCAGGTGGCCAAAGAGTGCACACCAGAAGGACCAGCACGATGTTTGAAGAAAAGCAAAAAGTGCGACAAAAAAACTGCTTTTTTCTTTCAAGATTAAATGAGGTCTTTGCTGTGTATTTATGAAGTATGATGAAGTATAATCTTAATATTTTGGTTAGGATGAAATTAGCTCTTTTTTTTAAGACCCTTCCTCTTTTCTAACCCTTGTTTTCAGTTCAGTCCCCCCCCCCCAAACACACACACACACACACACACAATCCACTTTAATTAGATCTTAACAGTGAGACACCAAACTCGAATCCAATTGGCTAAATCCCCCAGATGTTGCGGCCCCCTTCCGATTGGCCGCCGCCTCCTCTGTTGCTCCGACTCCGACCCAGTAAACTCGCATATGAACCGAATCCCCGCGTTCCCATTGGCTGTCTCCGAGACACATGAATGGCGCTCCGCGAGGCTGCTTGCTCCCACAGGACGATACAGTCATCCTCCTCCGAGAGGGAGGAAGGAGGGGGGGTGACCATTCATCACCTCCCGTCTCTCCTCATGTATTCCTCTTCCTGTGTTTTGGCGGTTGAGTTTCTGCCTTTGTCCCTGCGAAGCTTTTGAAAGCAGTCCAAGTCCTGTGAACGCGCCCGGGTCAGGCTGATTTACCTCCTCTCAGACTCGAGTGAAAGTTCACTCCATCAGATCCAGGCCGAAGCGATGTAATCCCGTGGGATGTCATCTATCCATGCTGGTCCCTTTTTAGGGCAGCATTTTTAATGTTTTTGGACTGGGAACACTAATTATTCTTTCTCGCTGCTCTCCGAATCCACACACACACACACACACACACACACACACACTCACATAGAGACATGTATCCGCTTGTTGCTCAGTGAGTTGTTTCGAGCAGTGTGAGGCCCACATGTTCGTCCAGCTCACTCATCGGGGTCAACGCAGCATGATGAGACGGCGTCCGTTTCACCCACGTTGTCACTTCCTGTGGCAGCTGCTCCCCGCATGCGTTTTCCGAGGACCCCGACCGCTTTTTCCCATTTCACGTCGTACAGGATGCAACACAATCCTACTGTTTAGCATTCCAACGCAGCAGGGTTGAGATCTGTAAAATGTTTTTGATTTTTTTTCAGACACATCATTAATTATTAATTTCACATTATGGCTGTGTTTCGTTAATTCGTCTTCATGATTGATAAAAGAAATAATAATTAGAGACGAACTGTTTTTTTTCCCCTCATATTTGTCAAAATGTTGAATATCGACGCCAATAATCGGCCTGGCCAATGATCAATCGATCCCTAGAATTAATCGAATACAATGATATGACAATTGACAAATCGGTTCAAGTTCGAACTCCGATTCTTGACGTCTGCTTAGTAGGTAATATCAAAGTATATTTGCCCCCTCCCCACACCCCCCCCACCCGACTTCTACCCCATTCAAGATATGCTGTCGTCAGTGACAGTTTTCTCACTTTAAACTGCCATCCTTTTATCGTAAAAAAAATCTTCAAAAGTATACTTGCATGTCAAAAATAGAAATCTGCCTCAATGGGGTGAAAAAGTAAGCCGAAAAGGTTTGTGCATGCTTTGTCGCGTACGCCGCTTTACCCTGTATGCTGAGGTCAACAGATTTGACGTCATGCACACATCGCAGGCGCCGATCAAAGCACATTTGATCAGTGAATCACATTAATGGCTACAAAGCTCAAAGCGACGCTTTCTCCTACACGAAGGATCATACACACACACACACACGTAGACAATGCAAATGAGCCAGTGTTCGCATGTTTGATCAGCCTGTATGTTTGCTCATATGAAGTGGCGTTGTATTCAGGTGTCTGGAAACACACTCGTATTATTTCCTCTCAATGGTAACGTTCCTGAGCTAGTTGACCGGTGGCGTGTGTAATGCAGACCGCTGCTCAATCACGCTCGTATGCGCATCTGATGGAATCGCTAACGGCTCTGTTGGAGCAAATTCACCAAAGATATATATATATATATATATATATATATATATATATATATATATATATATATATATATTTATTTATATATACATATATATTTATTTATTTATACATTTATATATATATATTTATTTATATATGTATATTTATTTATTTAAAAATATTTATATATATATATATATATATATATTTATATATACATATATATTTATACATTTATATATATATATTTATTTATATATGTATATTTATTTATTTATATATATATATATATATATATATATATATATATATATTTATATATATATATATATAATTAATTAATTTAGAAAATTAGAAATTATGTATTAAACATCTGGATCGCAAACGTTAGTATCGCGTAAGGTTGTATGTGAATTTTGTATTGCCGTCTTACAAAATCTGTCTAATATGCAAGTCTGCTTTCACTCATCTTAAGTTTTCCACCAACTCATTACTACTTAGTCTGTTTTGCGGTCAATGCAGCAGGTCTGTGATTGTGTCTAAACCAAACACGTCAATCCCCATTACGCTAAATGATGCAATTCCCTTTCGGGCCAATCAGCTGCAAATGTCAATTTGATTTGACCTATAACTGCGGATCTTGTTGAACGAGTTAGCCTGATGAGAGAACGTGAAATGAATCCCAAGCGTAGCAATAATCAGTCTCGAATATCACGTGATGAACGGAAGAAATAAAGTGCACCAACTGACGGCGAACCCCATCTGAACGCAACTTTTTTTTTTTTTTTTTTAATTCCTTTTGCCAGGAACTGCAGCAGCTTCTCAAGTGAATGCGTGCCTCACAAACATGACTCATTTTGAACAAGGAAGGGCAACCACCGTGACTATTGTAAATTCCAGGAAATTAAATGTTATTTCCCCGTTTATTCATGTCTATTTTTTGCGGCGCATTTCAAGGCAAATGGGCCGATAAGAACATAGATATTGACTAGACATTGTTTATTCTTCCTTCAAAGTAGCAATTCAAAGCGAAGGGAGGCTGACGCCCTGGGGGGTTAATCTCAAATGAGACTCGAGGAGGAGATTAGGTTAGGTTATTAGAGATGAGCATCAGCAGTAATCTGAAGCTGACTCAGGTCGTTTTTTGTTTTGTTTTTTTCTTTTTTTTTTCCTTCTTCGAGACTTCAAGAAGGAAATTGGCTAATCTCCTCCCGGATACGCTAAAAATGTGTCTGTCACAGGGAGATTTACACCTTCAAGGCTGTCTGGTAAAAGTGTGTGCGTCGTGTGTGTTTCTGCGGTTGCGATTGTTGGAAGCGTGACCGCCGTTTTACCAGCAACCGAGCCGACGCATGTGCTCATTAAGTTCCTTCTTTTGTCCGTGCACTGAAATGAAGCACACGGCGTGAGAAGGAAGGCATGCGGACGGTAATCATTTATTTACTGTGAATGATTAATCCCGTGTTCCTTCCTCTCTGTTCTTTCCTCATCTTCTCCAATCCTGTTCTTTCCCTCGACCGACCTCTCTTTGGGCCGTAATAGCTCGTCAGAGCGTGCCTGAGTCGCAGCCACCCTCATTAACCTTATCATCATGCTGACCCCGGCTGGATGGTCTAAAGCTCCCTTGCTCTACAGTAGATGCGGTGGATATAAAATGTCTTCTTCAAATGCCATATTTTATATATATATATATATATATATATATATATATATATATATATGTAGACAGAGAGAGAGAGAGAGAGAGACAAGCAATTTACACTTTTTAACTAATTAATCATATAAAAATCCGGAATTAATTGCGATTAATCACATTTTTTCTACTACTATTTTTTTGTGAGTCTTTTAACAGGTATTTACTGGAACAATATATTGTAATTAATGCAAAATCACCAAATATGAAGTGTGTGATCCTTCAATGCCATCTAAAGTGAGTCATCTTGAGGATTTTTATTTTTAGAAACAATTCTTAAAACTTATACAGTACATTTAGTTGTAAGCACCTCACTCCAGCAGTGTTGGTTTGCAAGGCCCGGTGGTAACTAAAGCAAGTTTTTTTGTTCTGAGATCATGTGCTAAAGATGTACAGCTAATTTGGAATTTGTCTTTCCAAGTTATGCAAATTAATGGAGTTAACTGAGTTAAAATATTTAATCGCGTTAAAAATTAATCTTGAGTTAACGCTTTAATTTTGACAGCCCGAACATATATATATATATATATATCTAACACTAGCCTGGTTTACTTTGAGACCTGATTCGACTCAGGTTAGAAGCCCAAAGCGAATGAAAAAGCACGGTATTTCCACCTCAATTGGAAGAAACGGGCGTCGGGGTGGAATATCAATCAGCAATAATCCTCCATCATATAAACGGTTGTCATGGCCAAGGACTTGTGAGAATAATACACAATCAAGTCCATAAAAGGCACAAGAGATCTCTAACACGATGTACATAACCGCTGACACGGCGAGGGGTGGAGTGTAATCGCGATGAATGTTCCATCCAGGTTGATTTGAACTTTCCGTGTCCTAGGTATTCTGTTTGATGTGCTGTGAGTGTGTACATTATGAAAAGTCCACACGGGGATTAAGCTCGTCTTTCTCTAAAACAACATGAACGAAACCCCGGGAGAGCAAAGGCGTCTAGACTTTAAGCGGCGAGGAAGACGAACCGTCTGGCAATGTGAAATGCTCCAAAATATTGGGACTCGTCGTTCAGATACCTTTGGGGGGGTGAATTTGAACAGAGATGGGAGCAGAGAGAGAGAGAGAGAGAGAGATTTTACATTTAACAATCCACATTCATATGCATAGTCGATAAACTAAGAATGGTATCAGTGCATAGTATCGGCCCATTTTTATCAGCGCAGACGCACAGCGCCCCTTGCGATAAGTGACGGCAGCAAGGCGCAGACATAATATTGTTTTTCTCCCCTCCTCACACCGAGACAGTTATTTAAAGAGCTGCTTTGTCATTGTAATCGGCGCACGGTCTCACTGCGCTTCACACATTGTCATGGCGATGAGGGGCACAGCCAAAGTGAGTGAATCACACCACGTCTTGGGCAAGGTGAGAACTCATTGAGCTAAAACGCTCAATGGCAGCCAGCAGCGGAAAAAATCATTGTCTCCGTTTCGGAATGATCATCATCTGAATGCCACGTTATCCCTCAAAGATTCTTGACGACGGCAAAAGGGGGGGCGCATTTCGATGTCGCAACGTATGTAACGTAGATAAACATGTAAATGTATGTCCGTAATGTATTCAGATTGCCTCTTTGTCTTTGTGTTTGACGCTCCTATAGGTGATTCTCGCCCCGGGCGTAACAATCATTCAACGTGTTAATGGGTCGCACACTGAGCTCGTTAGCTATGCAACAGCCTTCATTAGCATACAAATTCAATTAACTCTCACTGCACAAGACCAAAAAAAAAAAAAGGGACAGAAAGAAAACAAAATCTTTTGTTTGATACACTCCAAGAATTTTGTCATATGAACGTGCCATTATTTTTTTTTACCGATCGTTTTTCAGGTGGGCACACTTTGCTGTCACGTATCCCAAAAAAGTGCCAGGTAATTGTCCTGTGCCATTAGATGGCGCGGCAGCTGTTTTTCACGTGGCCGGCGGCCGAATAAAAGCTGCGTTGATTGAAAGCCAATTTTCAAAGTGGCGCGTCGTCAGAATGTTCAATCGAGGCCCCCCCGGTTCAGCCGCACGCTCTTCATCTGCCATCGTGCATTCTACGGGCAGCGCTCTTATCAAGGGAATTGGTAATTAGTGGCATTCATTTTGTCCGAGGACAGACCACTGAATACCAATGCCATTTAAAGGGGCTGATGAGATAAGAGGAGTGTGGGAGCCCGTGTTTGCGCCTGCTCCGGGGGACGGCGAGGTGCTGCGGTCGAGCCAAAGCCCGACTTCAATTTACATGTTTGCATATTTGACAATTAACAAAATTGATTTCCCGGCGTGCGACGCGGGCGCACGGCGAGCTTTCTTGAGGAGGTTCGATACCAAACCTATCAAACCTGTCCCATAATGGCACGGTCTCATTAGCATCGCATTAATTAGACATTCTTATTAAAGGACTAATTAGCATATATAGCGTTGTGTGTTTTATCAGGCTGAAAGCGATGGCTTTCCTTTCACTTGGTTTTGCTATCGAAGCAGATAGGAGTTTATGATAGTTTTAATCCGTTTGGGAAAAAGTCTAAATATATACATGAGTTAGTTCAAAGTATCGCCCAAAAGAAAGGTTCATTAAGGCTGTCATCTAATCTTTTGGATGATGTCACAAGGATTTTGCCAGTTGAAATTTTGATTGTCCCCAATTGAACTCATTCACTCCCAGCCGAGTAAAAAAAAAAAAATCTTTGACGTGTTTAGCCGTCAATGGTAGTGAGTGAGTTGGATTGAACTTTGATTTTCAAATGCATTTTTTTTTTTTTGGCCAGCCCAGCAACTTGTGAATTCTTATAGAAATCCAACTGGGAACAACCTTGGAATTTTCTCGTTATTTATAAATAATACAAATCCAGGTTGCTTTTTTTTATAAAAAATGTATTTGACAGAAAAAATGTACAAGGTTGGTTTCATGCCAAAACCTATATGAGAGGGGGCGGGGAGACAACATTCTTCGTCTTCGTCTTTATTAAAGTGTCTTGAGTAAAAGTAAAAGATTAGACATTCCTCGTGACACATCTCAGCGTGTGCCCCGTTGCAGCTAGCAGGCAAAGCGTCCGCAGCGAGGGGCCAAACAGCAGAGACCAGAGAGGGGATTGAGCTTATAAATAAAGAGAGACGCAGAACGAGGTGGGAGGGATGGGAACGGAAAGAAGGATGAGGTCAATTTAATGGGAGAGGCCCGCGCCAACTCGCTACATTTGTCCAATCTCTTTATTCCAAGCCACCTCTTTCCAAAAAAGTGGCAAAAGAGCCGGCCTTCAATGGTTAAGCATATGTGTTTTTTTTCCTGCGAGAGGACAAAATACGCCTCTTTATTGAGGCTGAAAAGTCACCTACGCGTGTCCGAGGTGGGGCTTGCAGTTGAACTTGGCCCCTCCCTCAATCGCCGTCCCTCACCAAACCCGACTGGTCGCGTCCTTGTTTACGTTAAACAACCTCGCTTGTGAATTTATGTCACTTTTAAGAGAATACCACCGTCAAGAATCGCTGTTGTTGACTACGAGGCTAATCGCCGTGTTTTGCTAATCGTCGCCTTCAAGGAAAAGCACGTTTCGCTTTCTGTCTCTGATGTCATATCTGGCTTTTAGCAGCTCCTTCAGATGCATCTGGACTCTGCTCCCCCCCTACCCCCCCCCCCCCCCATTTCCTTTGAATCTCATTGATTTCCATATTTAATTAGCCGGGCTCATCAAATGCCTTGTGCCCAGCAATGTATGCAGGAATAATTGGATGCAATTTTCGAGGCACAAATTATCCACAATGCTCTTGTGACAGGATAATATGTAGGCCTTGTTGATTAGTCAACTTTAATAGACATGACACTTGATTTGTTTGTCCATCAATGTGTGTGTGTGTGTGTGTGGACATACGTCGACTGTACCCTCGGGTGTTCAAGTGTGATGTGCGTCCAGACGTGGATGCTCTGTGTGCGTGTGGGGGGGGGGGGGGGGTGCGTGCGTGCGAGGGTGTGCGTGTGGGTGTGTGTGTGTGTGTGTGTGTGTGTGAGACAATCGAGCCATCAACTCTTAACCATGTTAAAGAATGAAATTAGCCATCAGCTCCAGTAAAAGCATGGCTGACAACCTGTAATCACGGTCATGAGAGAAAGCAAATCATTGTGTGACACACACACATCAGCTGGCAGAACGCTAAACCTCGCAAAACAGAAATATTTGCATCCCACTCCATTTCCTTATCGTACTTCGGACTTGAATCAAAGTTAATGTCGTCGCCGTAAAATCGTTTAAATGCTACATTGGTTTTATTGTTATAAAGATTATAAGTGTAAATGTTGGGTAAACAATTTGCTGCACTGTTTGTTTGGAAAACGGTCGAGTATCACGTACGATGTTTTGTTCGCATTCTTAAAAGCATTAGCCTCCGTTTTTTTTTTCTCAGATTAAAGCTCCATTATGGGATTTTATGAAGCAAATTTGTTACCGTTAGCATGAGCGTTAGCTTCTTTTTAGCCTCCATTTTCTTTTATCTGCCCTTTTTTACAAAACAAATTAGACATAACGCAACACTAAAATGGAATACAAAATATACAATATTAAACTACTCACCTTATCAATAGCACTTCCAAATTGTGTATTCCACTTCACAACACTGAACAGTGTTCAGTTAAATGTTCGGCTATGCTTCTGTCCAAATCTATTTTTACCGCTTCCATAGGAGCCGTCTCCACATTTGAAAAGAACTAGGTGAGTTTTAATTGCGCGCCACGGCGATACACGCACGACTAACTGTGACATTTACAATTAGCTGTTGTCAGCAGTCAAAGGCGCCGGTGCAATTTACAGACTGCACATTACTGTCCTGAGTGGAAGTGGCAACAATTTGATATGTTGTCGCAAAAGTGGCGTGATGGTGAATTGTGTTTGACCTCGCTTAAGCGGGCTCCCCTCTTTGTCGGCGAAAAGCCTTCATTCAAAAAAAAAAAAACAGATAAGTGGTTTCTATAAAAGGTCGTCCATATAGACTTGACAAAGTAGTCTTTTCTGATGTTTCTTATTAAACCGTTACCACTCTTTTTATATATATTTTTATATTATATATATAGATATCTTATTTTTTTAAACAAACCACTGTATTGATGACAACATGAAAAATAGAAACCGGTTCAATATTTACGATCAGGAATCCTTATATATTTCTAATCAGTTTGTGCCGGTGGTACAAGTTGGGTCGGTCGATTTTTTTTTTTTTTTGGGGAGTGTCTGTAAGGGTCCGCGGTCTCTTTGGTCTCCATGCTGTGGTTTGTGCACATTTGGCTGGCAGACAAATGTGTTGCGCATGAGTCCTCTCAGATGTGGCCCAATGATGTTGAGTAAGCAGACGTACGATTGGCCGCGTGTGTGTGTGTGTGTGTGGCACAGAGCTCTGCCTGACACATGGCCTTGAGGCAACCAGGGACTTGGAGATATAAGTTACGCAGCGTTTTACCAGCCAGACTTTTCCCTGAAGTCTAATTACAGGCTAAGATGTGGTTCCTTGGAGTTACATAACCCCTCGAAAACCTCCAGGTTGCGAGCTGATATGTTCAGCATGACATACTGCTAATATAGAACGATAACCTCAAATGTGCTTTGATACCTTTTAAACAAACACGTAAAAAAAAAAAGCGACATCAAAGCGTTCAAATGATTTTGATGGTACACTGGCTTGTAATAAAGAGGACGACGCCCCAGTCCAAGCAATATCCGCTGTCATACAAGGGTAAAAATAGATTTACCGCTGTAATATGAAGACGTAAAATCAACATTCCACCTTGACTTTGAACTACAGAGAGATAAGTGGAGATGACATTGTATGGCTTTGAATCTCTGCGTGTAGATTTTTTTAGTCATCCTCTTCTTCTCTGAACGACCCCTTCATGAGACCGGTCCTTCCTTTCAAATAATCTTTTTCCATGCATGCTTATTCTTTTAACCCCATCCTGAATATCCTCATCCTACTTTTCTAGAAATTATGAATAACAGATAATCTGAACACTGTCCCCACAGTCCTTTAAAAATAAACACATACACAACGTGTACTCCTTTGGCCTGTTATACTGCCGCTTCTCCTCCCTCCTCCTCCTGCTGTCATTTTTTTTTTATTGCTGCCAAATCATCAAAATGGGTCAAATTTGACCCGATCAGTCTTTAAGGGGTCTACTCTCAGCTTGTTATCTATACAAAGATGCAAATCTTGCCACTTGATCACAATTAGTGATGATTAATGAATCTCCATGATTAGACAGATGCTGGAAAATGTTGACTCGGCACTTTAGTGTCGCTTGGAGTGAACCCCCCCACGACGTCTGGGGGGGGTCTAATCCTCATCATTAGCGCTCAGTGACGCCAGTATAGGACCGCAGTTAGTGCAAGGCCTCTCTGTGGGTGGTTTCCCTCCGTCTGCGTGTGTATGAAGTGGCATTTAATAGTTCTTCATCATTCTTGCAGCTCTCAGTCTCTCGCCCCCTTTCTTTTCCTTCTTCCTCTGCTTTTTCCTGCCTCGTCTTGAACTCCCACAGAACTCCCAAACTGCTCGTACGCAGAGGAAGTCCTTCCTGGGATTAAAACACACACGCATGGATTGGCTCAGACGCAAAACTTCCTCGTCAGATCCCCCCCCCCCCTCACTACCTTCTATTCGTCCTCCCACAGACATCCTGTTTGTCTCCTGCGGCAACACAATTCGGGGCGGAAGTGAATAAACATCGGTGAAAAGTATGGCAAATGTAGAAGAACGAAAAAAATAAATAATTCAATACAATAGGCCTCACTTTTTTTTTTCTCTTCTGGCTCTTGTGGAGCAAATTCAGTGACAGCATTAACCAATCATAACAGTGCTACCTTTCCAAGCCTGGAATGAGAGAAAGCTTGTTTTTAATCCGTAATCGCTTTCCATTATCTCCCATTGCAGCTGTAAGGCTCCAGCTCCCCTCATCCGGAGAGCGCTCTATCCAATCCATTTTACTCATCTGCCAATCTCCATCATTTCGATCTGGGTTTGTCTCTTTTTACCCCGGCGCTCTGTCTCCCTTCACTCCATCCGTGGCTAATCCATTACATCTCTTAATGATTGTTGTTACGCTCCGTAAAGGAGAGTGTGGGCCGGATTGGCAGCCTCCGCGCCGTACGTGTCAGGCGCCTCACCTCGCCTGCGACTCTCAAGCCTTTTCAGTCACGCTCTGGAATCTATATGTTCGTACGGAAAAATAAAGGATTATTGGATGAGTAGAACAGGTTCTCTGTTGCTGCTTTTCAACTCCAAAACACCTTGCGAGTCATTGCTAGTCTACCTATGTCACGCCGCATAGGTCTGCAAGATTACGTTGGATTTGAGGCTGAATGGTGCAATCCATGATTTTTTTTTTTTTTTGGTGTGTGCTGTGATTTAATCAGCTTTATTTTTAGAGCAACATTTTATAAAATTTCAACTTGAAATGGGGGAAATTAGACATACCTTTTTAAAAACATAGTCACCGCCTCCCAAAGACGTATTTATACGTCTTAGCCTCTTTTTTTTTCCGTCATCATTTTTTCCGTATTTTTATAGCATAAGAACACAATATTCTGTCGGCCTCGCAAAAGCAGTTAAACTCCAAAAAAATGCTGGGATTGAGGGGTTTCCTCTAGTGAAAATATCTGGGATTCAATGAGTGAAGGGTCATGTTCCATCCATGGGATGAAGAACAACTTTGGTAACAGTGGCCACAAAAAGACACCCGAATCAAGATATACAGAACAATATTAAATATAGAAAAAAAAACTATTTGTGTTTTCACACAAAAAGTATGTAATGTGCATGCAAGGCCCGTTTGTAATGTCGCTTGGTAAAGATTTCTCAAAGTAATATGGCCCGCCAATCAAAAAGTTTGCCCACCCCTGCTTTGAATTGTCAAAGCAAGCAACGGTTGTGAGAGTTGTCTGTTCCATGATACCGAATGCTTTTTTTTTTTTTTTTCCTCTCCTGAAAGATTTCACTTTTATTCCATTTCTATCACATTCTGCTTTCCCAGAAGTCCTATGCATATCGGAACAAGACCATGAACAAAATGAAACATTACAATGGGAATTATTGTCTTATTTGCTGTACATGAGTTCACCCCACTGCCAGCCAAAGACATTAAATTTGCAATCACGGGGAATGCTGCACATTAGAATTGCATGTATTCAGGCAAATATCGTGGATATATAGACACGACTCCATATTACAGTTTCAGTCATCGCGTGCACACAGCCTGCAATCTGGAAATTGTAATCCATACATCTCGTCTTGTCACTTTTGAACGGGTCACTCTGAGGCAAATTAGTAGTTATAGGCCCTCTGCTGGAACCCCCACTGTGCCGGGCCGCTCTGATTTAGGATTATGAGCACTCCGTCCACATGACAACTCCATTCATATGCTTTATGGAATCATCACTGTCGCCAGCCGGCAAATGAGCACAGTCATATTTAGGACGAATGGCCTTGTGAAACAATGCTTTTGAATATTTTATCACCAAAGCCGTATAAAAGCAGGGAACGGGTGTTGCCGCTGTGTACCGAACTGGGAGGCGGCGGGATTAGTAATCGGAGTGGATGCTCTGCTGCGGCTGATGCCTTGTTTATATTGCAGGGCGCAGTTTCCTCCATGCGCTGGCTGCCAGCGAGGCTGCGGAGCTGGCTGGCTGTGGCCTCCGCTGACCGCCTTTTTGCACAGCGTCTGTGAGGGCACAGATAAGCGGCAGCACGTACACGCGCCGCGCACACACACGCGCGCGCGCCGCTGACGTACGATGGCGAGGCTGCATGTGTGTGATGTTTTTGCTCGATTTATTTTCCAAGAGCCAAGGGGCATCTGGGTGAGGTTCCAACAGGATCCGGGAGGCCAAAAGTTCACAGAAAGACGGAGCCCGGGAACGCGTGGCAGCTCGTGAGCATGAAAGCAAAAAGACGTGACAGACATGTGGGATGATGGTAAAAATATCCTCAACCGAAGCTCTGAACATCCTCACAGGCGGCACGCTGCATTGGCCTCTGTTACATAAATATAACATGAACGTTCATATGCGTCTGACACAGAAAAAGTGCCACAGTGTGCCGTCTTTTTGTACGTCTGCACCATCTAATGAGATTTAATCAGCGGTGGCAAAGGGACTCACACGAATGCTTAAGTTGAAGTCGAGGGCTGTATCGTAGTCGTAGTGAGTTTTTCTTGTTTTTTAAGAAAACAGCTCTGTGTACATGTGTTTTGGTGTAAGTATCGTATTTTTCAGACTATAAGTCACTTATCTTCATATTCTGGCTGGTCCTGCAACTTATACTCAGTTGCAACTTGTCGGGCCCAAACCTCCTATGTTACAAATTTGTACATTTTATAGTTTCTCACAAATCTACATTATTGGTCTCTTCGCGTCTTATTGTTTTTTTTATTTTTATTTTTTACAAATTTTCAAATTAGCTTGTGCTCTTTGCTCATTTTAGTTATTCTGGAGGTACAAGGATTCGGCCTGACACCAGCCACATATTGAAATTAGATCTCAGACTGGCACCCAAAATCCCCATCCTAATCATGTTGACTTAAGCCAACAAGTTCCGGTTTGTTCGCCGACGGAAAAGTTTATTTTGCAGCCGTAAGCTAGCAAAAGTGGCAGTTCGCTAGTGAAGAATGATTTACTATTTACAATCCAGCAACCCAGTGCTGGATTCTAGTTAAGTGAATTTTTTTTAAACTAAAAAGAAAAAACAAATCTCTTTTTAGATGTTTCAAATGCCAAAGATTATTTAATGGATTCCAGAAAGATTGACACATGGCTGTGTAGCCTTTTTTTCTGCCAGATGTGGAAGAAGCTCTGTTGTATCCAAAATGATTGCTCCTCTTATCGTCTTGGCCGCCCCCACGCAGGGAGGGCCGCACTGCCTAGCCCATGTGACAATATGTGACTCAATGATCTTAACTGATTTCAACTCGATGTGTGCCTCAGAGTGTTATAGATAAGAAAGACAAGCACGAGAGAGAGGTCACGGCAATCCAGCGGCCTAGTTCAAGTCACCTATCGAAATTATCTGTGCCAAAGAGGCCTAATATAATCGGGCTTTGGTCGCCCTGGGGGCACACAACCAACACACAGATACTACAGTAGTGTTGAATTCACTTCATGCTGCAATCACTGCGTTCTAAAGGCAGAATTTGGATGTTGAATTGGATCCAGCAAGTATCCCTAATGTTGTGTCTGCTCAGTGCCTTTCCGTTATTAATTCAGTCATGTGTGTGTGTGTGTGTGTGTGTGCGTCTCATTCACTGTATCGCCTTGCCACCGTGGCCCGCGAGGCCGAGGCTTGCTGCCCTGCGAGGCGTCGCCAGGTAATGGCCTGTGTAACGAGCGGGCCACGCTCGCTGCCGCTTATTTATGGAGCCGCTGTGGTCTTTCTCTTGGCCTCGACACCTATAAATACACGTGGAAACGTTAGCCTGCTAAAGCAAACAATGATGTGAGCCCAGGAGGGCGTCTAGAATATAATTTGCAAATTCAGCACCGCGGCCCCTTATAAAAAAAAAAAAAAAAAAAAAAGGCCCAGCTTCTATCTTTAGATGGAAAACAGAAGTTTCTGATCTGGTGACGGCTTCAAGATGTAATTAGATGTTATTAGTTTGTACTTTATTGACCTGAACTTCGGTCTATACCTGCTATTCCGTCTCCTGATGTGAGCGCACAAAGGCTACCGCGGTTTTGTAAATTCGCCCGACTAACAAGGCGGTTCTAATTTTCTGTTTCACTGACGCAATATGGTCAATCCATATCGGATTTTTCTTTCCAATCAGTCACAACTGGCAGATGTGGCTCTCGTTTGTATGATTTATGCTGTACATTTGATTTAAAATCTCCCTCTCGCTTCATGGCCCGGCACACATCATAATAGTCAGGTTGCTGTTGGACAACTGGAGGTGTCAGTGAAATAGGCGTCGGCTGGTGAGTTACATATGCAAAAATTGGACCGGTTTCAGGACTCGCGGCGCACAGCTCGCGCATGCTGATGCTAGCAACTCGGCCCGATCTGCATAATGGTTATACAAGGGGGCTCTTGTTAGTGTCTGCTTTTGGCCGGGCAGAGCTAAAGCAAACAGCAGACATGCAGGACTGGAGACGAGCCCAGTCCTGGAGATGGGGAACGTGGTTAAACTGATAAAACTGTTATTACCGCGTTGGAGGCGGCTGGCTGGCTGGCTGGCAAATCGCAGGAGCAACTGAAAAAGAAGTGGAGGGGAAAAAAATGATGAGAGGAGGGAGCTTTGTTGGCTTTTACACTTTAGAGTCAATACTGCGAGGCATTTTGGATCATGACCATGTTATGAGGGAGTGACTGTTTTACATTTTGGGTGCAATTGTAATCAACCAATTAATAAAAAACACAGAACAGCGACAGTCTCATGTCGAGTCGAAAGCCAAAGAATCAAAAAATGTCTTCAAAGGAGTTTTAAAAATGAAAGTAGAGGCGGCTTGCCTAACATTTAAAGGAAAGTCATTCCCCAGAGAAGGACCGGCAACAGAAAAGGCGCGATCCCCTCTGTGGCTCTTTAGTCTTCACCACCATGTGGTCCACAGCAAGCAGCAACATTTTGGAGCCGCTTGAGGGAGGACTGGCTGGCTCCAAAATGAAACAATAATCAAGCCTGGATGTGCCGAAGGCGTGGATCTCAGTTTTAAAGTGCTGCAACAACAGCACTGATTTGCCGATCCAATTTGGATATCAAGTTCGGTTCTTTCACACTTCAGGTTTAAACAGAGGAGTACAATTGTGATTTCCTCTTTCACTAGTATAAGCTCCTCATGGGTGTTATAATTTCCCCGTAATCGGCTCTCCCTTGAACTACATCGCTATTATAAAAGAGGCTAAATAGGAAATCAGGCATAGCAAAAATGTTTTGGTGGTATCAAATCCGAAAATCCCGTCATATAAATGACCAAACCTGAATGATAATCTTCCAAATGAATTATTCAGACCTATACGTTGCATATTCTTTCCTCATTGACTTCTGCGCCGCATGCTCTTTCTCGGGCTCGTACAGTTCCAACACGAGGATGAGTGTGCAAGCCACTGAAAATAACACTGGCGAGGCACATCCAAAAATATCAGTGCTGGCCTTGAGAAGCCATAAAGGTCAAACTCTAGCGGCGCTCGCTCCTGTAAAAATCAAACATGCTGCTCTGCCACGCTGCGAGAGGGAAAAGGAAGACGAGGAGGAGGGATTGGAAGGTGTTATGTTGCAGCGTGGTGCCAGGGGAACTGCGAGGCTTGGCAGTCAGGTGTGTGAGTGAGCGCATGGAGGTGTGTGCGCATCCTGAGTTTCTTTTCTGCAAAAAAAAAAAAAAGGGGGTGATGGGAAGTGGTGGGGGGCGGGGGAGCAGTCGGGGAGATGAATGGAAAGGCAGTCAGTGGGGAGGCCGGCGAGCAACACAACGCCAGGGACAATTTACGTATCCATCACTCTCTGATGTTAATCAAAAACCAAATGCGCGGCTTGCTTGCAGCAACTTTTTTGTTTCGTCACGTCAGGACGCAGTCACGTCTCAGAAATGACAAAAATCACCAAATCAACCGATCTTGTGTGTTAGCGGATATGACTCCAACGTGCGAGGACACAAATCGTACATCTTAAACTAATAGGTACTTATTCTTCGAGACGCTCCTCCATGATGTACCGCAAAATTCCGTGTATGATTCGCACCCCCAAAATCAACCTTAAAACCGTCTAGAATACGGTACCCGGATTTGAAAAGAAATCGAACCGGTTTCCCCTAGCGCCTCGAAAACGATTTCAGTGCTATATACCGTAAATAAAACTGCCTTGCCCTCGGCATTTAGGTCCATATATTATTTGGTTGGGTAAGATTTATTTTGACTTTGGCTACTATTGTTGCTGTCTAAATTTCAGGAAGAGAGCAGTTCGAGGGTGAGCTGGAGCCGATACCAGCGGGCAAGAGATGAGGTCCACTTTTTGTACACCTGCCGTGTGCTTGCGTGGGTTTTCTCTTGGTACTCCTGCTTCCTCTCACATTTGGTTCACCGAAGACTCGCCTAAAGGTGAGAATGTGAGTAGGGTTGCTTGTTTAGAATCGTGAGCGAGTGCCAAAGTTTGGAACGTGACTTTGTTGCTGTGCACAGACACTCCCGTTTAGGGGGAAATAGTCGAAGAAAACGGTTTAACGGTGCAGCTTGTTAGTGTGATGATTATTGCAGTGTACACAGAATCGGGCATGATGCAAACAAAGCGACTCATGCAGAAGCGCAGAGGGGGGGCCGGCGTGCACGCGCATGCGAGCGCGCACGCACCAACCCAGAGGCTCCCGTTGCTGCAGCGTAAAAGTCAGTTGAGGTCATTATGATGATTTTATGAATGCAAAGCATTTCAGATCAACTATTCATGAAAGCGGGCTACCGTCGACACACTGATTAGTCGAACATCTCTTTGAGGGAGCGTTTAATTAGTCCCCCACCTAGTGTGTAAAGCTAATACTGCTTTTTAAACACAACGGGAGAAAAAAAGCCATTGATCGTGTGCGATCAATAGAACATCGCCCCCAGGTCCTTCGGGTTTGAACATTCATGAACGTTGTTGCTGGAAAATGCTTTTCTTCGATAGGCCCCTGGGCCTCCATAATTGTGTGCGTGTGTGTTTGTGTGTGTGTTTAGACATTCTCACCAAGAGATCACACATATATAGCTTTTTTTTTTTTTCCCAAAATGGCACCACTCGTAAATAATCCCTTCCATGTCATTTGACCAAGGCAGAGCGATTGCAAAGAATGGGCTAAATGGCTTGAGTGATGATTTTATATTTTGTCATTCAATCCAGTGCAGGCAAATAAAATCCGCAATGTAGCAACCTTGTATTTTTTTAATGTACATTTTAAATTTGCATACATGCAAATAAGTATTCTTTTTGTCCAGCCTCATATTCTACACTGTAGTATCTGTGACGTTGGCTGTGCACGGCTGAATGACATAGAAGTGAGAGGATGAGCATGTACATTTGTCCAACTGTTAATTAGCTTTAGCGTTAGCCACTTTGTGACAGTGTCAGTCGAGGCCATGCAATGTGATGACACCCGATTGAAACTGAAGGCGGCGGAAGGCTGTTGATGAAATCCGTGAGGTGTCTGTCACTTGAACTCTTGTCAATAGCATCTTGCCACCCCTCCTGCTAACCCCAAACGACCCCCTCACCTGCTGCCAAGATCAGGCCCGCTGTTTGGTGAAAAATGCCCCCAGACAGTTTGACGGTATGTTATTACGCACTAGACCTGATTCTGATTGGCCCCTGGCAGCATGGCCTCACCCACAACCAAAATGGCCGCAATGACTTTGCCAAATATACTCAAGAGTGATTACCCACGTTCACCCTTTGAGGCCTACGACATTTGATTCACAGTTGATTCGAAGCACAAAATTCACTATAGGGTCACTCCATTAGGAACACCTGCAGTCAGATAACTTTCATCGATACATGCTTTTTATCGTCACGCTAAACGCTGCTATACGAGATGAATTGGGAACAGGCCCTGTCGCAAATTGAAAAAAAATCTGAATTATTGATAGCCTCTCGCTTCAAAAATGGTTTCGAATAGCTTAAAGATGCCGTAAAATGATGGAAAGCATTACTTTTCTCTAAATGAAACTCTTCACCTCACGCCAAATTGTATCAGCACCAAATTGAAAGAATGAATAACCGCGACTATTATCTTTTGTTCAACTCACCCAAAAAAAAAAAGCAAAG
The DNA here is from genome assembly GCF_059441095.1 of Idiotropiscis lumnitzeri. NCBI lineage: Eukaryota > Metazoa > Chordata > Actinopteri > Syngnathiformes > Syngnathidae > Idiotropiscis > Idiotropiscis lumnitzeri. Next base: position 13,062,350 of record NC_142406.1, on the reverse strand, counting down.
CCTAAACCTTGTGAGGTCCAATCATGCGCACGCACAACTCAAATCATGTGGGGAAAGTGCTTAGCGTGCCAAAAGCAAAAGAAGACATTTTGAGCAGTCACAGCACATTGAAATATTCTTCTTGAACTGAGGTTACACACTTGTCAAGCCTTGGGATTATTAAACTTTAACGACGTTAGTGTAACGCTGCGCATGTAGCAACCAAACGCATCTATTTAGCCGTCAATTAAGTTGGAGGAGAATTATTATGAGACGTAAAGTGATATGGCGCACGTCGGGAATGGGAATTGGGATTTTTCCACGGTTATTTGGGAATGCCACTGTTGCTTACGTAAAATCACATCGCGGATATTATTTGTGTGTTTTTGCTCTCATGACATGTCGCGATACTAATAAAACAAGACTAATACAATGTCGTATTTTATGATGCACCGTGCTGTATTTTGGGTTCATTCGTTCAACTTTGATAACCCGTTTCACATTGAGATGCTGCCAGGACTCAATTTAAGAACCTCCAAATGCCAGATTATATAAAAAATAAATAAATAAAAAAATAAATCACGCAATTGGTGTTTTGGCTCTACCGTCTTCGGGTATTTGGATAATTGGGTAAATTAGTAAGGTTGTTAAATATCTGCAGTAATTACCGTCATTAAAACATGAAATACATAACAGTAGACAGCAATAATCAGACATCTGAAATGCAGTTGTGACAAATTGAATCAATTTATTGGGCTAATTGCCTCTGCAGAAAAGTTATGTAATATGCTCTTCAGTTCCTTTTCTGCGTCATAACCCAAAATGACTGTTTCGGTTTGAATAGATAACAATTCACTGCCATGGCAATCGAATGTCTTTATTTATTTTGGGGGGTTTGAGGGGATAAACCAAAAGTGCACTGTAATCTCTATATCTGCTTTTTATTTGACCTTCTCTGAACCTTTGAGTGCAAATCTATCTGGTCAGTGCTTCAATCCTTTTTTTAAATTTTTTTAATTTATTTTTTGCACTTCTTTACTGTTCGGAGGCCTGTTTTGTTATGATTCAAATTTTGTATTGGAAGTATTTGTCAAGAGCGTTCCAACGTAACGTAACGTTCCAAAAACACAGTCTCCTTCATTGTTGCTCGTCTCATCTCTTTGGAACGATCCATTTCTAACCTGATAATCGCACTATGGTTTTATGGTTCAATTGAAAAAAAAAAAAATAGATTAAAAAAAAAAAAAAAATGGCGATGCATCTGGCTCGGTGTTGAATGTGTCAGTGTCTGCGTTTATTTGCGTTAACAGACAGCGATGGACAGGATAACCACTATCAATTATTGCATCACAGCTACGTAAGTAAACAGGAAATAACTGCGTGGAGTGGAGAACAGTACTTTCAACATTTCCCGAGCGCAAACCGACCATTTGCACGAGTTAAATGTGAGCACCGACATGAAATGAATAATGCACAATCCAGTCCCCGCTGAGAAATGCGGCGCGGCAGTTAATCCGACAAAAGTTTCAGATGCTGATCCGTTTCTGGCATACTGATCGGCTCCTAATGATGATGTTTGACAATTAGCTGTGAAAACTGCGCGAATATTTCCCCTCGTCTTGGCAGCCGCCCGGCTTGGCAGGGAGCAGCGCGTCTAGCGAGTGCAGCTTCCTGGCCAAATCAACATTGATGGTAGACTATCCCAGATGGGCCCATGCAGATGGCCGCACGATCTGGCCTCAGTTGGGACTCTTTCAGACCTCCCCAAACAGAGCGCAAAAACGCACGGGTGAACTCTCGTCGACTTTGCGTGGGATTTGCCTCGATGCGATTCTCCGGCGCTGTGCGACGCTCACTCGACAAAATCATTCACGGGGACGTTTACTGCAGCTGTTATGTTTGTGGCGCAGCCCTAACTGCGGCGTTAATCATTTTGGCGCGCCGGAGAAATACGCCCGTCCCTCTCGCCCCGCTCACAATTAATCCACATCCTCCACGCTTGGAAGGGTTAACACGGCACGACGACAAATTATTCCCAACTGTCCGCCAAGCCGTGTAAAAGCATGCGCCGATTGATCGATGGCTTTGTTTATCCGTCATAAAACTATTAACAATCAATCTTTCTTCTCGTCCCAGCCAGTTTGCTCTATGGATGATTATACATTCATTAATGCGTGGCTTGTTGTGCGTTAGTCAAATGAGCCATATTTGACTGGGATGCGGTGAGCGTAGATTACCGCACAGATGCCCCATTGAGGAATCTTTTAATTAACGGTGCGTTTTCTCTCTGTTAGGGATGCAAGGGAGCTTGGAGTGACAGCGCATAACCAGATTGTCAAAGGTTTCAAAGTAAGCGAGGCAATTTTGAAAAAAAGAAATAAAAATGTTTATTTATTATTTTTTTAAATAAATAAAAAAATAAAATTAAAATTAAAAAATAAACATTTTGGATGGATGGATAAATAAAAATGTGCCACCTTGAACTCACAGTTATCCTCTAAAGTTTGGAGATTTTGTATAATGTGCCTGTTTGCTTTTTGAAAATCTCGAGGAGGGTCTGCCAGTTAGTGTGTCCATCCTCCCGCTGCCCGTAACTCCAGTGGCGTTGAATAATACATCTAGACACGCTGTCAGAGATCATATGACCCTGAAACTATTGGATTTCACATTAAAAGCCCCAGCGCCGAGGATGAGAGGCGAGCTGCGCGGACAGTTTTGTTAATCTATGCTCAGACCTTGCCTGAGGCCGTGCAGCGCTGAGGTAAATGTGGCTTGAGTTATGGTACGTATGTCCAGCCAATTACTGAACTTGAGTGTTTTGACCGTGCAAATGAAAGATGAGGGTACATAACACACACAAACACACACGCACGCACGCGCACTCAGGGAGTTTTGTCCTTATTCACTCAGCTCAGAAGGTTATGTTCTCATCGGCGAGGTTTTTTTTTGTGACTTCCCAGACTACTGTTTTGGAAGAAACAATTTGGATTTCCTGGAGCTATTCTTTCAGAGATGTTCGTAATTGATTTTGGTGAGAGTCCACACATGGAAATGAATTCAAATTTTAGTGTTTCTACTATTTACAATGTCTGATCCTCTGCACTGTAGTTTTACGAAATAAAAATGGGCCGATACTCTCCACCGATACAATTCCAAAAGCATTGTATTTGAGTGAAACTTGTGCCATGTTTGAGAAACAAATGCTGTTTTGTGTTTTTTAATGCTTTATTAATCCCCATTGGGGAAATTCTATTTTCATTCAATATGGGAACTTAACGTGGATTTTAGTTAGGTAGGAAAGGTTCCGCAGCAGTGTTGTTACTTTACCACCTACAGGAACTGATGTGGGTCTGGTTAGTTTTGAATTTTCAATTCCAGCAGAGTGTTCTTCAGGATTGTTTGGCCTTGGCAGAGGAACGTTGTCTATTAAGATCCATTATTGTGATGTCAAACTAAATTCCAACGGATTGTCGTTGTAATTTGTAATGTATAATTTTGACTCTGCAGTTGAATATCGTTTAGATACAAGGAAAATAGTGACAAGCAGTTATTTAATTTTTTAAATTAATTAAATTAATATTCATCCAGTTATTGTTTAATATAGTTTAAGAATGGGTTTGATGCGAGGGGAAAAAAAATCAATTTAGCAAGATTGATGCAAGAAACATTTTAGTCACATTAGCAGGCCACATAAAGTGGTGTGGCGGGCCAGATGTGGCCCCCGGGCCTCGAGTTTGTCACACTAAAGAATATACATCCAGGCATTTCGAGTTTGTGTGTGTGACCAATCATGTTCCCCTTCGGAGGCACCAGAACTGCCTTCTGACTGGAGTCGGCGGCGATAGCATCAATTATTGATAGGAATGCTCGCGCCAACAATGTCATAATCGCTGGGTGCAGATAGGAATAAAAGATTCATCGACGCGGTGTTGCACTGAAGGAAGAAAAAGAGTGGCATGCCGACGCTCTATTTAGGTTGAACGCATGAGCCCAATCGAGTATTCCGGTAGGGATTAGATAACACGAGTTCATCGGGTTTGCCGTAACGCCCCTCCCCCCCTTGCGGCGGGTTTGCTGACATTAAAGTGTGCATCGTGTGAGTCTCTCACACACTGTATAACCTCACTTAACCATGTGACCTCTCTTTCCCCCATCGCCTCGACAGCAAAGAGACAAGGCGCAACATGTAATGTCATTTGTAATCCCATCCCCCTCCTTTCGTCTTTTTTTTTTGGGGGGGGCATTGTAAACTGTGCTGAATGTAATCTGCCGCTGCGGATGATCATTGACTTGCTGCCACTGTTGCCGCTTGTTGATGTTTCTCATGCAACCGACCCGCAATCATTGTTTGCGGCACGGGCCGTCAAAAGGAGAAAATCAGGGGGAAAGGGAGAGCAAGGGATGGAGACTTCAGTGAGAATGGCAGAGTGTGTGCACGTGTGTGTGTGTGTGTGTGTCGAGTTTTACTGCAGGGAATGCTGAAAATGAACTCAAGCAGGCGTCTGTGTTTTCGTGGCAGCAGACAAGCTGGTAATTAAAAACTATGGGGAAAGTCCTGTGAGGGATACAGAAGTGAGAGTAAAGAATCAACAAATGTTATTGGACCGTATGGAATATGTAGCGTACGCAGCTGCGAAGCTCTGATTATTTCCCCGCTGCTTCATGGCTTCCTTACCTTCTGGTGGAGTTCCAACTAGAGTGTTCCGTGTCTGTTAACGTGAGCACTTGTTTTGTAATTACCATCGCATCAATGCTGATTTTCCGATATTTTGTAGTTTTCCAAATATGTCCGTTGGTTGAACAATTTATCGTTGGAATGTTGAATAAATAATATTATTGGTCATTGGTGACAGCAGGAGTACATTGTTTTCCTTTTCAAATTGAGAAGCATTCCATTAGAACATGAAGCGACTTGTTCTTCTCACATTTTCACAAATAATATTTATTATTATTATATGCATTCTTATTAGTGACGCAGCTTTTGTGGCAAACTAGCTCTCGAGATGTCGAAGAGAGGCAGCTCGTGTCCGCTGTATTGCAAGCAAAATTACGTACACAATTATAAAGATTTCCAAATAAGGGATGCAAGTACAAAAAATGGATTTTTGACGTCTTTAGCCGTCAATGGTAGTAATTAATTGGTATTAAAAAAATGGTCCACTAAATGATGGACTTTAAGTGAAAACATTATTAAAAAGCCAATTTTGACACCCCTAAATACTGTCGAGAAGATTTCTCCAAATGTCTTTCTTTGTATATCGCATATTTTCCCATTTGCGTCTGGACTATACCTACCACAATAAATTGGGGTTCACTGTACCGAGAACTTGTGCTCTCCTAAACTTGAGTCATTTGCATCCCAATTCCTCTTTTACGGGCAGCGGGAAATTGCAAAAAAAAAAAAAAAAGGCCTTTGCTGGCATATCCGAGCTTGGCACTTCCCTCTAACAGTAAGCCTGTCTTGCTGTCATTTGCCACCCTGACTTGTGACTTGCGGCGAGGTGTGCGAGACCAAATAAGGGGGCGCTCTGTGGTGAATAGAGGCGGCTAAAGAAGCACAGGGCTTAGCCGATCAGTAAGACACAAACTCCTCACACCAGCGAGATTTCGGCGCCAGCTTAAAGGCTTCGGGGGAATGGATTTGGCCCTAACATCACATGAAATTGCTTCTTCAAAGTCTCCTTATCGAGCCACACGGAAAATCTTCCAAGTGGTTTTACTGCTAGAAAACATGCAATCACATTTCACACTTTTAAATTACATACTTAGCCATTTTCTTTAGCGGGAGGCGCGGGGGTCAAGTGCTTAAAGATTTTGTCCCCCTTTACAGTCTTTTTCAAAAAAAAAAAAAAAAAGGTGCACTATTTCTGTTATCTTACCTTCACAGCCCAATGACTGTCCGTTCCATGCATATTTCCGGCCCGATGAATACCGATGGGCATTAGTGCAGGGATACACAAATAACCCCCCTCCCCCTCCCTTCCGCCCAACGCGTTTGTAAAACTGCACATTTTAAGCCCGCAGACAAACAAACCTGGAAAGAGTGATGGGACGGGGAGCCTTGAATTGGCTAATGTGATAAGCACAAAGCTGAAAGCAGCACCGTTAGCTGACTGTTGTTTGTTCACCTGAAATATGACACATCAGCACAATTTCTAGTCAAAGCCACCCATTTCTGCCGCCTTGACAGTCCCAGCTCCCAAAAGGACACCAAATATGTGCACGTGAAGAAAAACCAAGTGATTAAAAAAAAAAAAAAAAAAAAATGTGCATCGTTATTTCAAAAACATCCACTCGGGATTTCTTGACTCTGATCACAGCTGTGATAAAAAAAATAAAATAAAAAAAAAAGTGTTCTCGGTTTAATGCCTAGAAAGGCCTTTAAAGCGTTCTCATAAGTAACAACCTAGAAGAAAATACATGACACGGTGAGCAACATCATTTGAATCCAAATATCCCGGAATGCTAAATAAAAATATGAAGCCATACTAAAAAAAAAACAAAAAAAAAACTCATTGTTGTTTTCGCCACAAATTAAAATAACATTGAAACGGCCGTAAATACGCGACCATAAAAATCAACTTGTAAAATCGGTGCTGTGTACAAGAAATGCAATTAACGGCGACAAAAACAATTTTATAATCCGTCTGTGATTTGCTTTGGCGCGTGAGCCGTTAATCTGAATCAGGAATATTGCTCTTATTTATAAATCATCCACTGAATATTATTTTCTCCTTTTGGGTCCAATTTTTACCCCGTTGTGACGCGTGCCTATCCGCTCATGTCTTTCTCACCTTTCAGACGGACTAATGTGCAACCCGCCAGCACGATCAGATAAACAAGATGAGGCAGGTTGAATTTATTCATGAAAAAAAAAAAAAAGAAAAATCATATTGAATGCTTTATGACTGCGGGAACCCCCCCGGAGACTCGACATTGATGGCGGTAAAAGACACAATCAATGTTGTTTGGACCGCTCCCTGTGAGCCATTCATGGTCCAAGGAAAAGGCCGAGGCACTCTTCATTGACGTGGGTCAGCAAAACATACATACACATGCGGACAGCATTGTTGGTCGCCTTCCGTGAAAGAAAGAAAACACACAATGATCACTGAAAGAATCCCTTGGTAGCCTTGAGATTTCATTGTACTCGGCGCCGGATGTAACAGAGCAGCCCCAGAACATAACAAAGCCTCCTCCGTGTTTCACAGTAGGTGGACTTGCCAGAAAGATCCACTTTTTGTGCGACATGTCCAAGGAACATTCTCCCAGAACCTTTGTGGCTTGACAATATGCATTTTGCAACTTATTTCGCTTACCATTTGGGAGTTTTTCTTTCGTTCGCAGAGCGCTCGCGACAATTTGGTCCATGTAGCGTATCAATGCTAAAATGACGGCAGTTAGAGGCATAATACCTCGACGCCATGAAATTTTCAAGGCGAGCAGACGACGGACTGAACAGCACCTTTGTCAGGTTGCGATTGCTTGTTTTGACGGCTGTAAAAAAAAAAAAAAATGATATGAGACACCTGAATGTACAAACAAGCTCAAACGAACACCATTTCGACAATCAATATTGCGATAATTGTTTTACAAAGTGACTTTTTGCTGGGCCAACTTTAGTCTCGCAACATATAAAAGCGTCTAAGTAAACACAAAGTGGAATGTCGGGTTGTCGGTGTGTCGTTGCCGTTTTCCCGTGGAACTCTTGAAGTCAAAGACCCTGAAAGTTCTACTGACCATACGATCGACAGTAAAAAAAAAAAAAAAAAAAAAAAGAAAAAAGACGATTTCCTATGTATGTCTCTGTGCAGCCACACATAAAAAAATGTTTATGCAATATTGACGTTTTTATGAGTTGATAATTCCACTAAGCAACAAACCTGAAAAGACGCTAATTGCCGGAGTATTTGTGCTCAATAACAGCAGAATGTTCTGTCTCCCTCTTCAGTCGGTTACATACGAATGAATCACAGATCCAGACAGAACATGACTCATCACTCCCCTGCTGTCCTCTACTGTTCCAACACTTTTCATCACTGCCTCAACTTTTATTTATTTATTTTTTTTCCTGCTTTAGTAGAGCAAGAACAAACACTCTCCCGGAGCAATAGACACACACACTCTCACACGGTCTCGGATGTCACCGTGCGATTGACCTAACATGTTAAATAACCTGTGCTGCATAACTTGGGTCACAGACATGAACACACTTGTCTTTCTGAATATGGGTCAAATAATAAACGGAGTCATTTCAGGTGATTTGGTTGGAATCAAAAGGCTTCTGTGTCTGGGAATGAAAGCTAATATTTGCCTCTGTTTCCCGTTGAAAAAGGGGAAGATTGTAGTCCAGATGATGTGGCATGATGATGATGATAAGGTTACCTCATTCGTTGTTGAATAACAGTTAGACCTCGTCGAGGCAACTATGACAGTCTGATGTTTGCCACATGACAAAAACGTCCCTTTGACATGCTGCTGCTATGAAGCCGATTCTCATGATCTGTGATGTTGCGAGTTTTCCGTTGTCTTGAATTTGTTGTGGGCATTAGTAGTAGAGCTCTAGAGTGGTTTTTGGATCCTATTTGGCAGACAGACATTTTTTGTGTGAGCTCTGCCCCTACTGTCTTTTGGTGTTCCACAAGGTTCAATTTCGGGGCTCCTTCTGTTTTCATTGTATTTGCTGCCCTTGGGTTCCAACTTGAGAAAGCAGAGTATGAGGATGACGGTCAGCCCTGTTCTTTGTGTCAACCAATCAGCTTCTGCCAGCCACTCCGAGCTTGTCCAGGTGTGCCTCGTTGCCTCATCAATTATTTTTTTTTTTCAGCCAGTCAGTTCATTGCTGCTTTCATGTGTCTTGATCCATGTTGTGATTACTGCAATGACATTTTCTTCAGGGAAACAAAAACATATTGTAATGTTGTGGTGAATGGAGTTCATGTTCATTCATTTTTCCTAGTCCATCGTAATGGATGCTTTCTCACATTTTCAAGTTAGAATGTCGCCGCCTCGTCACCTCCCCCCAGTGTACTCACCTCTCATCTATGCTTCTCTGCTTGCTGACACACACACGCACAACACACACACGCACAAACATTCCAGCTTTGATACAAATCCCAATGGCGAACTTCTATCAACTCCAGCAATAACGAGCTGTCATGGCCCTCAGTGATCTATCTGTCTGGATGTGTCAGTGTAGCAGGCAGGCAGACTGAACGTCAGTTCCCCACTTCCAAGGCCTGCCAGTCAGCACTGGGGGCACCTCAGACAACGCCGTGTCGGTGTGGGATCATATCTGAAGGCTGACACCGGATCAGAGGCTGAAAAAAAAAAAAAAAAAAACACTAATTCCGCGTTTGACCCCAACTTCGTGTATGGAAAAATAGAAGGCCGGGATGACAGCTAACTGCTAAATTGCTCGTCTCTGAAGGTTTTCGTATCTGAGCGGCTCCTATTTTAAAGATAAGAGACAGATGGTAGTTATTAAAGTTTCAGCCCGGATTCATAAACATACATTTACATGCCGAAAAGTGTTTAAAGGAAGTCGGCGGGCACCTTGAATATCTAAAAGTCACCGTGCTACAATGATGATGAAGATAAACCTAAATAAGGCTCCGAGATAAAAACCCGGCTGCAGCCGTCACGACACCCCCATTTAATGTATTCCCTCCACATTGGCTGAGATATATTATCTAGCCCTCCTTATTGTGGCGGTGATAAATGCAGTGCGCATTAACTCCACCAAATGTGTTTCTCCTATTTCCACAATAAAGGCACCTTACTTTCTTCTGACCTTCAGCTGGGTTGCAAAGCCAGCACAAAATATGCATTTAGAAGAAGCAGCAGCAGGAACATGTGAGACTTGTAGCAGATTGCTTTCCTTTGTACGGCAACATGCAAGAACATGCATCACTGTCGGCCTCCAACAAACCACTAATATGCACAAATATTAAGTAGGATCAGCAAATAATTATATGGAGTCGGGCTGGTGCCGTGACACATGCTGGCCATTTGCACGGAGCGCCTCCGTCACGTCATTAGTCGACTCTCTCAGCCAAGCAGTCACAATTGTCGGGTATTTGTAGTGGGATCTGTCAAGGAAGAGTGCGAGTGTTTGAAAAAAAAAAAAAATCCAATGTTCTGGAGTCAGATTCTTTGTGTGAGTGATAGCGAAGGACACTCATGATCCAAAGCATACCACATCTTTGCTTTGGGATGTGATTTTAAAAAGCACCGACTAATAAAACTCGTGTGCAATCAACAGTTTTGTACGTTCTTCAAAAGAAAAAAAAAAAAAACAATGGTGAGCTCACCAACATCAAAACGTCTGGAAGACGGCGAAAGACGATTCAAGTCGATGATCATAAAAATCAATGATTGATTGACGAGCACTCCGGGGTTTCGTCGGTCATTTCAGCATTCCAGCGCCTGCTCTGACCCAGACCGGGATAAGCGTTATGGAACTGGAATGCACTGATGGATTTTTCCTCGTGAAGACCGACAAGTTGAGTTTAGTCGTCCGGAAGCTGTGACAGGTTGCAGAATTTGCATTGCTGTGCTGCTCTTGGTGGTCTTGCGTCTTGCTGGCCTTTCAGGGCAAAGAGAGCAAAAACAAACACTCTCATCAATGGCGTTTCCAAGCTAGCTAGCTAAGCTAGCGGCCATTCATTCGACTGAGATGGCCACATTTACGCATTTAACCACGCGGTGAAAGTGCGACTATGTGTGTTCTTGTTCTGCGGGATTTCTTAGTTGGTTCATTCGAGACTCGGTTCAAGCCATGAAACCGAGCGTTGTGTTCTCCGGTCAAGTCTCAGTTTCAAGATCACCGCGTGACTTCGGGGATCGCGTCGGAACACCAATTGAGACATAAATGAGTCAAAAGAAACTACACCGCAAGAACAATCCCCTTTATGAACCCCCCTCAGGAAGATGGCAGATTCGTACAAGATCTCTGCCGGTGCCGCTCCGTGTATCGAGCATGTCGCTATCCTCTCCTAATGGCATCGGGTCATCAAGCGGTGCTCCGAATGGAAAACAAGAGAAACACATATTGGTTTGAAAATGTCTTGTTCTCTTATTTTCAAAGCTTTCATCAGTTTTTTTTTTTTTTTTTGCCCAAGCCAGCAGAGCCTCGGGTTATTGGTGGTTTCTAAAACAGCTTTGTGATCAGTGTTTCTTTCACCTCCGTGCATGTCTGCGTGTGTGTGTTCATGCATGTATCAAATTTTGCCGGCTGCGGAATACATACGAGGAGGCAGGAGAGTCGTATATCTCGCCAAGTGCAGCCAATAAAGTATAATTCATGAGTGTTACAGTGCCGGTGGATAGTAGTCATTACTCTTGTGTTGGCGTGCATGTAGTATATCAGGGCTCAAAACAACAGCCTTCATCGCGATATTGATTGCCTGACATCTTCTGAAACGTGATTCTTTCTTTTTTTTTTCTTCTTGGGAGTGCGAAAAAGAGGCAAAAGATGGATGATGTAAGTGTAGCGGAAAAACAGCTCTATGTCTTAATAATGCAGTGTGTGAGACACGTCTGTAATGTTTCTTGGGGAGCCGGACGCCGGCAGAGTAGCGGTTCAGGCCCATTTCCCCCGTCAGAGCCTAAATCCAATCTTGAGGCCAATGTGATGTACAGTACAGTATCGCATGTTGTTCCTCCAAGCGGACAGTGCGCTGCATTGTTTTTTATGCTCGTCAGCAGAAAAATTCCTCGCTGGGGCCACAGTTGCTTCTCTGTGGACGCGCCGCTAATGTGGCGCATGTGAAAGAGCATTTTTCACGTGATCGCCATCCATCGTAGAAGAGGCTCGCATCAAGATGCGCGTCGCGTTTTGCTTTTGACGCTCAGCCCGTCCACGTCACGCTTCTTAACTCATTTAATCCATAAAACATACATATACATTTTCAAAAACGTAGTCGCCGCCTCCCAAAGACGTATTTATACGTCTTAGCCTTTTTTTCTTTTTTTTTTTTTTTAGTCATAGCTGTGTGTTTTTATAGCATTAGAACACATTGGCCTTGCAAAATCAGTGAAAATCAAGAAAAACGCTGGAGTTGAGGGGTTTCCTCTAGTGAACATTTCTGGGATTAATTGCCGTTGCAGCATTTGACGTAAATTCATCAGGTGGGAGATATCCAAGTGGTCTAAAGTTCAAATTGACTTGATTTATTCATTATTATTTTTTTTTTTAGTGCTTTTAAATTTTGCGCTGTCGATTTTTGTAGTTTTTTAATTCATTCATGTGTTCACCTGCACGGCCCGCAACTGTCGTAATAAAATATGCTTTAAGTGTGGCAACGTGAAATAAAAAAAATAAAAAATTCTGAGCCTTTTCCAAATCGGTCAGATGGCATCAGTGTCTGCCAAAGTCTCTTAAATATTCGAGTTAACATGTAAAGATCTTACAAACTTCCCAGTATATTCAAGCATAAAAGTATCAGGACACCTTAACTTCAAGGCGCACCCATCAGCCTTCTGGAACGACTTTCGACTTTTTCTGTGGGAAACATTTTGTGAGGTCCGAAGTCATTGACATTGAACTGCAGACGCTAGCCACGCCAAGTTCAGCTTTTTTTCCCCCTGAAGTTCCTGTGCCAGACATGTCTTGGATTCATGTCAGGTCAGGTGTGCTCAATCGTTTGTCACGATATTGTACACCGTTAGTGTGGCGACTATTTCCAAGCATGACAACATTTTCCAGTGTTCATCTGTTCCTGCCAAAGTCACTAAAATCCTTTTGAAGGTTTCACAAGCTTCTTAGGCCGCACCAAACCATTTTGGGAGTATGCGCTTGATTTTTTTTTTCCCTGCCATGTGGCCCTGAAAGAGGTTTTACAGGGATGCATCCCGCCGCCAGAACACACACCTAAAAGTCAGTCCCTATATTTTTGTCACGGCATCCCGCCCAGTGTTGTAACTGTGATTCTGGACTCTATCGAGTTATGTGTCCCCAAAGGTGAATCAAAGCGCACGTGCATGCATGCGAGCGACTCGTGTTTTTGGCCTGATGAGAAGTCAACGGCAGCCAGAGGTCACCGCCGCCGCGACTTCCATTTGAGAACTCTCATTGAATTAGTAACTGGAAAGTGCTAATCCACTCACCCGCAGATATAATTCCTTTTGCCCCCCCCAATGCGCTTGATTTGTAAAAGAGCAGCATGCCGCGTGTTTTTCACTGTCCAAATGTCCGTTATGTGTCGCTCTGCTGACTTTTCTCACGTCAGCACTCATTCAATCTTTCTTTATTCCGTCAGAGCTCCTCATGGACTGCTCGTGAACTTGATGGAACCTCCGATTTTTATGCCGTCGCCTGATATACAGCGGTATTAAAAAGGGGCGCTTTCCGTTGGACGAGCACGGTTTAATCTAAATCTAAAGATACGACTCCCCGGAGGCCCGCGCTGTAATCATGTCGGACCGACGACGGGGCCTCGCTGTCACTCTCTCTCCATCTCATTTGATCATCATGCCGCGTTGCAATTATTTTGCCGATTTGGATGCGATCTGGATCCGAGGTCATCAGCTGCAGTTGCAGGATGAGATGTACCGTCGCGAGGCGATCTTGCTTACATCACATCTTCTTTCTGCGGCGCAGTGCGTAAAATACAAACAAATCTCAGTGATTAAAGCGGGTGTGCGCGGAGTGGAGACGATTACTCTCACAGTAAATGAATTTTAACGCGCATGCCAATATTGTAAAGTCACTTTATATTACTTAATCAAGCAGTCATGCTAATTGCGTAATAGGCTTGTATATTTCCTTGCTGTCTGCTCTCATTTGCATATTTACACCTATCTTAATGAGGAAGGCTCGATTAACTCATTGACTGCCATTGACGGCTAAAGACGTCAATTTTCTTTTTTTTTTTTTTTTTACTTGGCTGGTAGTGAATGAGTTAAAACAGAGGAGTGGGGACCCTCCCTCGATATCATTGATGTATTTATTCTCCTCAAGTTGGATTGATCTGCATTCCTCTCAGTGATCGTCAATGGACTGGATTTCATTTCATGGGCTTGTCGGAGTAAACAAGTAGATATGAATTGAAGGGACACAGAGAAATCCTTTTGCGGTCGCGTTTATATTTTCTGAGCCGGACAAAGAATAGAAAGAATACTTAAAAGTGGAAGGAATGAAGCCGCGTTTTATAAGCAATGGAAGCCGCAAGGCTATTTCTTCAGCGGCCTCTCTGCAATGATGCAGAATAATGAAAATAAGTGTGTCCATTAGACAAGTTAATCTGATTTGGTCAATGTTTTCATCCCGGACTGAAGGTCCCTTGTTCGTTTGCTCTTTTTATAAGTGCTCTGGAGGGTCTCGCACACAAACGCACACATGCACACACAATCATGTTTTCACTGCTTCAGGGGTACATTTCATTGATTCACATCAATTTCCTCGGGACTTACCCAAACCGTAATCATTGGAAGGGTATTCACTGTTGTTCGCAAACAGTATATGTGCTGCGTCCACAAAGCAGCCAATTATAGTGACACCATTCCATTCGCCGCATGTCACAATTTACAACCAAAAGGCCAATAATAATTATGATAGACAGAACCCGGGGTACATTTGGACCGTGAACCTAAAAAGGCAGCGTATTCAAAGCCTGAAATTGAATGTTTTACTTCCAGATGAATATCAGTTTCACATTTCAGACTTGTATGCGTCACCAAGAATACACGGCGGTCAATGACATGCACTGGGGCCCAATGTGCATCATGTGGTCACACCGCTTAATTTGTTCGCCCCGCAGTGATTTCAAACCACAAAATCCCCAAAGGAAGAGAACTCTACCTTTTAAAACAAGAGCAGCCATTATTTTTTTGTATTAAAATCGCATTTGGTAGGCGGGTGACTACACGACAGCGATCCCTTGACCATGCTCGCAACTCAATCATCTGTCCCCATTGAAACAAATAGAAAAGCCTTTAATCCGTTCCAGCCTCCCCGGAAATCTCGACAAAAAATGTTCTACTCTCTTTATTTCATAGAAAATAACACATTACAATAGTCTACTAATACAATGTATAATTTAATTTGTTTTATGTTAAGTTTGACGGTAAACTTCAACTCGGAGTGACACTTTTGATGACGGGTCACGTACATCTGAAGGCACCTCAGTATTTATTTATTACTTTTTTGTTTTTTTAATAAATCTGAATTAACTATCATGTCCCAATAAACACGTGTGCACAATCAAGAAAAACATGCACAATTTGAGTCTCCACGCAGCCACAGTGGCACACACACACACACACACACCCCTACATATCCACAGAGATGCATCTCTCCACTGTTCTCTTGCTCCATTCACCCCTCCCTCTTTTCACGAAAACAACACAGGACTCCTCTCAGCCGCCAGCAGAAAGAGCAAAATTTACAAGAGAAGCCCAGTGGATGAGTAGCGCTGTTGTGTGCTGCTGAACAGCACCCTTTGACTGCAAAAACCAAAGGTCAGGGCACAGCTCCCAAAGCCTGCAGGCCTCTTTGGTGCTTGTGTGTTTCCCAAAGTGTTTGTGCGTGTATTTGCGTTCCTCCGCAGTGTGTGTGTTTGCGGGGTGCATAAAGCTCTGCCTGTTAAAATTGCGGATAATTCGCCGCCATATTGTGTTTGATTTGGATTAAACTGTTTTTGTGGCACATGACAGTCTCATGACAGAACAGCATGTGGCCAAGTCTGTATATAGCCGTTGCAAACGATCACATTTGGCTGTCTGGTGTCAACTGTGCTTGCAGGAAGACAAACACTTGGTCTTTTGTGTGGTGACTGATGTTCCTATGGTGGTACATTTTCATTCTGTGCTGTGTCATGATCGTCTTTACCCAGTTCAATTAGCGAAACCTGAGCAAAACGGTTCTTGTAGGCAGAGCGTTGCAATTCCGGGGAAGAGTGAGACCATGATTGCCCTTTTGGTTCCCTTTTTTGTTAATTGGTGGCAAGTGGGATGAAGAGACTGGAATCTCTGCTTGTTTAAAGTGCAGAGTT
Source organism: Idiotropiscis lumnitzeri (assembly GCF_059441095.1). Lineage (NCBI taxonomy): Eukaryota > Metazoa > Chordata > Actinopteri > Syngnathiformes > Syngnathidae > Idiotropiscis > Idiotropiscis lumnitzeri. The sequence continues at coordinate 13,046,376 of NC_142406.1, read as the reverse complement.
CCATATTGCTCAGGTGATGTAATGAGCTTTAAGAGGTGGTGACCAGGATACGGAGGGTCGGAGAGAGTCTTGGTTCTTATCGGCAAATATTTTGATTCAGATTGATTAGATTGAGCTAATGTACCAAACATTGTGGCAAGTGGGTCCTGACACAAGACGGCTATGCAAGGTGCCACCCACCATTAGGTCTCTATCTCTGGAGAACATCAACCTAATAACCTTTCACGATCCACATAACCGCCTGAGTGATAGATACATTCAAGGCGGGACATAACATTTAGGATGCGCTTCGATAAAAAGTCAATTGGATGAAAAAGCATTAAGGAGGCCCTGATGGCTTTTGAGGATCCAGAACGTGACAATTGAAGCTCCTCTGTGAAGTACTGAGGGAAGAAATGAACATCTAGGTCATGGGAGACTGCGAAAGCACATCGTCGCCCTGTTAACTACCAAATAAATCCAGACACACTTTTGTGAGTGACAACACACTTTCAGGCTCGGGGCAGAACATCAAAACGTCATTTGCAGCCCTGGCGAGGGGGAGGAGTGGGAGTCGAGAGTGAGGCGAAGGGGTGCGCAAGTGTTTCATCGTCAGTCTCCAAAAGGTGCAAGTCAGTAATGGGTGCTATCCGCCTTCAAACGTCTCCATCATCACGACAGGCGGCACCCCCGCCACACCACCCACTAGCTCACAGGCGCAAGGTAATAACACTGTCATGACACAAGCCGACCAGTGCTAAAGGCAAAAGCCTGGCAGGTCAGAGTTTAGCGCTCGAAAGGGCCTGAAATCACGTCAGGATGCACTTATCGTCCTGTAAAGTCGGCCTGTCCCAAACATGCGTCTCCTTTTTCAACGTGGCGTTCAGGAACCTCTTGGTGATGTATTCAGCCAATGGCAAGGTGAGAGTCCATGTCCCTTCTTAATTCAGTCCTCCTGGCTGAGTGCACTGGCACTGGAGCACTGATGGATGACGCAAGGCTCATTAGGAAAAGACAACAAAATCAATAGAGCGGCCGCAGAGGTGTCAGCGCTTCACACTCACCACCAAAGAAAAGAAAAAAAAAACACTTGATAGTCTTTTCACCGACTGAAGCGTGTGTGAAATTTGGGCATTCAAGTGTATGGCCGTTACGGTGCGAGTGATTGATGCTGATGGACACCTCATGGATAATGGATAGAATGTAATATACGACGGGGAGCCTCGTTGTTTGTGCCAGACACGGAAAGGATAAGCGAGGACATTCAAAGGAAGGAGGCAGACGCTGGGTTTTGCTTCACAAAGTGTGACCGCTTCCTCAAGAGCGTGATATTGGTGTGCGGGGGGAAAAAAACATTAGAAAAGTCATTGTTGCAGATTGACACTTTTTGGCTTTCTTTGTGCACCAATGTGAAAATTGGAATCTTATTTAACGCCAATATCTGATTTTATTTGATTTCTTTTTCACTTTTTCCATGTACTTTTCAAGTAACTTATGAGGTTTGTCAGAAATGTTTGACATCGTTGTTGCGGTTATATAAACGTCACCAGCCGTTGTAATTCGATAACGCCAAGCTTGCATCGCAATATCTGATCCGTGCATTAACGCTCTCGTCGCATTGTCCGATATTTAACACACATACGATTTATAGAATTTTTTTTGTCTTTTATTTCAGCTGTCATGATGTATAGCAGAATTGTCATATACACTTACACGTACCCGTACATACGGTGGGTTATACATTTTACAACTTTTTTTTATTTTTTTTTTTTTTATCAAGTACTTTCCTCAACCATTTTATTTGATTAATTTCAGTAGATGTGTACATTTAATTGTTTTTCCCACGCTATCAGTAAGGCCCCGAAGCTTGTTGTCCAGGTGACTCATAGTGACGACCGTATTTGATTTATTTTGTTGTGTTTTGATTTTCAATAAGGTTGTACAGTAGCGTTAACTTATATTGTTGACAACTGTAAGTAATTTATAACTTAAAAAAAATGCATGACATATAAAACTCTATTTCAAACGTTACCAATTTTTTTACTTCACTACTTTAGTGTGTACTTTTTATTTATTTTTTTTCTGCAGTGGATTTGAGGTGATAAAGTGCACATGCTTATCTGCAGGATGGAGGTCGCAATTTTATGATAGCACACCCGGCTGAGCTGCCGGCTGCGGTAGGCGACGGGGGTAAAGATATTGCTTCACAGTTTGCTGTTTGCGGCCTCATCCGCCGCGCGTATCTTCCTGTGTGAGCCTCTGCACTTTGCTGTTGATTTCCCAGTTTGACTACAAGCGCCTGAGCAGCAGACAGCAGACTGTTACACCTCTCCACTTCATTCCCTGTAAAAATACTTTCATATCGTCCCCGCTCTCTGCTCTACCGTATTCTCATCCGGAATATGGACTGGTAGTAATGGAATTCCCGAGTAAAGTTCATTCAATGGATCCCCACTCTGCTCCACTAACAGTGCAGTAATTGAATTGAAATCAAACCTAATTGGATTGCTGAAAGAATGCCAGTGAACAGTGCGCGTCTTCCTGGGAGAGAGATGTACAGCACAGGTCATAGTGTGTGTGTGTGTGTGTCTTTGTGAGCCACACTGGAAATGGAGATGAGGTGACACTTGATGGCGATGAATTAGATTAGACTAATCATTTTCACCATGAGGGCCACCATGTGCAGCTGCGGCGTGGAGGAGGGCGTCCCGGTGAGACAAGAACATGCTGACTGTCAGCAGAGGCGAGCGCTCGCCGTCACACGGCAACGCAACTTCCTGTACGATCTATTTTTCCGACAGTAGATTTGACGTTTGCATACCAACTGAGCTACTTAACTTCTTTCTGGTGTACACTTAAGTGACATTGGAGCTGTGATTGAATTCTATGCATTTTTCTGACACGATAGACCAGGCGTGGGCAAACTACGGCTCTGGGGCCACATGCGGCCCGTTAAATGTTTTAATCCGGCCCGTCGTACTTGAAAAAAAATTAAATGAATAAACCTTGTTAATGTTTTATTTTCGAAAATACTGTGTTTTTTCAAAGAGCTATATTGTTGTAATGCTTTTGTTCACTTTCATTTCAAATTTAATTAAATATTTTTTTACTCCGATGAGGTGAGGTGGCCAAAACACTCGATCCATCTGCTCCTGGTCCGGCCCCTCTGTCAAATTTTAGAACCTATTATGGCCCGCCAATCAAAAAGTTTGCCCACCCCTGCTATAGACCGTAGTACGCCAACACTCCACTAGGTTTGCATTTGATGATGTGATTTTTCAGCATGAATTCACTTTTCTTCTGGGCTATATATATTAAGCATTGTTATGGGTATAAGAAAGCAGTTTGAATCAGAAAATAGGTTTTGATTTAAAGGATGAGTGCAGTACATACAATAGGTTTTCAATTTTTCAACTAATTAATCGCGAAACATTTCCGTAATTAATTGCGATTAATTGGCTAATATCCTACAGTATTTTAATTTGAATTTGCGAGGTAGGCAAATTATTTTTGAAGTAAATAAAACTGAGTTAATTGCGTACATCTTTCTAATAAATTTTCATGGACTTTGTCGGTCCGACACATTTCCCAATCAGAAAGTTTGACTTCCAATCTCATTATTTCGACTGGCCAATTTTCATCCGACTGAAGGAGTTGGGAGCATCCCGTGGGTCTACACTGCACATGTATTCTTGATTTTGTGCGAGATAAGTAACTCCTTTTCTCCCTAAAGCCTTTTTTTTTTTTACTTCATCAGAACTTGTTTCGGACTTTATTTTAGCTTTAGGCTCCGACAGGACTCCAATTAGATGGACGATGGAATTAATGAAATCTGTCTATCTTCTCCTCCTTCTCTTGCTCTATTTATCCCGGTGCTCAGGGGGACACTCGGTCTGGATTCAGTCAGCACGGTGGCTTATCTTCGTCTTACTAAATTAAATATGTGTAATTGATGGTTTCATAAACAGAGCTAACCTTGCCAGCAGCAATCAGGAGCTGCCACTGAGGACTTCCCTGTGAATATGCATTGTGTCAGAAAAAGGCTCCACATCCACCTTATAGTTTCTTCTACACTTGCTACTAGGAAGTTCTCTCATTCTCCTCGGCTTTCGTTCTGTTTTCATGCCCGCTCTCTGTGAAGGGCCTTCGAAAAAAAATGGAACAGAATCATAACATTTGAGGAGGTTGCCTGAAAAGAATTTTCACAATAGTCTGATAATCATAAACATGGGGAAACGTTCCCCACTTTAAATACCGTCGGTGAATCATTCTTCCATTTTTAACTTCAACGCATTTCCGTGTTGACAACTGCTGTCGACGGCCTAATGGGAATGACCAGAGACCATCATTTTACATCTTCGCTTCACACAACTGCTACGTGAACACACAGAGCAGAAACATATAAACAGAGTATAAACAATGCTCACAGGCATATTCGCTATTCTCTCTGCTCTGTGGGAACAATAACTATTACTGGAGCTCTGCCTCTTGCTTCTTACAACTCTAAATTCAAAACCCATAAAAACGATGGAGGAGTCGGTGCCACTGTATTTTTTTTTTTTGTGGTGCCACATGTTTTCGCCAGGTACTCCAATTTCCTGCTTGCTATTCTTCTTAAAGCCTCTTTTTTTGTAAGTGTGAATACTTGTTTGGATAGACGTGCCCTGCGATTGGCTGGCAACCCGTCCACGGTGTACCCAGCCTCTTACTCCAAATCATTTGGGATAGACTCCAGCTCTGCCGTGACCCTAATGAGGACAAAGGCGATAGAAAATTGATGGATGGCTTTTCCTTGTGATCACCGCTCGTACTTCATGGTCGTCTAACAACAACTCCACATCTTTCTTTTCATGCCAGACTGCATGGGACAAAGCTGCCATCAATATAATGAATGCGTAAAAAAGCTTAGACACATTTTTTTCCCGCAGTCCTGCTATCAATAACGCAGACATATCCATTAACGTGAAAGAGCCTAGTGTGGGGCAAACACTCCCCGTAGCATTTAAACAAACCTCCACAGGGACTCATTCTCCCAGACTCCCCTGGGGTGGGAACACACACCGGTGCTGGTCCATATACTGTACAGCTGGGATTCAATTTGGAGAGCTTAGAGAGTAGAACAAGACACAACGCACACATCAGGAGGCGCGCTTGCTTCCGACTGATGTGCGTTGGGATATTTAAATTAATGAATGAGATTGAGAGATGAAAAATTGGCCGGCAGAGGCTCTGACTTTGAGTAATGTTCGTAATTGGAGGGAAACGTATAGGAATGCAGTGAGCATGTATTAACAAATGAATGTGGTTGAAAAACACACACACACTCACTCCTCAGTACATTTCTCATTACTTGCAGTGTCGTCATCCAACCCGAGTTGGAGTCCAAACCCCGAAATTCCCATGCAACTCGTGAAGCTTTGGATTTAGCCCAAAAGGCGCCGGTTGTTTACGTCTTCCTGCTGTGCTGTCAATTTATCAAGCTACGGTGAAGCTGATACCTTCTGTTAACGTGTTACGATCCTATAGCCCTGTCCCTGATTTATCGGCTGTCTGGCCGCAGCGCTCTCCTGTGTGTTTAGGTGCTAATTAGAGAACAACACACAAGCACACATGCACGCAGACACACATGAGCGCGCACGCGTGCGGTGCGACCGCAAGCTCACAGGTGATAGAGGCGGTGCTTTATCACCAGAGAAAAGTGGGTGTTGCGCCAAAAGAGGGCTTTAAATTACTAGTGACACCTCAAACAAGTCACAACCACACACACACTCGGAATCAGACACGCAAACACATATACCGCGTGTATATATATCGGTATCTCCTTCAAGCTTGGGTCGTCTACCAGAGGCCTGGGAACCTGAGGGTTCTGCGCCGGATCTGAACTGTTCCCAGTATTGAGCGCTTCTGTATGGAGATGTCAGACGTTGTTCCACCCTTTTTGTTCCACTGTCTGCCTTGATTCTCGAACCCCTCGTCCATTATTTGGTATAGATGTTCCAGGAAATTATTCCTGTTACCTAGTTCTTCCGCTCCATGTATGCCTTGCCCGCCAGCATCTTACACCCTGCAGTGATGCACAACACTTTCTCTTGGGCTCTCTACTGTCGTTCAGTCCAACCTTTGTGTTTTCTCGATGTCAATCACTTCTTCAACTTGTCAGTGGTGTATGCACTTTTCTTTCCATGACGGTCCATCTGGCTCCTTCTCCTTTCTAATATTTTGTTGCCTGAGGAAGCATAGATAGATGGATCGATAGATTTAATGATATAGATGTTTTGGATAGGGGGGAGGACATGCAGAGATAGTACTGAGTTTAAACTTTAAAAAAAAATTGCAAACAAGAGGTTGGTGCCCTATGGCGCCCCACATAATTTTCATCATATAAAAACAACAACGGATAAAATCAATGTTTCTTTCCAAACAGACCCTCCCTCTCCTTTTCATTCCTCACTATAACATCCAAACTTTGCCGTATTTGACTGGCCAACTTCCTCAATAATCCCCCACCCCCGGCCTCCCATGTAATCTGGAATGCCTAAGAGGGAGAAGTGCACCGCATCACTCCATAAATGTATGAGTGTCCAAAATGAAGAGGCACTGAGAAATGTGTGGGCAGCAGACTGGGAAGCATGGCCGAGCTTACTAACAGGATTGGGGGGGGGCTAGGGGTGGTACGGGGAGTGATGGAGGTAGAGACACTCGGGTTTACAGGAGGAATTGTAGAGGTGCATGGAGGTTCGTGTGGAATGTCAGAAAAATTGTGTATCAAGGTGTGATTATATGATTTTATATCTTTTATGATGAGAAATGCTGAGTTCCATACCTCACTGGTCTGTATTTTACGTAAAGAAAAAATCCCTTGGCTTTTTTCTGATCTTGCTGTTGTAAGGTACACGGGTAAACTCATTTCAGTGAAGGATTGGCAGTTCATACTTTGTTGTTTATAATCGATTCACATTAATAATTATGGTACGATTGGGAAATAAGGCCACACACAAATAAATCAATACCGGTCAATGGAGTATATATGTACAATTTGTGGTCGGTGGGAAAAAAAAGACTTGTTGAGACCCAGAAGGTCGAAACGAGCAAAGAGTGCCATGAGGGATATTTAATGAAAGGTTCTTCTTCCTCTTTATTCTCCATCCCTCTATTCATCTATCCTTTCTGGAATGATGTACATTTGTTCCCCCCCTGCCTCCCTCTATCCTTCAATGACTTGAAATAACTACGGGGAAAGTTATGCGGAGTTCAGGTGGAGTTCAGACGCAGACCTGCTCGCCCCTTCTTCTCTATCGGCCTCTCCGTAAGCCGACATGAGAAAATCTCCTTGGGCTTCCTCTTGACACGGGATCAGCCTGTGAGCTAAACCCCCCCCCATGAATGGAAATCGCCATTCTGCCCCCACTGAGACTCGGACCGCGCCTTTGATCAAGCGAGATGCTTCGGCAACATTTATTGTTGTTTGTCTTTCATGAAGTGGTGAAAAAAAGAAAAACAGCGTCGAAAGTAGAAGCTCTGATTCAACTCATTTTCTTTTGTAAAAGTACAAAGTGCAGACTTTTAAATGAATGCTGAAATTCAGTTTAATACAATACCCGTTTTGATAACTTTGCCAAAAGTGGCCTCAACTTACAAATGGTACACATTTTACCAATGCTGGACTAATTAAAAGTTTGTTCATCTTATGTTTATCTACATAGAGATCATATTTAAAAGAAAAATGCTAATGATGCTAATGATGTGGACTGAGTCCGAAAATGCTAAATTAGCTCATGATAAATAGTTAATGTCCTGTTAAACCAATTTGTTTTGTTTTTCAATTCTACAAACTCCATTTATTAGCTACCCATAAGAAATAACAGCGAAATAACATTTATTTGGCTTTATCTATCTCCGCAGACAGTGATGTTAGCCGTTAGCCTGCCAGGCTAACTAGCCAAAGCGTCAGTGTCAAAACTGACTAAAAAAAAAAACTAAACAAATGAAGCTTGTTTTATTGTTTCGCTTTCTCATAGCAAAATTGGAAAATTAGTCCACTTCATATCAAGTTGGCCAAGAGTTTGCTTGTGTTTATACGATTAACAACATGGGCACAGGTTGGCCCTCACGTCACTGGGCTTCCTTCTCGCATTTGTCCTCATTTGATGACTCTTCATTCTGATCTTGAATGTTATTTCTGGAAATATTTTTTAACAACCCGCTATGAGGTGAGATAACCGCTAACTGTATTTAGGCCACATTAACGAGTCAGAATCCTTCTTAGGCGGCGTGATTATGTAAAGTTAAAAGTCCCAGTGCCGTTGTTCTGTATTATTATCCGAGCAGCGTTAAAACCACCACGAAATGTGCACAAGCTGATCAGTTGCTCATCAGAACAACATGACATCAGGGATGAAGCCATGTGTGTAATTGCAGAGCTTGCGCTGACTCCTTGATGTTTTCCAGGGACTTCTTCCATGTGGCTCGCCCTTGCCCCCTAGTGGACAAGCATTTAGTTGCACCGGTATGAAGCAAGTCTGTGTGGGTCAATGTGGGTGTGACGCTGCCAAAGAACTGTCTGTCTCCTCCGAGAGCATCCTGTAATCTTCCTGACACATCCAAGACCCTGACACCACCCCCCCCCCCCTCCTGCCCATCACAACCCACCGTGTGCCTTACTGTAACGGTCCTTATTCGGCAGCCTGGGATGAGTGAGTTCTCATTAGGTCGTGTGCGGCGTATTTGCATGTGCGCTCACATGTGCTTGTGTGATCAGTGTGTAATCTATATGACACCAGCCAGCCGTGAGCGATAGTATTTACTGGAAAAATACAGCCAAACGATTGGATAGTTCGACAAGTAAAAATACTCTGGTGTACTTTTACTGAAGTAAATTCATTGAATAATTTATTCAACTTTCAGCAGTCATTTTTCTTCACTAGTACCTGAACTTACTATAGGAGAAGTATGTAAGGCACTTTAGAGTGCCTCATTGTCTGCCATGAGTGCATCTACTTCATGGTGAGACAGAGTAGAAAAAGCCGGAGGAGGGGGACTACGGGGTGCGGATGGAGTCCAACTTGACACTCAGTGCATGAATTGGGCTTCGTGCTGATGCAGTTGCTTTAGAGCGCCTCGTTGTCACGGAGGCCGAGTGGGACATATTCCAGCCACTGAGGTTTTAAGCAAATGTATTTTTAGGGCTCAAACGGGTAGTTATGTGTAGGGATGATTTTTTATTTTTTAATTTTTTTTTATTTCAAATTTACAAAACGTATTTATTTTCACTTTCTCAGCACTTCGAGTAAATCCATTGAATCAACGACCCGAGTGTGACTATTTTTTGCTCCATCTGGTTAATGTTGCGACGTCACAACCATCAACTGTCAATTTAATCTTCGATAGCCGTCCAAGTTCCACATCACAACTTTTATCATTTTATTTCCAGTCAGGCTTTTAATTTGACAACATTCTCTCTCATCCATATCTTCCCATTCCGTGCTCGTTTGTTGGCCCTCTATCATATCACGCAGCATTCCCCAACCAATAAACGGAGGCACTCTGCTGGAGAAATGTATTTATCTTTCACATAAACTCCATTTCGGCTCCACCGGTCTCTCTCCAGTAGTTCTCCCTGGCACTTAATTTCTATTAATGGTTCTGCAACTGGCGCTCAAATCCAATACAGCGCCAGTGAGGGAGCGCACATGGGGGAAATATGCATAGGCAATTATCCCCCGTAATGTGCACAGTCCAAAACCATGCATCTGTGCTCATTGTGTGTTCCGGGAAACACTCTAGCCACATGCATGCATATATTAAAGTGGATAGAGGAAGGAGAAAGCCTTGTGATATTAGTGGAGCCACGTTAGTGCAACAGATCACATTCGTGCTCGTGGCATTTTTTTTAAATGAGGAAAAATGACGTGCCAAACACTTGCATACTGTAGGTCACATAGGTGTTTGTTTTTTTTCCTTCTCAATTTCCATATTAGTCAAACAATAAAACTATATGTGTTATTATTTATTTCTTATAATCTAGTATACTCAGCAATATAAATCACCGGAATTTGTGTGGCCACTTGTTGCTAGGCAGAGTTCATAGAGCATAATCTCAGCGGCCCCACTGGCCTATAAAACAGTTGGCATATGCTTGAATGTCAAACTGCAGGCTGGAACGGCACACACACTGGCAAATTAGTCCCGAAATAGCACTATAATATTATGAGACAAGTTATTTTTTTTTTTTTTTACACATCCGTTTCACAGTTGAAAAATGAATGCAGGTTAAATACATTAAGTCTAGTAACACCTTGGCACAAATTTTTAGTAGACGTGCATGTGTCTATAAAGTCAAATTAATTTTTAAGAGGAGTTTTAAGCCTAATCGAGCATAGTGTCAAACGTTTTACGGCAAGTACCACTTTAAAAAGAAAAATGCTGAGTTCACCATTTTGACCATCACTTAAATATGGCTTCAGAGTTTTATTCATAAAAAAAAAGTACATTTAATGTCTTCGTAAGCCACAATAAATCGCAATTACAATGTTGACTTTTAAATAACAAAAAATACAAAACTCTACTTAAATAATTCCCACTCAAATGGATACTACAAAGTTAAATACAACTGAACTGTATTGAACAAACGCCCCAAATTTAAGCAACAGTTTGAAAATCCAATTCAACCATTCATTCGCATACCGCGAGAAGTCACCACACTTTGAGAATTCTTGAAAGTTTCATCTGCCCCACCCCCCCGTGCCGGTCGCCACGGTAATCATGAGCAGCATTGTCTCTTGACGAGCTTGTAAACAAACTCCTCGGCTGGGTGATAGCGACACGTTACCTGGAGAGGCCTGGGATATCTGGCCAGCTGTCAGCTGCTTATAGATTTAACACAGCTCAGCGGGACAGTGACGGGAGGCCAATAACGGGCTCCTGGGCTTGTAAAGCTTCCATCTGCAGAGGAAACACCGAACAAATCAACCCAAAGGAGCGCGCGCACACAAGCCTATTAGGGCGGCGGTAATGATACGGTGGAGTGTTTTCAAACACACCAAGGTGTGTTAAAGTTTTATAGGCAGAGGTCAGTGATGAGTTGGGCTGCGATATGATGGGATGAGGCCTAATACGGTGTTTCATTGATGCTTGGTGTGTGTGTGTGTGATGGCCAGATATTTCTTTTATGCTGTTTTTTTTGGGGGGGGGTTTCCCCGCGTTTCGTGTGCGGTCTCGCTTATCAGGTACCGGCGCTTTCGCTAAAGTGTTTAATGGTAAAGACGACCGGCCTTGGCCCCTCCCTCCCTTTCACTTCTCGTTCTATGGTTTTCATTCAATCTTCGTCTTTCTTTTACGCATCTGTGGTGTGCTGTAAATTTATTTATTTATTTTTTGCACTTCAGATCAACAGAACTCCAACAAATGATTTGCTGTTGTATGTTTGCTTACAAAAAGTACACGTTTTGATTTTCGTGATGCATACAGCCATCTGCATAGTCCACTTGCATCGGGGCCAGGAGGGGCAGTGAGCAACCGAATCCAAACTAAATCGGGATACTTTCAACATGCGTAACTGTAACTGTGTTCCTATTTACGACAGTAAATGTCTTGAAATGATTCACTCGTTAATTATAATCCTCAAAAAAACGATGTTAATAATCGGTCATTGATGATGAAGTGAAAGTAAAACTTTTGTCAGTGTGTAGAGCCCCATGACTGTTTTTTTATATTTTTTTCCATTGGCGCCCTGTCAGCACAAGCACACAATAGATTCGTCTGGCGATACTTAGAAGAATGTGCATTTCTTTTTGCTTTGTTGAGCGCCTTGTAGCAAATAACCGAGCAGTGTTTGAGGAGAAGTGCAAAGAAAAGTGTAAGAATTGCCCCCTAAGAGACTTGAAGGGCCAGTGAGGATAAGCGAAATGCAGCGCATTAATAATTTGCAATATATTTGTTTGCTGGGTTCCGGGCCGCGCGTGTGTGTGTGTGTGTGTGTTCAAAGCAGGCCTGAGGGGAAGGAGACTCCAACCAGCCAGCTCCATCCCAGAGCTAAATTACACAAGCCAGCCGTGATTTCATGCTTCACTTCTTTTACTTCTCCCTTTTTCTGCCCCTGCTCTCCTCTCTCTCTCTGTCTCATTTACCTCCGCTTTAACCCCGCGTGGATTTGATCTGGTTAAAGAGCACCAAAAAAGAAAAAAAAAAAAAAACAGAGGTGAACCTGGCATGAATATTTCATCCGTGTTTGCATGACCGTTTTCTCCAAAGATTCATTGTTTTATGTATAATACATGCGCCGTCGCACCCCCCTGCACCCGGGTCGTCGCCATGGCGCCCCGAATCACAGGCAAAGCGGGCCTTCACCTTGCCGGCGTGTGTGCGCGCGTCGCTCGGCGTAGGTGGATAGCGAGCCGAGCCGTGTGTGTATATGTTGATAGACCCGTGTTTTACGGGTGAGTGCGTGGAGCCAGGGGTTAGAGCGAGGCTAACACCGGCTCATCCTTCCTCGCTCACCCGCGCAGCGCGCACACACTCCTCTGCCCTCAGGCTGGATTAGAAGATGAGGTGGGAAGACAGAGTGAGATTGGAAAGGAGAGAAAAATGTGTTGCTAGGAAAGACGAGATTAAGAGCGAATCTATGTGAAAGGTTTTTTTTTTGTTTTTTTTCCTGGATCCCGCTGCGATATGGCTTCAGATGACGCGTCCTTCATGCGAGAGTCTTATTTTGCCGACCCACGGCGTTTCTCTGTCTGACGGCTCACTTTTGCCTTCCATTTTATCACTTAAATGAGCGGCGAATACACAAGCAGGCCCCGGCCGACTGCTCGACTTTGAATCGGCAGCTCAGCGGGTGGATGATGGTGGCGGGAAATGGGTGCATGAGCTATTCCGACCACCCCCCCCCCCCCCCTGCCCCCCCTTCCTTCACTCCGTATCTCTTCGAGCCTCCGAAAATGGGCTCCTTTAAATGTATAGTTTCTCCAAAATTACCATAAGAGTCATTTAAACCTGTGAGGCACAGACGGCCAGCTCAAATATGAAGAGGCTTGACCCGAGTGGGTCTGAAAATGCTCATTTTCGCTCAACAGTGGGAGTGTGTGCGTTCCTCAAAAACAGGCGTCCGCAAACACAGGTTTGCGGGCCATGGATCGTTTAATACCAGGCTGCACAAAAATTAAAAAAAATATTTTATTGTAATTCATTTATTCGTCTTGTTTTTTTATTTTTCATATTTTTAGAAGATTTAAATCACAGTCACTAGTTTAGGGAATATTCCATGTTGAAAAAAATAAATAAATAAAATAAAAGCAGTTTACCTGGTTCTCTCTCACACTTCGGGTGAGATTTCTCTTTGACTTCTCTCACTTTTGCTGGCAATCGTCCAGAGAATCACGTATGCGCCGCGTTCATTCTCACACGGAATGCAACGCGTCTTGTCTGGGCGTAAGCGTCCCCGTTTTCTAATTTAGCAAGATGACAAACGCCGATTGGAGCTGTCACGTCACGGCTAAACAAACAGCAATTTCCTATCTGCGTCTTTTTTTTTTTTTTTCCCCTGTTTGGCCAATTTCTTTGCTTGAAAAGTGATTTTCGCCACGTTAGATTTCGACACTCTCGCAAGCAAAGCAGGTGCCCCCCCCCCTCCCTCCTCCAACCCCCCCCCCCCCCCCCATCAGACATCAATGAGTGCTCATAAAGATGAAAGTTTGTGTGTTGTGTTACTTTGAATTAGAGTTCCTCTTTGAGGGGGAGGGGGGGTAACTCACAGGATTAGTAATCAAACCTCTGGGGACTGTCTGTCTTGGTCTGGCTCTTCAAACTGCCTCTGTGCATCTCATTGTGTTTATACTCCGCGCTTCTTCTCGACTTCGTGAGGAATCTTTTGACTCGAGCGCAGCATCCACTTCATGTGTGGAGAAACTGACTTTTTTTTTTTGTGTGTGTGTGTGTGTGTCTATAAAGGAAAGAAACTTCATCCTCAGCTACCGAAACTTCAGATCCAAAAGAAACAAATGCTCAATTTAACTGCCGTTGAACCCGCAAAATCGACCGGCCCTGAACTTGCAAAAACTCTTTCTCGTTTCTTTCCACTTGTTTATTTTCTGCGTGTTCACCCAGAGCGCTTTCAAACACGATTTTTTTTTTATCCCTCAGATCTTACGTTGGTCTTCTCCCAAATACTCAAGAGTCACAGGCTACACCAGGCGTGGGCAAACTACGGCCCGGGGGCCACATGCGGCCCGTTAACCGTTTTAATCCGGCCCGCCGAACTTGAGAAAAATTTCAATGAATAAACCTTGTTCATGTTTCATTTTCTAGATATTTTGTTGGAATGCTTTTGTTCACTTTCATTTAAAATTATTTTTATTTTTTTTTTCTCCGATGAAGTGAGGTGACCAAAACATTCCATCATTCTGCTCCCAATCCGGCCCCCTCTGTCAAATTTTAGAACCCACCAATCAAAAAAGTTTCCCCACCGATGGTCTACACGGATCTTTACTAATAGCATTACGTTTAATAACTCGCCACCTATCGGCGCATCAACATCACTCAACTTGTTGATGTATTAGCACTTAAAGACATTATTACGACCGTATTTTTCATGTTATTCGAAACACTGGACATTTTTTTTTTTTTTTGATGCGTTCCATTCATCATAGCGCAGCTCCTAAACTGATTTCCTCTCTGGTAATAGTTCTAATACATGTCTGTCTGCAATTACGCACACACACACACACACACACACACCCCACACACACAACGAGTCACGTCCATCAATCAATGTATGCTGACAGCTCCGGATGATTCCCATAATGGCTTTAAATCATACACAACATATGTTACGCCGTCTATATGATTCCGTGCATATTTTCCGAGTCACGTGACGGCATGCTGCCACTTATCGCACTTGACTGTTTGACTTAAACGGTGTGAACTTTCGAAGTAGTGTATCGACAATGCATTAGGGAGAGGAAAAGTGTGATGGAATTAATTGCTGCTGGATGCTATAGCTTGAATATGTAGCAAAAAAATTGGAATTTGACTCCATGTTTTCATATTAACAACTTTGACAGCCTCTCAGCATGGCAGACTTGCTTCGTTATGCGGCGATAATGAGAACTGGTTGTCACACATGAACAGCGAGCGGCGAAGATGTTGATATCCTTTTAACACACGCAAGGAAGGACTGTTGTGAATTAAAAATGACTTGACTTGAATCTCTTTATTGAATTGACCCGCCATCCATCTTGGCTCCTGAGCCAATATTTGGGAAAAGCTGCTTCCAGAGGCGATGAGACAAGTTGAACTCCCCAGCCGTGAACTTTGGTTGACCTCTCTGAGGGGGCCTGTTTGAATCTGTCCTCTTAACTGAGGCGTAACACAGCACCATGCAGACGTGGTAAAACATACGTTAACTTAAAGCGGGTGTGGGCAAACTACGGCCCGGGGGCCAAATGCGGGCCGTTAAACGTTTTAATCCGGCCCGCCAAACTTGGAAAAAAATTAAATGAATAAACCTTGTTAATATTTTATTTTCTAAATGTGTCAAACACAGATATTTAGTTGGGAAGCTTTTGTTCATTTTCATTTCAAATTAAACTTTTTTTTTCTCCGATGAGGTGAGGTGACCAAAACACTCCATCCATCTGCTCCTGGTCCGGCCCCTCTGTGAATTCTTTCGAACCCATTGTGACCCGCCAATCAAAAAGTTTGCCCACCCCTGACTTAAAGCATACGCTAGCATGTTTTCTTTTTTTTTTTAAAGGCAGAGCAAAACTGAGCTGGATTGTATTGACGTATTTTACATGCTAGATTTCCTCTCCCTCTTGTCAGAGCAGTCCCCAAATCTTATATTAAATGTATAGATTTAGAACTCGCAATACACGTACAGTTTGGGGGAAATTTAACCCTTTCAAGTGTCATGGTCTTGAAAATACGATCTGCCAACTTCAAATTGGATTTTTTTTTTTTTTTTTTTTTTTACAGCGTACATAGAGCAAAATGAGTACCCCATATTAATGCGTGTTCCACGTTCTGTTGAGTCCGAAAGGTTAAACACACCTAAACAGACCCAATTCAGTCAGTATGACTGATGCTGAGGCTGTTGCTAAATGTTAATGACACCCTGCGGGCATTGCGCCGACGTATCCTACTGTCAAGTTATAGCGCGGCGGTTATGCTATAGTGCCTCCGTCTTTGCACGCACACGCGCGGCACGGGCGGCCGTACTGTACAGCTGGCACGCAGCCAGGAGTCCTTCCACTCGATGGTCAGGCTGAGAAATCAATCAAACATGGCTTGTCGGGCCCCTGAATCCATTACGGCGGAGAGAGTGCTGAGGCTTGAGTAAACAGGCATGACAAGGAGAGACAATTAGTCGGAATTCACTTGGTTGTCGGGAGACAAGCTCAGGGATTTGACGGCCCCGGCGTGGCCTAGTTTGGCCCACCTCGACGCAGCGCCGTGGCCGCTTTATTGCGGCTCATTCACAAGGCCCTCTGTGTTTTATGCCGCTCGCTTTACAGCCTAAGCAGGCAAAATCCATTTAAATAAACACCGGTGCCGCACAATGATGACTGAGGTGTTTAAAGGCACTGATGCAGGAATCGCGTACATACTGCCTCACAGCTGGGGCCATTAAGGTATTTCAGGGCCAATATAGCAAACAAGTCGTGGCTCGAACAATGGCGAGGCTCTTTGGATTTACCCCTCGTGTGCGGTGGACGGCACGTTCATGACCGCGCCGCACTTATTGTGCCGTAATGTGCTTTCAAACTGCTCACGTACGTCTTAATGTAAGTGTCATTTGCACAACGTGGAAAATGAGCCCGTACATTTGGAGTATTGATAAAGAATTTGCAAGCATATGCAGAGAACAGAAGAGGACCTGTGTGTGTGTGTGCTCATGACTCACACATGAACTCATTACATCGGGGCTAATGGCGCTCATGCGAGAACATGAGGTGGTCCACGGAAAAATGGTGGTGGACTTGAGTCTTTGTTCTCGATGGTATGGATCGGCGACATAATTAACTGCAGGGATGTGAGGTCAGTGTTCCGTTAGAGATGTGGAATGTTAAGAAGGGAAAAAGGAGCTGGCCGTGGCTCCTTCACACTTTTTGGGATAAAAAAAAATTCTGCCTTTCACGTTGAAGAATTTTGCAACTGTTCCTGATATTTTGGCAGCTATATGAACGGTACATTAATAGTTAAATCAATGTCAACAGTGTCACCTATCGTCATAATTGTCATTTTTGAGGCAGAGGAACTAAGTGAGAGTGAGAGTGTTGTCGTTTTAAGGGACTTTTTTCTTTTTCCATTTTAATGCAAGTGTTCCTCTAATTGTTGGGTGTTAAGCTCTCTTTAATCGCACGCTCCATCATGGTTCTGATTTCCCCCGAGAGAGCGGTTAATACTGTAAAAAATACATGACCGGGTTGGTACAATAAATGTGTAATAACTCCATCATATTATTACATGTACACAATTGCCCTTGAATTTGCAAAACAAATATTCTAATTCATGCCCTGAATTTCAGACATCAAATGTGAACTTAAAAAGTTCATTTAGTGGGGCCGCATTTGGCCCCAGAGCCTCGAGTTGGACAGCCATGCTCTCTACTTAGGAGCAGTTATATTACTTTTTACATTTACACTTTGACATAGCGTGTCTTTTGTAAATGCTCATAATTTTTTTTTTTGGGGGGGGGGGGCGTGACCGTGCAAGTGTTTCCATAACGTTGCCCGTATGTGCAAACTTTTTTTTTTTACTAGGTCATGTAAAGCAGCTCCAATTTGCCAGCATATGATCACATGTTATTGTCTTCACACCAATTTTGCTCCTGCGGCGGCCTCTTTTGCATATCACCGCAACCAACAGAGTCTCTGTGGTACAGCCTGACAGTGACACAAAGCTTCGCATTCGTGAGCGTGCATGATAAAGTAAACAGGGGATTATTTGGCAAAAACATCACTCACTGGTGCTGCGAGCTGTCTAAAACTTTGCCGGGGGTGCCTTTAGGCTATAATGATTTATTATTTATATAACTCTTTAAAAAAACAAAAAAAAAAACATTAGAGTACTCATACAGTAGCTGAAGAAGTGTTTATTTTCATTTTCTATAGTGTTGAACTGGAGCTTATCCGAGCTGTGGCGGGGTACACCCTGGATTGGTTACCAGCCAACTGCGGGGCACGTGTAGGGTATACCAGATATGAGCAAACTAGATATACAGCCGCCCAAACTAAAAATAAATAAATAAAAAAATCTAAATCATTCAATCATTTCATCTTGTCCCTGCAATGCCCTTGTTTCCCCTATAGGAGGCGCACTGGCGAAGTGCAGTATGTTTGGCAAGCCTCTCTGCACACACACGCGAAAATATAAATTTCTGGAAGCGAGCGAGATTTGCCCGATGCCCGAATTGTGCTGTTTCACGTGTGTTTAATTTCAAATAATTTATTGTGGTTGAATTTAGGCGATATTGGCAAGTCCATTTTCGACACGGTTCCTCACACAGTACTTGAGCCTTATTGAGTATTTACTTACGTGATTGTTTAGAAGGCTACTTTTTACTTTTAATTGAGCAATCTTAAGTAAGAGTACCTGAGTAGAATTCTACCCACCTTTCACCACCACTCGGACCTGATGCCCGAGCATTTAACGTTCATAGAAAAATATTTATCCTGAATCCAAACACAACTGTTGTTCATGCAGTTGTGGTAATCCCGCTCCTTCGGTTGGAAATGTTGCGTTTTAAGAGCTGACAAAATTCCTCTCATAAAGTCCAATTTACGTCTCTAGCTCACTGCTCTCGCCCGTGTCATAAATCCTCACCTTCCCGATATGTGAATGAACCTCTGTGCCGGACCTTGAACAAGACCCGTAATTTTCACGTAGCAACCTCGGCGAGCGGTCCGGTAAGAAAATAAGCATGAAGTTTAGCGTGACATTCCCAGACCTGCGGGGCCACGGAGGAGTGCTTCAGCTGACTTTGAGGTTTTTAATGCATTTATGTCCGTTACACACGCACAAAGTCACACACGGGGGGTGGGGGGACGCTGAGACTACAGAGTGATTGCGTGTCTCAGAGTGCATTCGATCTGTCCCTGTGGGACGCCGCGCATGAGTGGAAGTCCAGGTGGAATACCTAATGCATCATATAATATAATATATATATATATATATATATATATATATATATATATATATATATATATATATATTTTATTATTATTATTTTGTTTTTATTTATATATTTTTTTTTATTTATTTATATAAAAACAATTTTGTATTTATTTATATATATATATACATATATATATAATTTATTTATATATATTTTTTTTTATATATATATTTTTTAAATTTATTTATATATATATATATATATATATATATATATATATATATATATATATGTGTATGTGTGTGTGTGCTAGAATATTTATCGAAAGTCAACATTATAGTCTGCAAACATCACATGGTCTTAGACTGCATATGACACGCATGCCCTGTTCTTATATGGCCTTATTGATTTCCACTGGCAGGCAGAAAGCGAGGGAGAGCGATGGGGCCAAGTGGAAGATTATTCAGAATAACATATATCTCTCAGTGGGAGTCCTGCGCAAAGTGACTGACAGCATCTGAGCTAAATTGTGATGAAATGATTGCTTCACTCTATGGTAAAGCCGCCTCTGTACTCGGGCCTCTTCTCCGCTCGCATGTATGATTCATATATAGATGCACGGAGAATTCCTTCAAAGCTCTCACATGTTTATGAGTCCATAACATCTAACGTGTTCATGTTTGTGCTCCCAAGCCACATTTGACATTTTCTAGATAGGATAAATCATTAATGATGACCTCAATAGGCGCTCACATCTTTGGCCCGCAGATCAATAAAGTGGTTAGGAGAGTAGGTCAGAGGGTCCCCGGTGGTGCCTGTCACAACGCGCATGTGTGCGTCTTTCTCTCCGGCCTCCAAACAGTCCCGAGTCAGCACGCGACTGTCAAACATCGCCGCTAATTGGCGGTCAAACGCGACACCGGCAGGATTGCAGCTGCTTTTCCAAGATTTATTTATTTTTTTTCCTTTTTTACGCTCCAAGCGATGCCCGGGTGGAAAGCGGTGGGAGTTCCATCCATTATTGATTAGATCCAAAAATGAAAGCAGAAACGCTCAGTGGGGACTTAGCATCTTTTGCCCCATGCAGAAAAAAAAAAAAAAAAACTTGACCACCAACTTAATGTGAAAAACATCTTTTGCACTCACGGGACACTTCATTAGGTACACCCGAATACTGCCCGGAATGATGTGAGGCTCCGATTCACAATACTCCAATGATATCATTTATTCCCATCAATCCTGTTTTGAGAATTGGTATATCTAGTACGCAGATGATGACATGGTGTTATGTAGTCACTTGCCAGGCTTGGCAGCGTCTCATCTCAGTGCTACTCAATGATTCAGCTGTGCAACATTGACCTCCACCTCACCTTGGCAAAAACTCCCCAACCAAATGGACACTTGGCAGCCAGCACACACTCTGGATATAGAAGCGTGTGTGCCCGCCAGTGATAACACACATGCACTTGCAGATGCACACACACACACACACACGCAGGCAGTCTCTGGCAGTGGTTGTAATGCTGTGTGAAACAAAGGGGCAGATGGTTGTCAAGCGAGAGCGCCAACACTTGCAAGGTGGTTAAAATATGCATTTGTGTTTGTGTGTAAGCAAGGCAAACGTATTTGTATAGCACATTTGGAAAACAAGGTGATTAAAAGTACTTCACATGAAACATAAATGAGCGAATATGTCCTCACGGATGTCTCTGAGGTGGTTTTAACCAGGTTAATGCACACCCAGCAGCAGCAGCATCGACTCTCCCACAGCTCATCAGTATTTGTTTTGGCCTGTTGGTGTGGGACGACAAGCAGCGCTTTGCCAGAAGTGAGAATAAGAGACCTAACCTCTCTTTAACAGCGCTCTCCATACACTCCCTGGACTCTTTATTAGGTACAGCTGCGCATTCTAATGAGATCCAGTGCGAGGGCCGGAGCTAACGTGCTGCTATTGGTTATTGTTTTCCGCGGTTGACTGGCGAACGAGGTTGTTATAGTAAACAACAATGAATGGGATAACTGGAATAAAATAATTAAATTATAATTAAAAAATATTTTTACAAATTCAATAAAATTAAAAAAAAGCCAAAAGTTCCTTTGTTTTCGTCTTTGTCATTAAATACTCCATATATTTAAAAAACTAAAACTAATATAAACTCCAGTTAAAACAAAGCATTTTTGTAAAAATAAAAACAATTAAAAGGAACAACCCTGCTCTAAAAATTAATTAAAACTATTTAAAAATCCAAAAACAAAACAAAATTAACTCTACCGTGAAAAATTGCACTCTAATGTCAAAGCAAAATATTTTTGTATTTTTTTTAAACATATGGTAACGATAAATATTAAATTGATGACAACGGCGATGAAAACTGAGCGTTTTCACAGAGGAAAAAAAAATCAATTGCTTCGGACTGATGGGATTTCTTTCCATTTTGGCGAGTGTCCCTTCTATAATGATGTGGCAAGTCTGTTGTGTAACACCAATCGCTTTGCGAACTGAAATAAACCAGAACGTAAAAGTAAAGAGAACGTTGCATTCTCCAGCCAGATGGAAACATTTTGTTTTGTTTGTTACTGTGAATCTGTTTTTAAGTCAATGCAGGTCATTGGGGTGGGTAGGGGTAGGGGGGCGACTGTTGTATTCACATGTGATTAATAGCTCAATGAACCGGTGTTAAGCCAATAACTGTCGTCACGCAAGTCATTCGGAAACTTCTGGAGAGAACAGGCACGCTAGTCTTCCGTCCAAGCTGCATGCATGAAGTAAAACGATTTGACTCGCAATGTCTCCCAACGTTTTTGGCGCCTCCACAAAACGTGGAGTCCAATGCTAACACATTTACCTCATAAATCTGGGGGGTGTTGATATGTTGCTCTGGTAAAAGCCGATGAATCAAGTGCCAGTGTAGTGTCTGCTGATGGTTTCCACAAGTGGCAAAAAAATAAAAAAGTACAGCTCGCACCTCTCTCCATGTACACATCCCAAATTAGGTTTCAAGCTTTGTCTCTAAATTCATAATAGGATATCAATTCAAGCAGAAATATGTAATAATTTCACCTTAACTCATTCACTACCAGCTGAGTAAAAAAAAAAAAAAATGACGTATTTATCCGTCAATGGTATTGACCACCCTGGATATCAGAGTTAATTCATAGTGTTAAAAATGATTCCCATAAGGTTCTCTGGAGTCTTGTTTTTTTAATCCGATATTTGGTCCTTGATTCTGATTATTCAATATCATGGGAGGAACAACATTTTTGGAGTACCGTCGCCCAGGGCTGAAATTTGAAGAGCCATGTGTCATCTTGAAAGGAAAGCATATGAGAGTCACATGTCTCAAGTCCCCCACTCGAATTTAATTGGCCGGCTCAAGCCCTGTCCTCCATCCAGCGCACATTACGTGAACGAGACCGTCCACTCCATGTCATCAAGCCATTCAACGGCCATCCACTCCAATCCATCCCAAGTCGTTAGCCTTGTCCGCGAGGCTAATCATCATCTCGTCTGGCTCCGGTTCGCCAAAGAGCAAAAATGAGACAGTTAAATATTCATGTCTCGCCGCGGCGTAATATCCTCCTCAATAATGTTTGAACCTTTTGACCTGAGCTAATCGGCGGTAATCGCACGGTCACGCTCTTCAAGTGATCAAGCTGACGAGTCGCCGGCTGATGAGCTTGATGAGATTACTGTACTGATACTGTACATCTGGAACATACCGTGACACTGGAAGGCACCATTCCTGGAATCTGACATCACTCATTTTCCCTGGAGGCGTGTCGCTATGACATCACTCGATTAATCGTGGAACAATTAATTATGACCTATTAGGCGGGTGATTTAGATTAGGTGGCGAGAAAGAATATATCCATGTGATAATATTACACCAGGATATATTAATGTCTTTTTGGATGAGACACAGTCAGCTATCTAATTATAGCCGTGATAAATGCCATTTCTCCTACGATAATGCGTCTGTAGCTCAACAAAGCCATTCTCTGCGTCGTCGTAATTTGATTGCATCGCAAGGCTGTACATCCACAGGGTGAGAATTGGACTTAAGGCAACGTGACAGAATGCGGCGCCTTAAATGAAAGTTTCTTATCGATGGGACACTTAGCCCCATGAAATCTTTGATGGCCCTTTATGAGGGGGATATTTAATGCATAAACATGCGATATGTTGTTGTTTTTAAATATGGATGCTGTTGTTGCTTCAAAGCAAAGACGCCTGCTGTGATAAAGGTGACAACGAAACTTTAATATTTAGAAGTATCCAAGCATACAGCGCTGAGGGCGCTTTACCTTTCATAAAAACGTCGATTTAATATGAACTGACGAATGTTTTTACTGTATATACTCGTGTCGCATGAATATTTATGGGCTGCAGCTTTGATTCGCCCGTTATTGCATTTGAGTCGACTAGAATCAACACTTCTGGAGTGTTAAAAATAAAATTGTCAGATACAAGCAGTGGCAAGCTGACTTACACACAATACTTAAGTAGACGTACACCAATTGTAAATTCGACCCACCACAGTGAAGAGTTCTGAATGATGATATAAATATGATGTGATCCAACACCGCTGAGTCGTTCTAATGCCGAGACAAAATAACGCCTCCAGTGGCAGCGATATACTCCACTTTTGCACACCGCGACAATGAGGCGCTCTCAAACGGCCCCGCCAGCCTGAAGCCGCTAACTTGGCAAAGAAAAATCAATTCTTTCTTGCATCATGTTAAGTACCTGGAACATTTTGTACAGTAACAACGTGTTGAATTTGTATTTTCTTCCAACCCACCACTCCATGCATATTTATCGTGTTGTTTTCATTCCACTGTGTTGCATTTGCTTATAATGGAATCATCAACATTTCTGATGTGTTTCATTTCATCCCATGTATTGCTAACAGTTGCTATCCCACTGCGGGGACTCGCCTCACACAAAGGCGCTCAGGCTGATGAAGCGCTCGCTAACACCCTCGCTGCATTCTACTGACATCTAGTGGCAGGGAAAGGAAGTGGAAATACAGTAACTGTGTGACCCTGGGCAGGTGAGCATGTGCACACGCACACACACGCACGCACACAACACACACAAGCTCCCCACTTGCCAATACATCAGCGTATCGATCTGCTCACTGCGACCTTGAACGATCAGACAAGTGGAAGCGCCTCGTCGGGCCTGAAGCCATTCATCGCCCCCACACCTTCGTACCCCATCCCCCCCGCTCTCCTCCTCCCCCTCCGCTCTTCTCGCATCCTCCATAATGACTTGAGGGGAGACGGCGAGGAAAAAGGGGCCCGCTGAGATGGACCTCTGAACCAGTGGGCTCTGCAGCAGCCTTATGTTGCGGCCAGCCTCCCCTCTAGGCAACAGTCTGTTCCGGGTAAAGGAGCAGAACTGGGTCAGCCTGTCTGAGATGGCGAGCGATGAGTCGTGAGAGGGAGCGATGCTGAAAAAAAATGGAAACAAATAGAGCGCCATGCTTAGCAGGATTACGTAAGGCATATGTACGTCGTTCCCAGGATAGGCATATACACGACATCCGAATCGGGAATTCAGGGAGTTAAAATGCTAATCAGGCGGCGGATGATGATATGTGTCCTCTTGAGAGGGGGGTGGGGGGCGTGATGGAATGAAGTCATGCCTGGGGGTCTTCACGAAAGCAGGTTTTAGCGGGTTTGTTTTAGTATCTAACACATGGAACGGGATGTGTCGGCCATGTTTCCCTGCAGCAGAAGCTTGGCTTAAACATGATATCGCCATGATATGATCTTAATCTGATGATAGGTGTCAAGCGCAGGTGAGGAGTGTAACAGCTGTGATTCAGATGTGTTAAAAAAAAAAAAAATTCCCAGTACAGCACTTAAAGAGAGGAAGCTAGCGGTAGACTAGTCCAGTGACTAGTTTACTAATGCAAATTTTTCGAGCCCAAATGTAAGTAATCTTAATATTGATCACGAGCAACAAAATAAAACCGTTTTGGAGTTTCACTTGAATGTGTTAATGACATTTTACACACATTTTACTGAAGTAGCCAAGGCGTTTCAGTTATGCGGTGTCTCAATCTGACCACTAGGGGGCATTATGGAAAAAAATAAAAATAAAGAAAATACATATAAGAAGAAGAACCCAGTGCCTGGCATGTCTAAACACTCAAAATAAACTCACCGTTAAAAAAAAAAAGAAAATGAAAATGAGTTATCTCAAGGCAGCAAACTTTGATCAAATAAAAAGTTGGCTGATTCGATGGAGCGTTCCAAATTTGTGAAAACCGCCTTTCCCGCATTTCACAACAGAGTTCTCAGAACAAAGTGTCCCTCGTATTGTCCTCCAACTTCTAAATATAATTAAAAACAACTCAGCGAGTCGTTTTGGTGCAGACAACCTGCTTGCATTGTTGTGCTAACTATCCTTGTTGCCATTTATATTTTAAAAGTTGCTCCAACTTAATTGATTCAATACACGTTTTTTTTTAAATTTTTACATTCACTTCCTGTTCACTTTACTTTTGGGACTTTATTTATTTTATTTTTTTTTATGCATAGTTCTCCAAAGCAACGATCAAACGGAGTGACAGCCAAACACTTTTCACTGCGATTAATATTTTAACTGTCCACCGCTTGAAAAGCTGCATGATGACAACTTTGTGCGTTAACGTAAAACCTGCAATCTAATTATAGTGACCATTACACATCCTTACAACGTTCTCAAAAATAAACCTTCCTGACAAATAAGCGTCCGACTGAGAATACTTGAATTTTTTTTTTTTTGCATTTTGGAAAAGCCTTCATAGCCCATCATGCGCAATAATGAGCCGCGCCGGCACATCAGTACACTTCAACGTATCTGCGCTCTTCATCATCCGATGTGACACCTGATGGCCCATTAGTTCCCAAAGTGTTATTTTATTCTATGAATTCCTCTCCTTATAGAATATTTAGACTTGCCGCATTTCCCTGGGCTCGTCAACACCACATGCATTATTCATGTTAATGCTCCATTATCTGACGCCCGGCGTGATGCAACGCACCCGCCGACGGCTCCGGCGACCTGCTGAACCCGACGCCGCCATCGGCGTGCCTGCAGCGCCGCATTCAAAGCAGACGTTTCATTGAGCAATTAAAATGCACCACGTGAACACCTGCCTTTAAGCATTAGCCAAACTAGCTTTTAATTGCGCCGCTAAAAATGTGTTTGTGAGCCGTTTAAGAGCGCTAAAAGATGAAGTGAGAACATTACGGGTTGTTTTCTTATTTTCACGGTTTATGGGACGGGAATGTAAAACAGCCGGAGTTACGGTTTGTGTGGATAAAGAATTTATGTTGCAGTATAAAAGTGTATTACGTTTTTTTTTTTCTTTTTTTTTTATTATAAACAACCTCTATTGAAGTGCCAGCTTGTCAAAAGTGCATGCCGGGATCGCCGCCAGTATTTCTACCGCCCCTGAAAAAGGATTAGACGGGAATAAAAAACAAAAACAAAAAAATGAAACCTTTAGTGTCCTCAGTGATCAAACCTATTGTGGACGTGGAAGGCGGTTGAGGAGCCAATAAATGAAAGGCTTTTCACAGCTAATTAAGATGATGCTTGGAGGTTATTGACAGAGGCTTTATGGGCGGCTGTGACTTGATGCACAGGTTATTTTTAAGATACCAGATGAGCACAATGCATAATTTATCACAGCATGCAATAAGTCTCCCCAGCTGCTGAATAAAGGAAGTAATGGGCGGCTGAAATGATTGTGCTTCTAAATGGGCGAGATGGAGGTTGGGGGGAGGGGGGGGTCGTGTTTGCGCGTTCTCTTAAAGGCGAGTGCAATTATCTGACAGCCAATCAACAGCCAACGCTTACTTCCTGGATCTGACCTTGCTGGACTTGTAACCATGGAAATGTTCTTTTTTTTTTTTTTTCCTACTCCAGCACAGCTGGCCATTCAAAAATTATTTTATCTTGCTTTCCTCTCACCAGGGCACCTTGGAAACGGTCTTATCCTGCCTTTTGTGGCTTCCAGATGCAACACACATAAATTGTGTCCCAGTGACAAATCCGCAGCGAAGGTGAACAACGACACACACCAATTATAATATTATAATTCGGCTTGTCAATGTTTCTATTTGCGTGATGTGTTTTCTTTTCATTTGGCATTGATGACAGTCTGCATATTTAATGCCTTTTCAGTAAACGGTCAAATATTTACGGAGCGTCTGTTGACAGAATGGGAATGTGAACTGTGTGTTTCGCTACATGGAAGAATCAAACTATTAGAAAACGCCACGAGTGTGTGTCAGTGCAGTTCCATCATAACTTCTCAAACGGAGTGTTATACATATATTTCAGATATTGCGCTTGTACTGGATTTGAGTAATGCGTTTGTAACAAAAAAATATTAATAATCGACTTCAGTACCAATCTGAGTTTTTCCTTTAATGTCGGGGTTGTCAAACTTTTTTGATTGGTGGGTTCTAAAATTTAACAGAGGGGCCGGACCAGGAGCAGATGGATGGAGTGTTTTGGTTGACCTCACCTCATCGGAGAAAAAAAATATATATTTAATTTTAAATGAAAGTGAACAAAAGCATGACAACAATATATATGTCAGTATTTAGAAACTAAAACATGAACAAGGTTTATTTATTAATTTTTTTTTTCAAGTTTGGCGGGCCGGATTAAAACGTTTAACGGGCCGCATGTGGCCCCCGGGCCGTAGTTCCCCCACGCCTACTTTAACGCGTGCCTGATAATCAACCAGCACCTCGACAAAGACATCTTGCGGCGTTTGCGTCGTTCAGTACGCGAGAAGTGGCAAAAATGACGTTTTGAAACTTTTCAACACATATCGAACGGATCATCAGCTCCACGTTGAATCGCGTTCCAAAATTCCCCATCACAAGGCCGTCCAAACACCAATCACGCGCATACACAAATCGCATCTTTGCTGGATGGCCTTCAGATGAAACGTCGACCTGATCACTTGGAAATAAAATGTAGGACTGGGCATCTTCCAGGAAGGCCGAAAATGAAAGGAATCAATCTCACCGCAGCAGGAAAATAACAAAGGCAAATAACATCCCAAACACATGTGCGTATGCATATGAGTGGGACTCATCTGGGCCACCTCAAGGCCAACATCGGCTGTCACTGGCTTTTTCTATGCATGCACCAAATGGATCCAGCAGACACATTTCCAGATTTACGAGGAGTCCCCTGATGGGAGGATTTTTATTGAGGCAAATGCGGCTTCAGCAGATAGACAGTGTTGGCGTTATGTGCTGACATGCACACATATCAATTTGAGCTTACATGTATATTATACCAGCGCATTTGTGTTTTGTTTTTTTTGTTGTTTTTTACTGCAGGTGCAAGGTGTATGGTGGCGCTCGCATCTCTGGATGAGAAAAGTAGAAGACGTTGACAGCAAAATGCCCTAATTGGTAAGTATTTAGCTTGACAGAATATAAGAGCTGCAGTTAGCTCGCAACCAGGCCAAGGTGCACCCCACGGATGCCTTCTCTCTATTCCTTTCTGCACTATTCCCAAAAATGCCCAAAAAAACAGAGTTCGTCCATATTCGTTTGACTTTACGGACGCCACTTTATATGCATCTATGGTTGTTTTTAGAGTGCTCCATAAATCAAGTTTAGTTGAGTAGTTCTCAGCGGCTCGAAATTGGACCCTCGTGTCCTGACAAGGTTTTACGATGTCAATCTGGATCGTGCCACTGCGGTGACGCCATCCCGCCGGAAGACGCGCTCGGTGGCATTTTGCAAGAGTTGTGCCTCCGCGGCTGACGGGGAAAAGCACATTTATAACAATCGAGTGTCTCGCCAAGGCAAACAAACAAAGTCAATACGTGGAGAAATGAGCTCATCCGCGTGAAGGTTCCACTTGTTCTCAGCGCTGCCAATACTTGTCTTGGGTTGAATTACGATACACCTCCAGGCAACAATGGCCTTAATAACGCAAGATATATATTTTTTAATTATACAAATGCATATGTTGTAATGTGTACGTTTTTGGTTTCCGGCAGTTGTATCATCAATCTGGTAGCAGACAAGGCATCAAAATGCAACATTATTCATATTGCGTGAAGAAGTGGGCGCAGCACGTACAGTTAAATATGCACATGTGCGTTTGTACATTGTGCTACTTTGGCAAAATGAGTCAGAGCTGTGAGTGGGACTTGTTTTCTCAGCACTTAATCCACAACTTCTTTTTTTTTTCATGCAAGTGTGACATGATCATGCTTGTGCATAGAAGTCAAACAGTGGCAGAAGGACAATGTATTGTTTTGGTTTCTCCAATTTAGCAATAGAGATCCAAAGAACAAATATTTAAAACATGGCTCAGTATAATGCCGCGCAATTGTAGAGCACAGCAAACTACCGCAACCACATGCTACCTGCGTCCGGATGTCAGCGCCAAACCAATTTTTGCTTCTCAACATGCTCCTTTTCACACTCGCCGCGCATGTTTTCATGCATGATTTGAGCGTGCTGGCTTTATTACCAAGTGTATGTAAGTGCGTAATGCGCTAGAAAAGTGGAAGCGGCGGAAGGCTTTCCTGTGAGGATGCAGGCAGATGCGCTCCACCGACTGCAAAGCATCATGAGACTCGCGCTGTTGTGGGAGGAGAAGTCTAAGATTGGCTACTTGGTCGACTGGCAGATATACTTATAAATATACTTATATTTATTTATTTATATATATATATTTTTTATTTATATATATATATATATAAATAAATAAATAAATTAATTAATTTATATATATAAATTTATTAATTTATATATATATACATTTATTTATATATATGTATATACATTTATTTATGTATATATATATATATTTATATATATATATATAAATACATTTATTTATTTATTTATTTATTATTGCTGACTATATCGGAAGACATGCAAAAAAAAAAAGGGCCTCATAATAATTGTGACCATGTTTAGTAAATTCATTGCAAATGTCGCAAACCTCACTTGCAGGCACTTTGAACCTTTCAAGCAAAGTTCCAAAAAGATGATTCAATCTTGCAATCGCAATGCAACGCTCAGCTGCGGCACAAGTATAACGATGCACGTGATCCGATGTCATCAGGCTAATCTTTCTCGGTTGTAATTATTATTTTTTTACTCTGCGAAGGTCCAGCGTCAGTCTGTCCGCATTCATGAGGAAGTTTCTTTATCATTCATTCATTCTACCACCAAGAAGTCTTTGATGAGTCCATGTGTGATGAAGCTCTGAAGATGAATGGCGATGCGGTTGGCTTGACGACACCCGGTTTCATCAGCCTCATTAGGAGAACTACATCCCTGATATTTATAGCTTGGAACACTTCGATACATGCACTTCAATTTCATTTTACGTAGCAAATGTTAAAAAAAAAAATGAAATATCTTAAATACTGATGATGATATATTGTCCCACAAACTGTTAACCAAAAGTACGTCATGCCACTTCATGCCGCCGAAAATATTTGCTCAAAATCAATTCAAAAGATGCCTTTTTTTCCTAATAAATACATTTTTAAGCTCATCATTAGGCTTTATTAAACCGATTTTGCTATTTATTGCTTATGTATTAGTTATGAGATGACATACAATGACATGAACATATGAGGTAATTACCGTGAAGTATTTACATTTTCTACTTGCATGCGATTGAGCTTCATTTGCATATTACCTCATTATCATGCCGTAGGAGGCTGCTGAGACTCCACAGGGCAACTTGTTGTTCCTGATAAGAATGATGAGTGTAAAAGCAGTTCAACACTTTGACAGTTTTTTTTTTTTTAAACAGCATCAAAGGATTAGCTCACTTCGCCAATTTGATGTCAAAGCCAACACGGCGCAAACCAGCAACAACAAAAAAAGTTTCCTCCTTTTTGTCGGGAACCATGAAGAACACCTCGGCTCTTTGTTGAGCATTAAAAATGCTAATTGGAATTTTTTTAAAAAAGGAAGAAAAAATATCGCATTACCGTCCAACCTCCTCGAGTCACAGGCTGTCAAAATGCAATATTCCAAATTAGATTGTATTTGGATAATCTTTTGAACTGTAATGGGTTTCCAGCCGGCAGGCATATTACTATTGGCACATCATTATTAAACAAAAGTGACACAGAACCATCACTTTGCAGGCGGCGCCAGATAAACGTTCAACACCGTGCAAATAATATTAGTTCTGCTTCCAGAGTCAGCGGCTTATCTCGGTATGCTATATTGGGTTCATATCCCTGTCTGCTGGCGAGGGCCTTCTGACAGAAGTGTCTAAATTTATGAGTAGCCCCTATGTGCTCGCATGAAAAGGCTGCCGGGTGTGCGTACCATGTAACGTGTGTGTCGCACATTTACGCTTTTATATGTAAATGCCGTGTTTGTGCGCACGCGTGGGCGACTCGGATAGACGGGCGTGCGCCTTCCCGCGCGTGTGCGGCAAAGTCCACATTCATATGTAAATGAGCGTTGTGTATTTGGCGCCTGTATATGCAGACGCGACCCATATCATGGCATAATGAGATCCGCCACTGTTGGTTACCCTCAGACAGAGGTAATTATGGCGGCGGTGAAGGCGGCACGGACGCGCACGTATTCACGCAGGGCCTCAATCCCGCTGACAGGCCTGTCCATTTGGCAACGGGATGGCAATGGGAATGGGAGGCGGCAAATGGGATGTGATAAATTGGAGCGGCATCCGCTTTCTAATCAGCATCACCAAACCTGTTATATGATTCAATGGCAGGGAGATGCAAAATTTACACAATGTTGTCATCACAACAACAACAAAAAAAAAGTGATGAATGACGATGACCAAAACTGATCATTGCACGGGAGAAAACTTGCTTGAGGTGGATTGATGACTTTATTTTTTTCTATTCATCTGGCAATTAAAAATAAGGTAAGAGAGGCTGTATAAGAGAAACATTCATAATTTTTAAAGTGCCAGTAGGGATGGTTTTTTTTTGTATTGTATCTTTAATGAATCCCAGATGTTTTCACTAGAGGAAACCCCTCAATCCCAGCATTTTTCTGGTGTGATTTTGCGAGGCCAACAGAATATTGTGTTCTTATGCTATTAAAAACACGGAGTTATGACGCAAAAAACAAAAAAAAACTAAGACGTATAAATACGTCTTTGGGAGGCAGGCTCTACGTTTTTAAAAAGGTATATGTATGTCTAATGAGTTTATCGTTGTTATTTCTTTCGGTAGTGAAAGCATTTCTTTCGGTACGTGAACAAAATCAGAATAGTATCGCAATTGCACTATTAAAAATTTCTATTGCATGATGCACGTTCTTCCAGTATCGTGCAGCCCAAGTGGCAAAGCACTATTTTAGTCTAAATGAAGCTCCTTAACTTATTTCAACTCAGTTCCTTGACTTCAAGAGGCACATGAATGAATATGGAAAATGGCAAGGCAAGACCAGTGAGGTACTGCTGACCCTTGTTCTCTGCATGTGAAGAGTAAAAAAAAAAATTATTACGTTAAATTACATTCCATTTTAGTCCTTTGGTCCATGCTTTACCTTCATTTTCTTTTTCAATAATTATCAACTATTGCATCATTAAAATAGCGTAAAATGTGTATTTCCTGGCGTGTGCACTCAAATGCATGTAACAAAAATATATTAAAAATTGTATACATTCCAATTACCTAACAAACCACAGATGTAATATTATCACTGAATCAAAGCACTTTTGACGACAATACATCGCACTAGACCGTGCTATCAGTTTTTTGGGTTACAATATCACATGCCGGAATTGACCATTTTTCATGACCATCATTTTCCTCTCTTTCTCTCCCACAGAAAAGCCATCAGCCACCCGCCATCTAAAAGATCCCGCTCGTCACGACAAGCTCTCCATCGTGTTTGCACGCTCCTGACCCACCCCCCACATCCACGTTAAGTTGTAATTTATTTTCTTGCTTCTCGCCTTGAACCTTTCAACCACAATCTTAGCCCATTTACGTCACTCCATCTCTGCGCGCTTGTGTCGCCCCGCTTGCTCGCTTGTTTCCGAGGGATAATGGACTTTGTAGTCCCGACAATGTCAATTGAATGGCGTGAGGTCTTTGATGAAGAGCGTGAGCTTCCTTGCCGCTTAGCTGCAACTTGCAGTGGTGTAGCGCTGTAGAAAGCATGAATTACTCTTGACACCAACGACCACCCACAAATGCCGCCAATGGGTGGAAGGGCATGTATCCATTTTCATCAGACTATATATATATATTTTTTTATTCTTGTATAACTTTTAAGTTCAATACATTAAATGCAATCTTTCAATTGGTGTAAAAAATGAAAAGATATTGAGGGCATATATATATATATATATGAGTAAGAGAGAGAGAGAGAGAGAGATAGAGAGAAAGAGAGATAGATATTTCACTCACTTGTCCCGACACCTACATCGCTCCATTTTTTGGGAGCTTAAAAATCCCTGGCAGGATAAATAGGAATGTTGACTGTGGTGTGAGGCCAAAAGGCCAAAGCAGAGCGCAAAAACTTCCACAGGCGATGAAGATTCTACTCGGAACTGGAATGATGGCGTTACTACCAAAACATAAAGTAGAAGTTGACTTTTGACTTTGGCTCTGGGCTCAAATACCACGCTGTTGTGGAAGTTGCTCCAAAAACCCCTTGCAGGTTTTAGAAAGTCCTGCAAAACTTAATAACATAATTGCAATGTGGCTTAGCCAATGGCTCAGCAGTACTTGAGGGCTGTGGGGAATGAATGATTGCAAGTTTGAAAACGTGTACAATGCTGCCGTGAGATAGTTTATTTTAATGAGATAAAATCGTACAATAATGACATAATTGAATACTAAAAAAAAAATTAAACCATTTTTTATTCTGCCTGGTTGCCATGGTAACCACATCACCAGGCTAACTGTTATGACAACACGCTCCCTTCCAGCCACTCTATAAACATGCGTAATTACCCTCCCCTTATTTCCTGAAACAATTCCCAAGCATTGATTGACTGTAGCGGTTCATGCGAGTAAACTCATTAAAATACAGACACTGTGTGACCTTTGACCTTGCCATAACCGCACAGGCTCATCAGCGAGGTTGCAATCCGATTCCTGTTTACCGCTCGGCCAAGACGTCGGTTGGAGAGATGCGACCCCCCCCCCCCCTCCTCCTTTCCCCTCCCCTCCCAAATATTGTGAACACAATCCACCCTTCGTATGTGTTGGGCTGCAGGCGGCGTCTTTTATTGCAGATTCCTTTGAGGCAGGAGTATCTGAGGGAGACTCCAGAGAGACGCTTGCTCACTGAGCAATTTATATGTTCTCATCAAAGCGTCTTCTTTAGACCCTCAAGGCAGGTCTTAATTGTTCGACGTGATATCTGCACCCCCCCCCCACCCCCAACCCCTTTTCCCACTCGCTTGCCTTACTTTGACTGTTTTCGTCTCCCTCTTGCCTCCCACCAACCCTCCCTGCAGCTATTAGGAATTGGATTTGGAGCAGAACGATCCATTTAGTCTCTCTCTCTCTCTCTCTCTCTCTCTCACCAACATCCACACCTCCCCTGTAGGCTTCTCTCATCAAAGCCGAGGCTTAATCTGTCTATTTTTACCTGGAGGAACGAAAGGAAGGGGATGAGGTAATGCTTTTCCTGTCCATCAGGTGGGCAGCCGTGCGGCTCGTGTTGAGTGTGATTTAGAGAGGCAGCGCCCCCATGTGGACACAAAAGGAACCGAGACAATTAACGGTGACGCGCATTGAAAACGCTTTTTATCTTTTTAATAAATACGAATAAACGTGGATTTGTCAGACATCGATACTCTCATGATACAAAACGCATTAATTCATAAAAAAAAAAAATTTGACTTTAACTGTGAATAAGTTCAACTCGCAGATGCTGAAGTTCTACTTTTATACCATCCCAGAAATAGTGGAACCTCCAACAAAACACCAAA
Organism: Idiotropiscis lumnitzeri; assembly: GCF_059441095.1. NCBI lineage: Eukaryota > Metazoa > Chordata > Actinopteri > Syngnathiformes > Syngnathidae > Idiotropiscis > Idiotropiscis lumnitzeri. The sequence continues at coordinate 13,011,340 of NC_142406.1, read as the reverse complement.
TAAAATAATTACAAGAGCAATAAAAAGTTTTACAAGGTAGTTACTGGGCCATCTTTAACATTTCCCTTCTGACAATATGATGATTTGCATCCACTTTCAAAACTAGCAATGAACATTACTTTGGAAGCCTCGTATCCTGAGATTTATTATCCGTACGCAAAATAAATAATCGTTTGTAGACTTGTAAAACAAATGTCATCGAGCGAGCCAGAAAAATGCCGCACAGTGCTTCCGATGTGTCCAGAAAGCCTCCCGGGCCGCTTGTTTGCATCTCCATTCAGTGTTTATTTTCCCTCCCTCGCTTGCTGTGAAGGCACTTATGTGGCAGAGGCGCTGCATCCCATAGCAAGGAAGAGAAGAGAGACATTTATCTTAAATTGTTCTTTTCACTTGTCTTTGTCGTGCTTCTGACCATTGCAAGCGTTGGCTCGGCGGATGCACGATTTGCGTGGGTGGTCTTTAAAATCAAGGTAGTCTCGGACAAAGCCTGGGTGCCTCTCTATGAAATGATGAAGTTCGTCTGGACGGGAAAAGATGAAGTGCGGCTCTCACAAGTTGTCCTTGTACCGTTACAAAATCAATAGATTTTTTTTTTTTTTCCTTCCATGAAAGGGTTCTTACCATATGTGATTTTCCCAGTGTCTGGTCCATCGAGCTCCATAAAAAACTTTGCAAATTCAACTTCTTTCACTCCCAACATTATTTCCAGAGTGGAGGCCAGCTCGTCTTCGTGGACCTCGCCGCTGTCCTCGTTCGCGTACATCTTGCGCATTAGAGAGAGCTCTTAGTATAAATGCACTACATCAACAATGTATACATGCATACTTTTACACGCATCAAAGCAGATTCTACGGTAAACGTGCTTTTATACCTCGAAGGCCAGCTTGAGGGTCTCCATTGACCTTGATGGTCGGTAAATCGTGGACATGGCGATAACAAAGTGTCGGATGTCTATATGTCCCTCTTCATCCTGGACAAAAAGTAAGAATCGGTTTGCAGTGGACAAAATGAGACATCATATAACTCATTTTTTGATTGTATAGTGTGATAATTTGCTGTTCTAAACTTGCATGCTTCTGTTACAGGAGGGGGCTAAAATACCGGCGCAAGGTAAGCAGAGCTGCATCTTTTTTTCTTTAGGCTTTTTTTTTTTTAGGCTGCACCAATTAGTGTTAGTTTCTCATAAAAGGCAGTTTTTTAAGGCGGATTATTTCCATTTGGCATGTCCCTTTCCTCATCATTGGGCTATTTTGGCAGAAAGCATCTAACAAATGTCATTAAAACACCTGGGTACTGTTTTAAATTGTCAAGAAAAACATATGCATGCTTCCTTTCAATTTTATTCTGAGAATCTTAAATTTTAAACGCTGATCACGCACCTTGTGGAATTCTCACAATCTACAGAATCTCCACTAGAGGGAGCCACTTACGTAGAAACAACACAATTATGAGCAATAACCACAGAACTGCGCTTTTCTACAGAACCACAGTAAAACTAGATTGCATTACCTTTATAAAGGCATACTTGTATAGGATATCAAGTGATCCTCTACCTTGACAAAGAGGCCGATAACATCTTGGAGTGTGTTTGTAACCGGCACGTGAAGGAAGCATGCCAAGTCTTCTAAATTCAGCTGATGTCTCTGCAGCTTCCTGGCTCTGCCGGCCTGCTCCTTCAGCAGGCTGTCCGTGGTCTTAAGCCTGTAACGCAAATTCATCACTTCATAGCGGTTATGGAAATTCACCAGCGGTTGGTCAGCCAGTGAAAATGAAAGTCAAAGTTGTAACGATAGTTTTGCTGTATCGAGGATATTCCCCCTATGACTTTGCTGTACTGCAAATATTTACAGTACACTCAACCGGTAGCGCAACTAACGCTCAAGTCTCGCTTTGGTGTTTCTCTCGAAGCGGCCAGCAGGTGTCAGCGTCATCCTTACGCCCATGGATTGTGCAAGCAGTCAAGCTGACCTCGACTCACCCCAAGCGGCGCACCAGCAGACTGAACTCCAGCAGGCTGCTGGGGTCGTGGATGCGCAGGGGGCCCTGGGAAAAACTCATCTCTCTGTCCTCGAACGACAGATCTGTGAGCGGCACCCCCAGCGCTCTGTCACGGAAAGCCGGTGAAAGGTTAATCGAAAAACTTTGAAAAATGCACGGCGCTGCACTCACTTGGCCATGAGTTTCCGAACGTTGCTGGCGAACAGCGTCGGGTTTTCCTTCTCCTCGTCGGATGGCGTGTAAACTGGCAAGTACTGAGAACGGAGACGGTCCGGTGAGTAAAACATGTCACCGTTCGCTGCGTTTTAAATCCCGCCCCAAAAATTCAAACCTCGATCTCCATGGCATTGTGAGGCTGGCACAGAGTGAGCCATAAGAGCTTGAACCTGAAAGCCAAAGTGGATCAAACAATACGAGTGAGCGACACAACGTCACATTCCTTTTGAGATGGGTTCGAACGGCAGGAAGCGGAAGCAGTGTGTTTGGTGGTTTGTGTTGGTGCGTTCCACTCACGCTCCGGGGCCTTGCCACGTCCATGAAATTGTATCCTGCGGAAGGGAAGCGGAGAAAGGAAATGACAAACATGGACACCCCCGTTTTTTTGTTTTTTTTGAAGGCCAAAGCAGACGACTGTGCAGCTTTTGTGCTCAACTGGTTTTAATGGTGTGAGAGTAGGTCAGGGTGGAGGGCAGAGGGTTCACATTCATCTCCGGTTACAGAGGGGCCCACCTTGGACTGCTTCAAATGAACATGCATGCGCAAAAGAAAAAAAATGTAGTCGTCGTAGTTTTTAAAGAGAATAGAGAAAATAAGGGAAAGGAACTCAGTGTGCGTCATGGCTTTGATTTTACTAATTTACACCAATTTAAAATTTAGCTTGGATCAAACGTATTCATTTATGCTGTCTTGTGGTCAGAGGGAAATCTTGACAGCAACAGGCCTGCAGCTCACGAGGATGACATGTCGTGACGAGTGCCGGCAGGTACGCAGTTGAGCAAGGTAAACGCGCAAATATAATGAAGACGTGTCGCGCCAATCATTTAGCAAACTAGGACATGGGTGCCTTCAGCTACGCGGTTAATTACGGTCTGTACCCATGCGCGGAACTCAAAATAACACTTGTCCCAAATAATCCTTCAGGATGCAGTTTTTGGTCATAAGAAAATATCACTGGATGACATGCGTTAATAGAATGTAAAAAAAAAAAAAAAATGAAACGTTTGCGCATGAGCAAATATCTGTTGTCGTTTGTTAGCCCATCTATGGCGTTTCCCATTACATGTAAGCCATAAGATAGAACTCGGTATAAGGAAAGTTCCTACCTTTGGTTTTAAATTCACAAGACCTTGAACAGGATTTAAGAAAAAAACTCTTGTTTTATGTTTACTCTGACAGAGCGTTTCAACTGGCGGTGGCGTTGCGGACATCCGTGCTTCTTTTCCAAGGATTGGTAATGATCGGTCAAACTGCTGCTTGCTGTAAAGTGAATTGAGTTCAGCGCTTGTGTGGTGTATTTTCGTTCTTGCTCACAAGTCAAGCAAAAAAAAAAAAATGTCCCAGTTGATGGCTTCTATTAAAATAAATAAAATAAATAAATAATATGCATACACTTAATTGAGATCAGAAAAATCGAGAAACTTCGAGGGAATCTGCTGGCTTGTAAGTCATTTATATTTTATGAGAGGAGGTGCATTTAGAGACATGACACCTGTGTGTGTGCGCACACGTGTGTGTGTGTGTGTGTGTGTGCGTGTGTGTGTATTGGTTGGAGAGATGTGGAAATGATGAAAGGGCAGGATGAAATATCATCCTCCCCGAACATGAAGTCATTCAACAAAAGTGGACGTAACGTGAGGGGGCAAACCATGACATCATGCGTGTGTGCGTGTCTTCATATTTGCGTGCCCTTGACCCTGGCCCCCAAAAAAATGACTGTCAATGATATTTACCAGTGTGTTTTGGTATCGCAAAACCACTGGTTGCACTGGGAGTCCTGGGATGAAAGCACCTGGCGAAGCACAGAGGATAAGAGGCAATGAGTCAGAGGCGAGCGCGCAGACAGAACACACTGCCGAAGCGTAGACACAATAGAATAGACCAATGGATTTACAGACTGGAATAAATGAGGATTAGGATCAAGCAGGAGGGGGACAGTAGCTGACAGCAAAAACACGCTTGGAAACAGGAAGTGAAGGGGATTACAATATGCTCGTGAATAAACTGAGTGCCACGCGGCTTTTGTGGAAGTGACCTTCGGTGACACGCAATTCACATTATTTGTAGTGCTTACCTGCCTTGTTGTGTATCAATTTACCCCAAAAATATTTGGGGGAATTCTGTGCTTCCAGGATACAGTTACATAAAAATTAGGGTAATTTACTGTTTTTTTTATTTATTTTTTTTTAATTTAAATTATTTTTTTTTTTTACAATTATTGAAATTTCTGCATTAGATATTTTATCATCGGTCATTTTTAAATTTATTTTTTAATGACAAAATATGACATGTTTTTCACAGGATTGTGACGATATGGTTAAATTAGGCAGTGGAGGCTACGGGCAGGGTAAGCAGAGCTGCAGTGAGTGAGTTTGGATGCACAGATTAGCGTTTACTTGCAAAAGTGGGCGGGGCTTGTGTGTCTGCCGACGTGTAAATGCCACACTATAAATAGTGTATTAACTTCAACAACAAGTTCCCGTCCTGATAAAGGTTTATCGAAAAGTTGTACATACCCGCCTTGAATAAAATGAGGCTTGACCTGTTGGTGCACGTGCCCTCTGGAAATATCATGATCTAGATTTAAAAAAAAAAAAAAGTATTTTTCACAATGAAAGTTACCAGGTAGGATTTGACTAAATTAGATGCGTTACCTGAGGCCACGCCCCTCCAGAGCGCGCTCGCCTCTTAATCTCCTCCACCGTTTGCTTCCTGGAGTCCTGGTCCGAGCGGAAAACAAATACTGGTCTGATGTACTTGATCAGGGCTGGGTAGGCAAAAAAAAAATAAGTGCAAGTGGTGTCACCAGGATTTCGACGTTCGCTCAAGAATGTTAACTCACTCCCCCAAACGGGAATGCTGCCACTCTCCAGTTTGGCGACGATGGAGCACATGGTGCGGGTGACTGGTATGGCGTCAAAGTAGGAGGAGTGCGGTGCCGCCGTGATGATGGGAGCCTCGGAGGGCGCCACCCGTTGGCCTTTCACCTTAATCCAATGGAAACCGCCGCAAAACCACATGGCCCGCATGATGACGCGCAGGGAGAGATCGATAAAACTGCCCGGAGCACAAATCAGTATTTAGTCCACGGAACAAATTAGCGTCAGAATATTTACAGGCTATTTTAGGCCAAACGCTAACAGAAATATTCTTCCACCATATAGACGTGCGCACCTCCTCCACCACGAATGCGGCTCAACAACGTATTCTGAGCGTCCCAGCGAGGCGGCGAAGGCGAAGGGCCACGCCAGCAGCATGAGGAAGGACACCGCAAGGAGTCGAACTGGGAACACCGTCACAGACATGAATCCAATCTGCACATCCAAAAAGAGATTGTAAGTAGAAACGCAACCAAGTCCAGTACACTCTCTTCCATTCTTCTGTATTCCGAGAAGGATCCACGCATTAGTTTCGTCAAAAGGGAAAACGGCGAACTCCCAATTGAATTTCCGCTGACAGTCACGCTTTGTTCCCGAGCCAGTGCTTTAATGGGTTAATGCGGACGCTAATTAACGTCGGAAACACAGCAACATTACTCAAGGGGAATCAGGATTTGATTTGGCAAAGACGAACAAATTCATTTAACATGGTGCATTAATGTGGTTTAGTTGTGCTCGACTCTAACAGTCCTTTTATTTTTTTTTTCAAAACGGAAAGTAAAAAAATAAATAAATAAAACAAAAAAATGCTCGTCAATATTTTTGTTTCATCTCAAATCATCTTTTGACATTAATAGAAGTAGCATTCTAACATCAATTCCGGCCGAACCACCACAAAAAAAATATATATAAAATAAAATTAAAAATATATATATTTTTTTTTTATTTTATTTTATTTATATATTTTTTTAATTTAATTTAATTTTTTTAAGAGCAAGAAATAAACAGTTTTAACCACGTTTTTTGCTTCAATTCAATACATTGTGCTGCTCCATGTATATTTGTTGCTGAAACAATTTTAGCTCAGCAACACTTTGTGAACCTGTCAACGACATTTTGCGTTGTTTATTTGCATTAAGCTTCTATGTGTTTATTTTAAATGAGTGGCAATAAGCTGCTGCTTGTTTGGACGTGATTTAAGCTCACTGAAACCATACAGCACTTGTTTCTCAAATTTTTGCTCACAGGTCAAACCAAAAAAAAAATAGGGAAATATAAAAGTAATCGCACGGAGTAATAACATCAAAATCCAGTCATTGATATCATCTGACAGCCTCATCTAATATAATACAAATAATTCAAATTTCGAGTGCATGCAGTAAAATGAGATGAAAGCCGTTCGCAAACATGCGAGGGAAAAGCCACCCACTGGTCGTATGTTACGAGCAACATGAAGGTCAACCGGGGCAGAAATGAAGATGACTGGAATGACTTTTCGCTCGCTGTGTTCTGACACATGGCGCTCATAAGCGAGGTCACGATAGTGAAGGCCCCGGCTATGCAAATTCACAATGGCCGACCTCGCTTGCATCTCTTCTTCCCGCGCCATCCCTCGTCTCCCGTCTCAGAGGACTTCCCCTCCCAATTGGTCCATCAATCACTCTGTTTGCTCCCCAGCTGCCGACTTCATCTATTATGCCTCAACTGTCTTGCTCGCTGCTTCGCAGTGATGTGCATTTTGTCACCTCTCTGGGGATTCATGGCTTAGCCTCCTCTATCGCTCTCTGGAGGAGCCCAGGTGCACGCTGCAGGGCTGCATTAATAAATAAACAGTTATGAGGCTGATTTATGACGCTCTATAACTCTTCTTCCGGCCTCCCTGCCCCCCACTTGAGCCCGACGCATCAGAGCTTCACAAATCCATCTGGGAGGATCCGCTTTTGACATTTTCTCTGGGAGGATATGACAATGAGCAGAGGGGAAGAAGGTGCCCGTGTTTTATGCCGGTGCCGCTTTATCCGACAACGCCAGCGACAATTAGTGATGGGAAAATGAAGCTTCAAATTTGCTTCATGAACCAGTTGTTGTATTTTTGAGTCCACTAGATGGCACTATTGGTTTAAATAACGGGTTTTAAAAATGCATTTCAGCCCAATGTTGAACAGACAGTGCCACCTACAGGAGTCCAAAAATACTACAACTGGTTCATGAAGCAGATTTGAAGCTTCATTCACCCATCACTAGCGACAATCTGAACGCTTGCAATGGTCTTTTATATGAAATAATATAACATCGTGATTCGTGAGGATAAGTGAGGCAGAAAGCCAATGGATGGATATTAGCAATAAAAAAAAATAATTCTATTTATTACCATTTTTTTTTAAATCCAGACATCATCACTACATTATACATTACGTCATACCAGGGGTGGGCAAACTTTTTGATTGGTGGGCTGGACCAGGAGCAGATGGATGGAATGTTATGGTCACCTCACCTCATTAGAGAAAAAAAAATACATTTAATTTTAAATGAAAATGAACAAAAGCATTACAACAATATGTATGTAACCACACTATTTCGAAAATAAATTTCATTTAATTTTTTTCACGTCCGGCGGACCGGATTCAAACGTTTAACGGGCCCCGTGTGGCCCCCGGGCCGTAGTTTGCCCACACCTGCATTATTCATTTTAAAGGTATTATGTGACAGACAAGCGAAAGATATTGTTTGAACATGCCACAGCGATATAACTGTTAGGGCATTTTTTTTTTTTCAGTATGCTAGACAACTTGTCATTCCCGCTTTCAAAGATGTCAGTCAGCTGCTTCAGAGGGAAATACCAGCGCAAACATCCGACCACATACCTTAACTTAAGTACACACAGTTGATGGACGGGTGAGGGAAATTCGATCTGCTATCTGACGATGAGGGAAATCACTCTAATGATTTTTAAGAACCTGCTTGATTTGAATCACATTAACGCCGTGCCAGCTAAGTAATTGTATATCCAGATTATGATAACGTATATCGTGATACGGGTCATTTAACTTCAAATTTCCCTTTTCTCTTTTCCTTTCTCCATAAAACACATTTTTGACGGAAAACAAAATAAATTGAAGGAATAAAATAATTACAGAAAAGCAAAATGTCGCGGAAAAATACCATTCAAACTTTTGTCTAGTCGAACCAGTTTTCAAGGAATGTAAACTGGTGTGTGTACATTGCCGCAACTGACATGTTTGTGTACACTTTTATGGAGCATAGGTTTATTTCGAGAGTAAGGCACAGGACAGTCTAGGACAGGGGTGGGCAAACTTTTTGATTGGCGGGCCAGAATGGATTCTAAAAAATTCACAGAGGGGCCGGAGCAAAATCAGATGGATGGCGTGTTTTGGTCACATCACCTCATGGGAGAAAAAAAAATACATTTAATTTGAAATGAAAGTGAACAAAAGCATTACAACAAAATATCTGTCTTTATTTCAAAAATAAAACATAAACAAGGTTCTTTGAATTTTTTTTTTCAAGTTTGGCGGGCCGGATTAAAACGTTTAACGGGCCCCCGGGCCGTAGTTTGCCCACCCCTGGTCCAGGATGATGCATTAGCGTTGCAACCGCCAAAGTCAAAAATTGCCACATAAACGCGGCGGGTTATATCGGCATACCGTAGTTTGTTTTTTTTTCCTCTAACATTCCAACAAAGAATGCGGAATGTTGAGACTTGCCAACAAGTTTGGCTCCATTTCCATTTCGTTGCTCAACTCAAACACGTCTTTTGGATGAACCAGAAGGTCAGATAATTAGCCGATCTTTCCATTTTCATATTGAAATCTGATGTCTCCCTGCAGACGCTGGCGGCGGGATTTCCCTCTCCAATTGCGACCATGACGAGTCGAGACGTGCTCAGCAATCAAGGTCACGCTCCTCCTGAATTTTGGATTATCAGATCTTCATCTCGGGACACAGCGAACGGTGTTGCTTCTCCTGATGTTTGATGAACGTTTTGCCACCGTGTTTCGTTTGAGAGCTGGACCTGGAAGCCACAGCAGGATGTTCACGGCTAGGAAATGTGTGACTCAGCTGGAATGTTTTACTGTCTGTCTGCTTCCTGAGCTGCTTGCTCTATATTTCTGCTTCCAAACAAAAATATGCACGCATATCATACGGGATTTATTTGCAACTTCCAGTCTGTCATGCGCACTGTCACTTTAAGAGGGAGAAGCGTTGCCTGCACACTTACACACCCTTGTTATTCATCAAGTTGATTTCAACAAGTCAGGGCTCGAGTGTTATTTTGTTTACAGGTCGACATCTTCAGAATAAGTTTTTTTAATTTCGCATTTCAATCCATTATTATTATTTTTTTTTATAGTGCTTAAAACTGGTCACCAAATCGATCGCAGGACACTAGTGATGGGAAAATGAAGCTTCAAATCTGCTTCCTGAACCAGTCGTAGTATTTTTGGACTCCAGTAGATGGCGCTCTCTGTTCAACATTGGGCTGAAAGCACACTGACTTGGCAATTTTTCAACCCTTTATTTTAAACCAACAGTGCCAAAAAGTACAACAACTGGTTCATGAAGCACATTTGAAGCGGCATTTTCCCCCATCACTGCAGGACACAACCGGAAGCCGCTAGCTTGAACTTCACACTTAAGACTTCTCGAGTGGATTTCCTAGAGGTGATACTTTCAGTTATATTTAACTTTTCAGATCATTTCGTTTGGAGTTGGCGTGACAGGTTTTTGTTTGGCTTTTAAGCCCACGGCAAGTATAAAGTCACGTTTGTTTATGTAAAACACTCACTTGTCTGAGGTGGAAAAAAACACACCTCAGCGTCACATTAGTCAGCAGCAGAGGGAAGTGTCAAGCAGACCGACTTCAAGTTTATATTTACGGGTATCCTGCTGTCATCTGGCACAAACAAAACTGTTTACAAGATCCTTCAAACGCCCGTGGATAAAGTGCAGCGATAAGCGGCCCAACAAAGACATTCCATGACGGAGAATCGCAGATTTCAGGAAGACGGAATGCGAGCGCGTGCACAAGAACATTGCTTATTGCCGTGAAAGCGCGGAAAACTCGATTGTCTCAGTGGAAATAAATAAATTGCCGCACTGATAAACTTGGGAGTATTTCGCAAGTCTCTAAAAGTCCACAAAGAAACTCTAGTGTTTATAAATGAAGACAGATTGCCGAGGACAAAATTAAAGAATTGATCAATTGACTTGAATTTATTTTTTTATTGGCCTGTGAGATTAAAACAGAAGCAGAAGTCATCCTTCACCAAGAGCGTGTCCATCGATCCATCGGTTGATTGATGACGAGGCATTATAAAGTGTGCCTCGATTTAGGAGGGATCGCACAGCTGTTCATCAGCGCAAGCCGGCGAGGCTTCGGGTTCATGTTCGCTTCGCCACTGCCAGCCATCCATGTCTTGTTACGCCATAAACACATCCGCAATGTTTTAGCCTCGACTTTTAGACAGTTAATCCTTCCTCAACTACAATTGCAAGTATTCACACTTAGAAAGTATTAGGAGTGAATAACAAGGTTGGGCAATTTGAAAGAACTTGCTTATAAAAACAGTGCGAAGGATGCAGAGTGATTGCAATATTTGTTCGATGTGGTTGCTCTGGTACACAGTGGATAAACAAGTCTACACACCCCCGTTCAAATGACTGGTTTTCTGATTTTTTTTTTTTAAAATTGATTACAGGATAATCACTTGGATTATATTCACCATTAATATTACCTGTGATCTGTAAACTCAATTGAAAAATGAAAAGTTTCTCGATGGAAAGAAAACAATGTGGTTGGACAGTTATAATTTGGGGGGTGTGGATGTGTTCAGAATGAACCAATCATATGAAGACTCATGTTTAATGGGAGTCAGCGCATAACTGGTGCCATTTAAAGTACTGCTGAATCTCCCCAAATTGGGTTCAGCAGTTCTAGTAGGCTTTTCCGGACATTTTTGTTGCCGCATTTCAAAGCACAATGCCACAGTCCACACACAGAGAACTTCCATTGCATCAAAGGAATCTCATTGTAGAAAAGGTATGAGTCAAGAGCAGGGCACAAACAATTTTACAAGGCGTTAAATAGCCCTGATGTAAATTGTAAAAATATATAAGTAATTGATGACCCCTGTAGGATTTTTAACTGCCTGTTGATGCCACAAAATGATAGCAAAGCGCTCTATTTGTCGAAATAAAAAGGCTCCCCGATTTAATTCAATTCTATTTTTTTGCCACAAGATGGCAGCAATTAACTTCTCAACAGTAAGATGGCAAAGCATGACTTTTGTCGAAATGAACTTACTTTAAAATAGTTCCTTGTCACCAAGACGCATAAGGGCTTTGTATAGAGAGGTGTGTTTAATTTTTTGGGGTTAGATGCACACGCACATGACTTGTCTCTGATGGGTTCGTTAAAAAAAGGCATATGAAAGACTTGTTTATTGTGCACGATTTCTTGTTTTAAGAACACTCTTGGGGCAGAAATGACCGGTGGCGGTTATACCCAGAATAAAAGTATTAAACTTCCAAAACACATGACAAGTATGAAAACAAACAGCGCCTTACCTTTATTTTGTCTGCCATGCTGAATTTTAACGTATGAACGAAAGGGTTCCTGCCCCATCTGGAGGGGCGAATGCCCGACGAGTTCATTGCTGCGCGTGCACGCCCTAAGAAAGTGATCAAATAACGATGGAAAACCGGTGTATTTTACTCAAAAGTCGTTCTTTGGTCTGGTGCGCGAGGCGTGTCAAGCGCTGCGTGTCAGCGTAGAATTGCGCGTGCGGGTCCTTGCGATGCTCGCGCAGGAAATTGAGGTCTTGTTACAAGAAGCTTGCAAGATTGCACACGTTTATTTCCGGTTGTAAAATAAAAGACAACGTTGACAACGTCAACTTTGATCCCCCCTCACCACTCTCCCATACGCTGCTTTATTGACGCGTTCGTTTATACGTTGGCAAGCATTTCAAAGCACTTTAATATAATGTACATTGGTGGAATTTTGAATTCCTTGTTAAACTCGTAAATGTGCTCCTTTTCACATACAAACTGTCTCGAATGTTTATGTTATTTAATGAGCATGGGATTGGACAAATATGTACATTATTATTTTCATAAGAATACATACTGTTCATATGTATTGATATATGTTACGTGTACGTGTGCACACAGATACCGTTCGTCAAAAATAGATAATATAAATTATGTAACATTGAGCAAATTATGATGAGAAATGTGTACTGCAAATCGTGGCAAATTGAGCGTTCCTGTATATAAACCCCACTATATTAACGGTAATTGTAAAATCTCAATGATATTAATAACATGTCCACAAGGTCCCACTACGAACAGTTCCCTCGCCAATGTGACAGTAACGCATATTATTTTTATTTGATTTTCATTGAACGAATCACGACGTGCAAATTAAACAACCAGGTGGTTTGAAGCGTGACGTCATCGGAATGCGCCCAGACCACCGAAGAAAACTGCAGGTGACAGGTATGTTTTGCATGCAGCACAATACACGTTATTTAGTCAAAGAAATATGTCGCCTTTACTGCATTTAGCTAGAAAAAGAGACCTTCCTAACAGGAAATGAGGACTCAGTGAGGAAACGTCATGCTACAACAGGCAGCAATGACGATCTCTTAACTATTGTTCATGGACCGTCTTATTTGTCTCACATTTTATATTTGTACCATGACTGTTGTGCAACTCATTTTTTCAGGACCACGGGCAGAGTTGTCGGGCACGGATATTATATAAACATTTTTGGGGGAGGAGGATACATTTCCAGGAATGATGTATGTCATGACTTGGGCTGTTGCAATGTCCTTCAGTTTCTATTTTCACACTTGAAGTTTACACTGACATTTTGATGCTGTATTTAAGCTGTTGAAGTTTGGAGCTTGGTTTCAGTTGAATTCAGAAATATTTTTGCCGGTGCTTCCTGTCCATCATCTCGGCAGCCGTCACTGCAGACTCTTTATCTTCATGGTGAGTGAAATTGCCTCCAAATCACAGGTGTCAAAGGCCGATATCCTGTATATTTTAGATGTCGCACTCCGACAATATGTCTGATTGAAATGATCAGCACATCAGTAAGCTGTGTCGGAGCAATTTGTTTTTGTGCATGTGTCCTTCTCACAATAGATGTGTATGCATCAACAGAAAATAATGTTTTTGTGTATTTGCAGTACTCTTGGTTTACCGTCATGGAGGTTCCATTGGATTTTACTGGTGTAAGCATGACAAAACTGCCCATGTCTATCCTTAGAACATGTTCAATTTTCCTTCTTGCTTGATGCCACCACTTTCCTTTTTTTTTTTTTATTTTTTTTATTTTTTTTTTTTTTAGGTTAGCAGCCTATTGAATTTTTACCACACTAGTGATTTTTTTCTGTGTGCTTGCCTTACTTGCAGGTGTTGTGGTGAAAAATATGAATCCAAAATTAGGAGGTTGAGGGGTGCTGGTATAAAGTTTGAAAATCTTGCAAGACTAGAGGACAGCACATTTTGGAAATGTTTTAATTTTGTATTAACAGTTATGGTTGCAGATTTGCCCATTTCAGAAACGAAGGTAAACTGATGGCCACTGGCTGCTTGGACTCCATTTTTGATGAGGTTGCCATGGTATGAAAGGTGAATAAAATTTTACAGACACTAATCATGTGTATACATGTCCAAAGCATAATATTTTATTCCCTTGAATTTAAGGATGAACATCTGGGTGCTGGAAGCTACTGGAGAATATTTAACAAAAAAATCTTCTCCGGCAGATGTCCTGAAAGATGATGAAGGTGCAATCCACAACAGTAAGTTGGTGAATGTGTTTATTAGGATACATTTGTGTATATGTATAAAATTGATATATCAGTAGAGAGAGGAGGAACCCTTGTGGGTTTTTTTTTTTTATTTTATTTTTTGTCATCCTTAGGTGTCGTGAATTGAAGTGTATGTTCACTTGAATTCAAGGACATTTCCAGAATCCCCCTCCAACCCCACCATATGCATGCAGTGCAATGAAATATTCAAGGGCTTGAGGGAATGGCGTGGAGAACTCATCGGCTTGACATCGGACTCCAAACCTTCGCGGATGCTGAGGCGAAGATTGCATCATCATGTTTGGATCAAAATAAATGTGTTCTTGCAGACTTTTTTGGGAGTGGATGTCTGAATTGACAAATGCATGTACATGCTCATGAAAGCTACAAAGATCTAAAAATGTGTTGTCTTGTAAAATGACTATCAAATATAACACAAAAACAGCCTCGTTTTGTGAACAAATGAGAATGAAATACCTCTTGCAAACACACCCGAGTTTTGTAAATAAAAATAACACAAAGGTGACCACAATGAATGGATAAGCCTTAACGGCCAAGGAACCACGTAAAAATGACAAAAACCATTTGCAAAAAAAAAACAACATAGATTTATGTGTGGAAAAATAAATTTTAGAAAATATTCATGTGGGAGTTATTGGTTAGGTTTGAGTGTCATCACATCATCACGACTACTTGACAAGGGACGCCAACCATCACTAACCTACACGATTTTATTTTGCAAAGCACATCGTGTAGTTTCCATCCTCAGATGTGTGCAGCCAAGTCGATTCAGCTAATTAGAGACCGGTAAATACAAGTAAAAATTTTGGCGTTTCTCCAACCAGATGGCCGAATGGTATAAGATACTGCTTGGTGTCCAGACGAACCTGGTTCGATCCTCACTCGGTGCTCCAACCCCAAATTAAATGGTGCCTAAAGTGAGATTCGAACCCGGCTCCACAGTTTACCAAGCAGCATCTTTAACCATTCGACCATCGGAGATCTGCTACGTAAGTGAGGTTGCTCATACATATAGAGTTGTTCACCAGACTTCATTCCAAATCCCTATTAAATAGACTGTTAAATCTGACAACGTGAATTTCCTCCTTCAGTCAGGCAGTAGTCGAGAGGTATTTGATCTCGCTTAGTGGTGCCGCGACCCCTGTTCAAACCCCCTAAAGGGCATTGTGAAAAATGGAATTGGCTGGTTTGGTTTTTTCAGGCAACGTCACTATGCTAGGATCATAGTGGTTAATTCGTTTTGTAGTTTTTTTTTTTTTTTTTTTTTTGCGGTTGTGACGTCATCACCGGAAAAGTATTTAAGACGGCCCAAAAATAGCCGACCGTTCTTTCGCTCCTCTGACAGCCTCCGGTCGTCCTCGTCCTGCTGCTCCGCAGCTCCTCCAGATCAGCCAAAACTTGCTCAAGGTGAGTCTTCACTCTTCAATACACTCTTCAAACTCACGCATTTTGCTCACTTTGAATGCAAACTTCCACTTTAGGCATACACACGCCTTGCTAACATGCTAAGCTAAAACGTTTGCTCTTTTTTTTTTCTCCACTGTTTTCCAGCAGCCGGACAAAAGTGCCGTTTTGGCGAAGGTAAGTAGACAAAACTTGGACAGAAATTCACAATCAAACCAACTGAATAAAGTATATCTTTAATGCATGCGTATTAATTGTCTAATTTCTGTCTACAGGTGCATATCTTCAAATTGAGCTTAAGGTGCCCCACTTTGTCAATTCAGAGGTAAACCATTTGAATCAAGTGCAGATAATTGTTTTCATTTTGTCCACAGGCTTGGATCTTAAACGGAACGACCAGATTGACTGCAAAATGGCACAAGTCTTGTGTGTTTTGTCCGAAAGATCATTATTAAACAGACTAAAAAAAACAATGTTCTTTTTTTCATCCATCCACATGCTAACATTTTCAACAGAATGACCCTAAAATGGCTGACATGACTTCCCGCGTCTTTTTGGGGCACGGCTGCAACATGGTCGCCAACTATCAAGTAGCAAAGCCGCTAGCTTGGAAGGCTAAATATTAAAATTCAAACGCTTGCGTTACCATGTCTTTCAGGCCACCACGCTGTTGTCCTGCTTCGCTCGCTGCTCTGCACGCATCATGTGGTGATCATTAATCAGCACAAGTGTGAAATCAAGGTGAAGAAAGGGGGGGGGGAAAACCCTGCCACAGGTGGTTCTACTCAACGTGCTCTCGGGTGCTCGTTACATTTAGTAGACTCACCTGTGGTTAAAGCCAAACTGGGGCGTGGTTTTTGCTTTCTGGTCCTGCATTTGCCACACCTGAGTCAGGTGAGAACATGCACTCAACAGCAACACATTGCATTGTTAATTTTAATGTGAGTTGCAGGATCACACGCTGAACCTCTTGCGGCACTCCAGGAAGAAGCAGCAGCCAATATTCCGGTAGAGACAGAAGCAAGGTAAGGAGATCCGATCAAACTTTCCAGCACTTTCCATTAATTTTTTTCTCCCTCTTTTTCTGCAGTCATGACAGAGCTTCACTGAGCGGAATAGAACAAGATGCATCAGGTGAGTTAATTTTTAATGAAATAAAATGAATGCTCGGCAAGTTTCTCTTCAATTTTGCCAAAGACTCAAAAAGGTACTTTACCATTCTCATGTTTGTCCACTAGGTGGCGCTGGAAAACCGTAGTTGTGCAGCATGGCTCGACTTCTTCCACGGTGACACGCTACCTGCTGGGCAAAGAGACAAATTCTACTTCAACTTGTGGAAGGTCCTTAAAGCTGCCTAAATTTTAAATGTTGAGACATGCAAATAAACGCACTGAATGGCAGCTTGACTGGTCCTCGTTTGTGCGGAGTTTCAGGAGCTGGCCCACTGAAGATGGTGAAACGTGACTGAAAAGTGCGTCTTCCTCCGGATGAGCCCTCCGCTGGTAAGGGAAGGCACATTTCAGCTAGCATGTTGCAGTTGTCTAAACAAAGTACAACGACGAGCTTTCTTGTTTCCAGGATGGCGCCGAATCGAGTTCTTACTCACAGCCCGAGTCCAGCGCTGAGCCGAATGACGGCAGCACTTGCTTTGCTTGTTGCGTCCCATCCACAAGGTGCTGAAGCCAAATTTGGAGGCACCCTGAGAAGTGTGAGATGAAAAGCTCTTGAAAGGCTTTTTATTGCACAATCCTCATGACAACTTGATAGAATATTTTTTTCTTTCCCCTTTCTAGGCAACAAGAACATGATCAGCTGTGAACAACTCGTCTTTCTCACTGGTAGGTTTCAAGCCCAAAACATTTTTTTGTTCTGCACAACAAGATGACTTAACTTTTGACTCACTTTTTGTCTTAGGTCCACACGCTTGTCGACTCTTTTCTTGCTGGCCGACGACCTCACCACTCTGCAACGAGTAGACTTTCATCCGACTTACTTTGCTGCTGGCCGACCACTTCACCAC
This sequence comes from Idiotropiscis lumnitzeri, assembly GCF_059441095.1. Classification (NCBI taxonomy): domain Eukaryota; kingdom Metazoa; phylum Chordata; class Actinopteri; order Syngnathiformes; family Syngnathidae; genus Idiotropiscis; species Idiotropiscis lumnitzeri. The sequence goes on along the minus strand of NC_142406.1, from coordinate 12,993,956 downwards.
TCAGCAACGAGCAGACTGTCATCTGACTTGTTACTTTGTTTGATTTGTGATGGTTTTCTCTGCAAAAGAAATAAAGCTTGTTTGAAATAAGAACATTTGAACTCTAAACTTCATTCTTAAACATTACAAAACATTAAAAAAAAAAATTCAAAAGTTTTTGTATTAAAAAAAATCTAGTTTTTTTCCAGATTTATTTTATTTTTTTTTTTTTTTTTTTGGTCAAAATTCCCCAGACCCAAAAAAAAAATAAATTCTACAAAAATGTCGAAAGTGGGCAGGTCAAGGCTGGAATAATGCTCCATGATTGGCTGACGGCTGTGGAAGGAGGTGGAGCAAGAAGAATGCAAGGCTGTGATTGGTTGAAAAGGTGTGTCTATGCAAATTAGGTGCTCAGTGATTGGTGGGATTTGAGGTGGGCGTGACCATGCAAACCTAGGGCTATCCGATTGGTCAAAAATGCAAAAGTGGGCGTGGCTATGCAAATTGTAGTCTTCTGATTGGGTGTTTATTTGTGGGCGTGGTTATGCAAATTTAAGCTGCAGCGTGATTGGTCAAATTCAAATCAGGCCGAGTTTAGGGGCGGTCTTCGCAACACTTAGGTTTTGGCAGGTAAGTTTGACTTTGCAGGTCAAAGTTGCACCTCCGTTACTACATGGAACACAAGCCTTTTACTGTTTCCCTCCATCTCACATGAGCCAAAGCTCGATGAACTTAAAGATTCATCTGGTTTTGAGTCATGGGAGACAGAGAGGAGTAGTAATGTTACGCTTGTGTCCACAGCAGTAGTGAGTGATGTGCAACTCTCACCTCAAGCAGCCTTTGAATTGTTTGCCACTGCAGCGACCACCATGATGAGTTGGCGGCAGGTTGACGAAGAAAACGCAAAGACTCCCATTCAAGTTGAACAATTTATTGGACACAAAGATGACATGACTATTTGAAAGCATTTGACCAGTCAACGTTTGTGTGGGCCAATTCAAGTTGCACACACAAACATTGGATAGAAGCAGCTTAAGTGTTGCGTGCTTGATGAGCTCACGCGTGATGTCACTTACTTGTGACACACAGCGCGTGAGCACAGCTGACGTCTCTCAATGGAACAAAAACTAAGTGCCATGCACATGCACAACATCATCAGCACAGACTTCTGGACATGTTTCAAATGACACTGATGTGAACCAACTAAGTCAAATAGACATATATTTTTAACTAACTTGGCCCACATTATTGTCACTTAAAAACATGTCAGAAGCGTCTGCTGGCGTTTGTCGTGCAGTAAGTACATGACGCACCAGTTTAAGTTCAGTGAGAAAGGGCGGTGTACTCGCGTCCACCTTGTAGTGCAATGTGACATCACACGTCAGCTCCTCAAGAACCAAACACAGTTCACTACTCACATGTGTCTAAATGCTGGTTGGTGTCCCTTCCGCAGGTCCCAGAAGTCTGTCGGCTGCACCTTTGGACCCGAAGCCTCCTCGGTCTGGTCGGGCGGAAAAAGCAAAAGCAGTAAGTCTATTTGATGAGATTTCATTCACCAAACTGGACCGTCCTTCTTCTGCACAGACACACAGCAACACAAAAATTAATACAAATCATCCTCATGGGCTCAGGTTAGAACTTAATTGACAAAGACAAAAACGAACAACATTGTAACTGCAAATATAGTTATTTGTATAAAGGTAAGATGCCCTCTCAGTTTGTTTTGATTTTTGTAATCATATTTTTATTTTATTAACATTTTTTGTAGTTTTAGTTAACTACAATAATCTTGCTATTCACTTTTTTAAACACAAAGAGGGGTTAGAAAAGTCACTATATTTTGCAAAAAGTTGCTAAGCTGTAAACACCGAGTAGTCAAGTCAAGTCAATTTTATTTGTATAGCCCTTAATCACAAACAAGTCTCAAAGGGCTTTACATAGCCACAATCGACATCCCCGATCTTAACCCCCAGGAGGGCAAGGAAAAACTCACAAAACCTCATTAGGGGAAAAGTGAGAAACCTTGAGAAGGGACCACAGATGGGGGAATCCCCCTTCCAGGATGACCAGGCTGCAATGGATGCCAACTGGGCAGCCTTGAGTAGCCCTTTGCTTTAGTCAAAAAGCCCCAGGTTGTCAAGGTAACTACACACCTTCCTTTAGACACTTAAGAACTATTTTTAAACTGAAAAAAAGTCTACTTTAAGACAGAAAAATAACACTTTATCTTTATATTTCAGGGTCCTTAAATATATTCTCAAATAAATCTAAATTTTACTTAAGCTAAAATCGTATTTACAAAATAACGTGAAGGCAAAGCACGGTTGAAGGAAACAAATTGTGAACAAGTTTTTTTTTTTTCTCGAGTTGTCTTCAATGTTCAATTTTAGATAGGAAAACATACGCGATAGCTTGTTCCCCTTCAATGGACACAGCAACACTGCCCCCTGGCGGACAATCTCTCAACACTTGAATGCTGCTAATTGCAGTCTGCGAATATATCTTGAAACGGTTATTGACGCAACTAAACGCACGAGTCCGCCGATCAACAAACGCACATTCGACACGTCACACGCAAAATTAAATATTTACAAAACAACACAAGACAAACGCTTTTAACAGCCGAGTGCTCCTTGTAGGCCTCTTTAAGAAATCTGAGAATTATTTTAAACGGACGAAAATGTGTGTTTCCTTTCATTCAGGGAACTCACATTAATTATTTTTAAACATTAAACATTGTAAAGTGAGTAAAAAAGTACCTAATAAAAATATACAGTATATTTTAGGATCCATAAATCTTTTCTCAAATAAGTCTAGTTGACTCGATTTAAGCTAAAAACATATTTTGAAAATAACATTGTTTACATTGTATTGTTTGCTTAGGTTATAATTATTTTTTGGGATTTTGTATGCTTATATTGGTTGATAAAGAATGTTTGAAAAAAATAAGAGTAAAAAAAAATGTACGCGTTGAAAGGCTATCCCTCCTCATTCCGCTAAGGGGCAGCGTTGCAATCTACATTGATAAGGGAAGCGGTTATTGTCTCAAATAAACGCACGTGTCCCTAATTGCAAAAACGAATATTCGACATTTCACACGCAGAATTATTTACAAAAGTCACAATAAATGCAAATAACAAAAAAAAAAAAGCTGAGTGCTCCTTACGGGCATGCTAGCCGACGACCCAACGTGTTGCTATTGTTTGTTGATAATGCGAGCGAGTGCACCAGTAACGTCGAGAGTAACAAGAAACAAACTAGAGGGCATAAGAGTGGCAATTACGCTCCTAAATGTTGTCCATGCATAGACCTAGATATGCAAAAACCAAATAGACACTTTAAAAGTGTTTAAATTACTCACTGAAACACAGCTGATAGTCACCGGAAAACTTTCCTTTTGTCCTTCTTATCCATCTACGCTTTTTGCCGGATTACGACCAAAAACATTACGCTCCTTTACCCTGCCTTTCGTCTCCTCTAGACTATTTACACGGGATGCTTGCAGCAATATGTACACGTGTGGCATTGCTCAACATAAACAATGTCTTTTGTCCTTTAAGACTTCCGATACCGGGGTGTGTCGTTGTAACCGGCAGGACAGGCGAGGGGCGGGGCGTTACGAGGGCGTGACGTACTTCCGGTTTGTCTTTCGCAATGCTAATATGACTATGTGCTCGGTGTATTTTTTTATTGTTTAAAAGATGATAAGACGTTCCATCTTAAAAAAACGGGTCAATAAAAATGAAAAAAATCATACACAACTCAAAGTCGCCAGCCATTAGCAATAGCGCGCCCTTGTATGTACGTATCAGACAATTCCTCCCTCTTGTGGAGGAAAAATGAATAACAGCATTTAAAAACCATCAACCTTTTAATCCTCTATAACTGCTTTTAGAAAATAAAGGCAATATTTTTTTTCACGACTTCCATCATGATATAAACGGTCTATTTTGTGTATATAACTGCAATAAGAGTAAAAATGTCAACAGGGGGGGTGTCACCAAGCAATTTTATTGTGGCAACAAAGTTTCAATCTTCAAAACTCCTTCACGTTTCAACCTTGCCTCTGCTTGTGTCTCGGACTTTGTCATATATATATATATATATATATATATATAGTATGACACAATGGCAATGTCACTGCATGTTGTTCTCAGTGGAGACATGCTGTCCAATGTTGAGGTCAAAGCCAAAGTCAGCCAGCCGCTGCGGTTCGCCAAGATGGCCTCCAAGCTAGGCCAATCGGACGGCAGCATCATCAGGCAGCACGACACTTTCTTTCACGGCCGCCAAGGACGATTCAAGCTGCGAGACTTCATGGTGCCTCCGTCCGTTCGGAGTAGAAACGTCAAAACACATTGGTTTTGTTTGTTTGCGTTTAGGATGGCTCGGGTCAGCTGATCTTCTACGAGCGTCCCGACACGGACGGACCCAAATTGTCTCACCAGCCCAGAGGACACGCTGGAGAAGACCTACACGGCCTCCCTGAAGACTCTGGAGGAGGAAGTAGTGGAAAAGATGGGCATCCAGGAGGACAGGAGGCACCGGCGCTCTTACTGGTACTGAGCCTGGTCGGTAGACGTTTCTCCGATTCCCCTGGACACACCACAGGATGGTTTGTTTAAAATGGACTGTATGTCATTGTTATCTCATGAATAAATGTCACCATTAATACTCTATGCATATCTTTGTCCAAATAGAGCAGCCTGACTTTAATGTTTACATTTATATGACATAAATGCAGTCGTTTTGGACTACTCTGATTTACTTGGGGTGTATTTCTTTTCTTGTTTAGTGCACGGTAAAACCTCCACTTAACGCCACTTTTAAAAATCAAAGGCAGACATATAATTTGGAAAAGTAACGAGTCAGGAATTTGGGCTATGAGATAAAGTGATAGAAAAAGAATGGACTTGACGTTCCCCACATGGCCACACGTATGAGTCCCGGCAGGGAATGCTGCACTTGATTGGTTTATTATGTAGAGGTGGGGGCAAATCTATACAATGTTGGGGTTATGAATCATTAAGAGACCCTTTCAAGGAGCTTGCTGGCGTTTTAAGGGCCAATTACAGCACCCTTGCTATGGTAATCATTGCCTATTGTTTCATAAAAATCCCACACGCAGTGTAAGTTGACTTTTTACAGCGCATACCCCCTTCAGCATCCAGATGCTGCAACCCTTCTTTCCTCGGTGCACTCTGGAAAAAAAAAGTTGGTCTTCAAATTGCTAAGTCGATTTACTTTGCAAAATTCAACTCCTTTCAATTGTATGATGAGAATGTTAAAACGTCATTTAAAATATCGTCTTGCACTTAATAATGATTTCACAGACAGTTTGAGGGTGGAAGAATTAATTGACTTTCCATGATTTTCTATGAGACGTTGGGCCTTTTTGGGCGACTATTATTATTTTTTTTTTTTGTCTATGCATCCAGCTGCCAAAGTCATTGAATACGTCAGTCTGGGTTTGTCGCCATTGCACGTCAGTGCAGTAACATGGTGATGAGGACAGTATTCGTGGTCGAATGGTATAAAACAGGTCTTGGTGTTTCGAAGAATCTAGTTCGCTTAGAACTTAATTGAAAAATACAAAAACAAAAGGACATTTTCAATGCAAATATAGTCAGTTGTATGAATGTAAGATGCACTTTCAGTTAGTTTTCATTTTTGTACACGTTTTCATTTTATTTTTATTTTTTTCTGTTTTCGTCACTTTATCAGTTTTGGGTAACCATAATAATCTTGGTAACTTGCGACTCACTTTTTGTTTAACACCCTTTTGAAAGGGTGATAATTCGAATTTTTGTTTGGGAAAATTTATGCTGATATCGGTTGATTTTAAAAAATACGAGTGAAAAAAATGTACGCGTTCAAAGGCTATCCCTCTTCAGTCCGCTAAGAGGCAGTGTTGCAATTTTATCAACATGTGTGTGCGCCCGGCTTTATCAGCTCGTCTACTCTGTTAGGTGTCGCCCAAACTGCCGAAGGACGGCGATGCTGAGGGTGTTTTCGACGGAGACGAAAAGGTTGACGTGGCAGCAAGCAAGGCGACCGAGGAAAACACCGCAGCACCGGGAAAGCAAACGGCAGATAAGGCAAGTTGTTGCACACCACTTGCCACGCTCGAGAAAATTATTTTTGCATCTCCATCCCGCCTGATAGATAATTAAGCACGGCGTAGAACTTTCTGGGTTGGATTAGGAATTTTGTGGTCCTTGCCAATGCACACGTCTGCATTCACAAATACACGCATTTGCGGATATTTTTTTTAACTTGCTTGCTATTGTTGGCTGAAGACACAGTCACTGTTTTTAAAGCGCTCGCAGATGCCACATGATGGCGCCAAAGCCCCGTCTAATGGATAATTATGACAACTCAAGTTTTCTTTTCCAAAGATGCAGTTAAAAGCTTAGCCATGACAATGTTTTTCTTTCCCGGCAGGCCGTGACAGAGAGTGCTTAACGTCAGCTTCGTGACAAAAGAACCCGTCGATGCTTCTCACCTGGAACGGAAGCGTGGACGCCATGACGTGCAGGAAGCCAGATTTCACAAGATCCATTTAATATTCACAACAACAGCAACAAAAGGCGTTTGTATGGCGAGACAAACAAATGTTCATTTGTTAAATTGGGATATCATATATCCCAATAGTAACAATAATTGGATTTCAAAACCAATTGAGCTGTTTAGGGCTCGTTTATAAATGGGGATTTTGATGTGTATTTGTTTTTTATTTTGATTATATTATATCTAAATTTCTATATATATTTAGACCCTGTGTCAGAGCGACAATTTTAGCCTTTAATATGTTACTACTTTTGAGGATTGTGTTCGCAAGCAGAAAGACATTCCCGCATGCTCGGCCATGTTAGCGTAAAGCCCAGTTAAACCATTACAAACGTTGACACTCTTCAGGGACATCTTAACCACCATTAAATATGATAAGGGGGGGGGGGGACTTGATGTCATTGTGAACATTTGACTGCATTGCGTTCCAACTGTAGCCCGTTTTTTTTCCATCTTTCATGCGTACCGTATTTCCTCAAATAGGGACCCTGTTGGCCAAGTATACGCACCGGAGCATGTAGCGTCTCGAATGTTTTAAGCGGGTTCGTATCAGTGGTGGTTGTTAAAGACTGGAAGCCGTGATGTGGAGCTGGAGACTTTATGACGACTAGCGTTCTGTGTGTTGTGCTGCCATGTTGACATCCCACACCTGGTTGGGAAGGCCAGTTTGCCGCATTGTCTTTTTTTCTGTAGCTCAAAAGTATACTTTCACTCGACATAAGTCGTAATAGCCGCACAAATGCACCTTCCTCTTTTGCAGTTGAGAAACTAAACGTCGCACCTTGGCCTCTATTTGCAGAAATACGGTATGCATGCTTACAAGTGTTCAGTTTTTGATAGTTCGGCATCAGTAAAAAGAAAATACATTTTTTGATCTCCAAAATTGCTTAACTGGAATTTGAGTCTTGCATTTTATATTTTATTTCCCCACTGTACCTACATACAACTCTTATGTTAGACAACATTGTGATGTTCTAAAATAGGAGTGTTTTGTTTTGTTGTTCAATGTGTGACGTCGTCGTTAATCCACGACTCTCCCCTGCAACAAAACCCAGTGGGAGCCGATGAAGAAAAAGAACAAAAAAAGATTTTCGAAAAGTGTGCATATAATGTAGTCAAAATGTGACCTTGACACACATCATTAACGTGTTTCTCTCCGCAGTTCAAAGTACGCGGCAAATTGATTTGTTCTCTCAGTGTAATTGTTGCTCTCCGTTTTTTCCCCGTTATTTTAATATGTTGCGCTTAGTTTAATATTGTAGATGCTGGTCCATTTAATAAACATGTTTACTACAAAGAGTCTTCACTTTGTCTGTATGACCTGAGTAATTCAATATGTAGTCAATTTACGCATTTTTTAAAATCATGTGGGGTTGTGCCAAAATTATTGCATGTTTGGCGTTTGGATCGGGCGCATGCGCTGAAGTGATTTCCCTGTCCTGGGGCGATTGCTTCATCACGCCTGGATCCAAATAAATGGTTTTGATGAATTGTACAAAATAAAAAGAAATATCCATTGCAAACACTTCCTAGTTTTGTATTTAAAAAAAGCCCTTTTACAAAGGTGAGTACAGTTCAGGAAATGATTTGGAAAATATATTAATACTTGATTATTGAATACAGTTCATTCTGTCTCCTTTACACCTGATCTCGTTGGTCCTTTACTGGGACAATTAGGTTGTTATTTATCTGACGAGTTTCGGCGACAATCTTCTGAGTGTCACGTGATGTCTTGTGACGAATCTTTCTCTGGGGATGTTCTACGATATAGGTTTCATATATCGAGACGTTTCAGGGGGAATGAATGGAGTTATGTTAGCTTTGAGTGCGGTCACATCATCCGGGGTTGGGGGTCGTTAAATGACAACCATCATTAACCTACAGGATTTTATTTTGGAAAGAACTCCGTGCATTTTCCACCCTCACGGCAGCGGTGTGCAGCCAGGTCCTCTTGACCATCTCACCCGCTTTCCGATTAGACGTGGGTTACAGTCCGATAAATACAAGTAAAAATTTCGGCTTTGTCCGTAAGTTTTGCTGAATGGTTAAAGACATGGCTTGACGTTCCGAGGAACCTGGTTCGATCCCCTCTCTGTGCTTCAGCTCTAAAATAAACGTAGAGCAAAGCAAGATTCGAACTTGGGTTTTCCGGACAACGAGCACTGTCATTTACCATTTGACCACCATTGTCACATACACAGTGAGCGAATGGTCATACTTATCGACTACTATGCACATTTGCTGTACAGCATCATGGCATCTGATATATAAGGCAAAACGGAACTATTACGTCAGTCGAGGAATAGCCGAGAGGTAATTGTTCTCACTGTAAAACACGGCAATCCTGGTTCGTATCCCGCCAATCGAGGTTCTACAAGTTAGTTTTTTCCATTTTCAGGCTAACGCCACTTCTTTACACACCATGTATTTAAGCAACTCTTTTTTTTTTTTAATTTGCGGGGCGCTGACGCGATCAACCGAACACTATTTAAGGCGGAGATAAGTAGCCGCTAATGGTATCTCACCTCTGACCGCCTCAGGTCGTCCTCGTCCACTTGCTGCGTCGCACGGCTCTCCGCAAAATCATCGAAAAACTTTGAAAAGATGAGCGGTCACTCTAAATATCCTCTTAAAACGCACCGCTTTTGCTTACTTTGAAGGCAAAGTAGCACTTTTGGCTCACGCCATACGAACGTGCTCAGCTAAAAAACGTTTGCGCGAGCATTGGAAATTAACGTCTTCTACGGCTTGAAATTTCACAAACGCATTTTTTTGGGGTGTACGAGCTGATGTCTGAATTAATTTAAGCGTTTCGTCGTGGTTATGTTTGTACAACAGAAAGGCAGTCAGTTTGGCCCTGAACATTTCCAGCAGCCGGACAAAAGTGCTATTTTCCCCAAAGGTAAGTAGACAAAGCCTAAAGAAATTCACAATGACACCAAGTTACTCAAATATTTTAATGCATGCTTGTTAATGGTCTCATTTTTGTCCACAGGTGCATATATCCAAATTGTGCCTTAAGTACCCGACCTTCTGAAGATTCAAAGGTAAACAATTTTAATCTAATATATCTAATTGTTTCAATTGTGTCTACAGGCTTGGATCTTAAACGCAACGGTCAAATTGACTGAAAAATGCAACAAGTCCTGTGTGTTTTTGTACAAACTTTAATTATTAAACAGCCTTAAAAAGAACAAACTGTCTGCACGTTTTTTCTTGCATCCATCTTTAAGTTAACATGTTTAACATCATGGCCCAAATGACCCTTAAATGGCTAACTTGACCTCCTGTCTCTTTTTGGGGCATGGCTGCAACATGTCTATCAAATGCCAGGTAGCTAAACAACTAGCTTGAGTGTCAAAATATTCAAAGTTGAATGTTTGCTTTACCATGGCTTAATGGGCCACCAGGGTGTCGTCGTGCTCTGCTTGCTAGCTGGTAAAAGGCGCACCATGTGTGATCATCAATAAGCAGGTGTGTCAAATCAGGTGCAGAAAGTTTAAAACCTTGCCACAGGTGCTACTCAATCTGCTCGTTACCTGTCGATTGAGTAGATCACAGGTGTCAAACTCAAAGTCCGGGGGCCACATCTGGCTCGCGACCGCATTTTATGTGGCCCGTGAAGGGCAAACTGTGGCATGAGTTTTACTTTCTGGACCTGGATTAGACTCACCTGATTCAGGCAGGAACATGCACACGGTAGCAACAAACTAGAGGGCCTAAGTGTAGCAATTATGGGCAGGTCATCCCCATCCCCACAGGTTGGTTATCGTCTGGAAGGTTGATTCCGTTGATTTCTGTCCGGTTCTATGACTTACCCCACAGCTGGTTGTTCCATGGTTTATCCATCTCAAGGCTGGCATCCTCCTGCAATCTTGTCTGTGCAATTGTGTGTGCTCAGGTCTCAATTTGTCATATCTTTACAATGAATTTTTTAATGGCGTTTTAGTGACCCCTCCTGTGCCCAGTTCGTTGTGTCTGCGTAGCAAATGTGCTTTATCCCATGTATTGTGTCTATGATGTGCTGTTTGGGTTATGTTTAACGTCAGTATTTTATTTGCAGACTGAATATGTGTACCTTGTAAATCATGAAAATGCTGTGTGCCGGATCTTAGAGGCCTGAATGTGTTTCACCTTAGGGGTGTTGCGGATGCCTTACCTACTTACTTGAAGCTACCAAATTACTCAAACCGAATTAACTCAATCCAACTGTGGTGTAGAGAGAGCAAGAGGAAACCAGATTCAACACTTAATACAATTTATTACAACCAAATAATTGCTTTATAATCTTCACTTTATATGACCAAATATAGCAACATAAATTTAGTTGGGCGCCCAAATTAGTATTACTGAATGTTCCGGCCAATGTTGCCGCGGTTACTGGTATTGAGGAGGAGAAACTGCTCCACCGTTGGCGAGTGAGCGAGTGCACCTGCTTGTCGAACGTCGGGGAGGAGTCCAAATGGCGAGGGTGGGTGGCTGCTGCGATGACGGTGGATCCGGAAGACGCTGCCCAGTCCAATTGATGCTCACAGTCCACCGCTGTTGACTGCGACACACCGCCAATGGCTTCGGGTGTCCTCTCGTCTCCGTCGTGTGAGCCAGCCTAGCTTGCCAACTCACGCTCGATGTCTCGGCCGGCTGCCGTGCTGAGAACGCGCATTCACCTCTCGAAGAGTGTTCTCGGTCTCCTGATTGCGGTCACACGCTCGCCGTGGTCTCACCGACCAACTCATCACTTAAACCCATCCGTGGCGACTCACTCAACTGCTCCGTACTCATAAAAAATGTCTCTCAAAAGTTCAACTCGCCGGGCGCGTAGTAATATTTTTGTGCACTGTACACTCTCGCGTGACATACGCAAAACACAATCACAGTAAACTGCCGCAAAACAAACTAGTGCCTATTTAAACAGGTGAATTAAAGGCAGTAAACGAAATACTGGAAATTATATTAAACTCCCACATATTAAACAAACATGCCCTCTTAATCCCTCACAAATCGCAGACCCTTCAGTACACTATGTCTCGTTGCAAATGTGAATTGTACGATTGAAAATTCTACAGTTAAATACATTTAAACTAAGGAATATAAATTTAGCATATGAGAATAATATAAAAATCAGTAAACAATCACTACGATCAGTCATTACTCTGCGCGGTACTTCTCGTTTAATTTGAACAATGCTTTTTGTTTTATAAATGCTTAACACCTGTAGCAAACGTTAACTACACTTGGAGAAAATGGCTGTTACCCCATTGACAAATGTATAAATATTATTAAAGTATGGATGGTAATATTACTATTATCAACGAGTCATATCCAAACATATGCACCTGTCATACTTTCATGTAGGACTAAGGAAATTATAATAAATTAACACTGAAAGTCAGAGGATTTTGACAGTTTCAATATTTTGTGCTTCTCTATCTTGGTGTGTTAACTTCATGGCAGTTGTGCACATTTAATGCATGTTCCCCATTTTAGTTTGTCTAGATCAGAAATTAATACATTGTTGAGATTATTATTTATTGTATTTTCGTACGTCTGAATGTGCTTAAATATTGGGGGTCTCGCTTGAGTCAAGTCAAATTTATTTGTATAGCACTTAATCACAGACAGTCTCAAAGGGCTTTACATATCCGCAATCGACATCCCCTGATCTTAACCCCCAGGAGGGCAAGGAAAAACTCAAAAACCCATTTGGGGAGAAGTGAGAAACCTTGAGAAGGGACCACAGATGGGGGAATCCCCCTTCCAGGATTATCAGGCTGCAATGGATGCCAATTGGGCAACATTTTACGCATAGAATTATGCTATATGATCTAAGTTAAAATATTGAGTCAATCAATGGAAGTGCTGCAGGATGATGACTTCAGTGAAGCGGGTCCTCGCCCAGTTGATCAGAGCCGTAATCTCCATAGCAGCTCCTCCGAGGATGTGGTCAGCCTTTGATCTTCTACCGGTCAGTTGCTGTAGTATCAAAACGGCTACTTCCAAGTGAATCACCATCACCTAATTCCCAAGCTGGGTGACTGTGGGCAGAAAAGAGAACAGAAGTAGTAAGGCCAACAAGTAATTAAACTAAATACTGAAATATGTAAAATAAATCATACAAAGCGCTGCAGGAAGACGACTAAGGTGGAGCAGGTCCCTGCCTGGTTGGTCAATGCTGTAAACTTCGTAGCGGGTCACCATCACCTAATTCCCAAGCCGGGTGACTGGGGGGAGAAAAGAGAACAGTAGTAGAAAGGCCAACAAGTAATTTAAACGCTGAAATATGTAAATAAATAAACCATACAAAGCGCTGCAGGAAGACTACTTCGGTGGAGCAGGTCACTGCCTGGTTGGTCAACGCCGTAAACTTCGTAGCGGGTCACCATCACCTAATTCCCAAGCCGAGAAAAAGAAGGGAAAAAAAAATAATAAAGATAAACAGGTCAAGGAATAATCTTATTGGATGCTAGAGTATATAAATAAGTTGATCAGATGACTCACTGCTAGACGATGACTTTGGTGGAGCAGGTCCCGGCCCAGTCCGTCAAGTCCGGAAGCTTTATAGCGGGTCACCATGACCTAATTCCCAAGAAGGGGTCGAGGGGGCAGAAAAGTAAATAGAAGCAGCAGTAAATAGGCCAACATATGTATATATGTATGCGAATATCCCTAGTACCTGTCTGGGTTGCGCACGTCCTGCGGCCATCCCAAGTCCATATTCCAGCGGCAGAAGTGCTGCAGCTGTCCCGAGCTACGGCAATCTACAGTCCTTGGTGCAGGTACTCTTCGGCTGCGGCCGTCTCAAGTCCCTCATACAGCTGCTCTGCTGCAATAGCCGTCCCAATGCCCCGATCTGGCTGATCTGCAGCTAGAGCCATCTGAAGTCCCTGATCAGGCTCCGCTACAGTGAGTGTGATGGCCTCTTCATCCCATTCGTCCTGGATCATTTGTAGGAAAACGTCCACAAGGATCCGAGCTGCCCTCCAAGCAGCCATCTTCCCCTTTGAATTTAGCTAAGTTGGGGATACTTTAGACCTGATGTGTTGCGTTATCTTACAATACTGTTAGCTGTTAACAAAGACTAATCATGAGATGACAAAATATATTGCCAATGAAAAATAAGTTCATAAATAAAATACTTTAATGTAAGCTGCTGTGTAAAAATGAAATCCTAGGTCGCAAGGCTTTTGACATCTGGCGTGTAAGTGACTATTGACAGCCAGAGTTGCTCTAAACGAAAGGTCAAAGATTACATAGGAAATCCTTGGGGTCATTTTTTACCTCACTCGTGGAAGAGTGGAGTAGTGATACAAAAAATATAATTGCTGAAAAATTATGAAAACTTTGAATAAAAATACTAATGGCCCTATATCATAAAAATGATTCATGCGGAAAACCTAGAATATGTCAATATTACGACTTAATTTAAAAGATATTAAAGAATGACTCACCGTGGGTCATTTTTGACCCCACTTACGCATAAGGGTTAAAGCAACAATCCCAAGTTGCTCTTCCAGCGGCGTTCATCCTTCAGGCATCTAGAGTAATCTATGCGCGGACATCTTCGTTGAAATGTTCCCAAACTTTCGATGTCCGATGACAGAATTAGCAAACTAATGTTATGGTATCCTGTTCTCTTCTAATTTAATGAAAAAAGTTTGATTTAAAAATACTCACCATAGGTCGTTTTTTACCTCACTTACGCACTCACTAATGAAACCATCCCTAGTTGCTCCTCCGACAGCGTTCATCGGCCAGCCATCCCAAGTTTCTGTTCCAGCGGCACAAGTGCTGCAGCCGTCCCAAGTCCATGTTCCAGCGATGATTTTCTGGAACCATCCCAAGTTGCTCTTCAAGTGGACGTTAATCCTGTGGCCATCCAAAGTCCCTGTCCCGGCAGCGCACATCCTGTGGCTATCCCAAGTCCATGTTCCAGGAGCGCACGTCTTGCAGCCATCCCGAGTCCATGTTCCAGTGGTGCAGGTTGCTCAACTATCCCCAGTTTCTGTTCCAACTGCACATGTGCTGCAACCATTCCAAGTTCAAGTTCCACCGACATAAGTCCTAAAGAAGCCTTAAATCCACGGTCCAGCGATGAATTTAGAGCAATAATCCCAAGTCGTTCTTCCAGCAGCATTCATTAAGCAGCCATCCATAATCCCTTTGTCAGTGATGCAAGTGCTGCAGCCGTCCCATATCCACGTTTCAACGACGACAGTCCGAAAACCGTATCCAGTTCATGCTCCAGCGTTGCACATCCGTCGGCCATCCCAAGGCCATGTTCCAGCGGCGCACGTCTTTCTGCAATCCCAAAGTCATGCTCCAGCGGAGCACGTCCTTCAGCCGTCCCGAGTCCATGTCCCAGCGGCACAGATCCACTGGCTGTGTCAAGTCTCGGGTGCGGTTCCTCTTCAGCTGCAGGCATCTACAGTCCTTGGCGCTGGGACTCTTCAACTGTGGCCATCTCAAGTCCCTCTTCCAGCTGCTCTGCTGCAATGGCCATCCCAAGTCCCTGATCAGGCTCTGCTACAGTGCGGCCATCTCAAACCCCTGATCTGGCTGTCCTGCAGCAACAGCCATCTCCGGTGCACGATCCGGCAACTCTGCAGCATCGGCCGTCTCAAGTCCCTGATCCGGTTCGTCTGCAAATCCAGCCATCTCAAGTGCTCAGTCAGAATCCACTGCAGCTGCAGCCTTCTGAGGTCCTTGATGTGACTCCTCTGCAGCGATGGCCTCTTCTTGTTCAAAGTCCTTCACCACACATCTTACATGCGTTCCAAGTTTGTGGTGGAGCTCCACTTCTGCTGAGGGCATCCCAAGTCACAGTCCCACCGACGACAGCCGTCCCAGGTCCATGTTCCAGGGTCACACGTCCGGCAGTCATCCTGAGTCCATTCAGCCGTCCCGAGTTCATGTCTCCGCGGCGCACGTCCTGTGGTCGTCTCTTGTCCAATTTCCAGCGGCACACATCCTGCGACCGTCCCAAGTCCGTGTCACAGAGGCACAGATCCACTGGCTTGGTCAAGTCATGATTGCGGTTCCTCTTCAGCTGTGGCCATCTACAGTCCTTGGCGCTGGGACTCTTCAGCTGTGGCCATCTCAAGTCCCTCTTCAAGCTGCTTTGCTGCAATGGCCGTCCCAAGTCCCTGATCAGGCGAATCGACAGCCGCGGCCATCTCAAGTCCAAGATCAGGCTCTGCTACAGTGCGGCCATCTCAAACCCCTGATCTGGCTGTCCTGCAGCAACAGCCATCTCCGGTGCACGATCCGGCAACTCTGCAGCATCGGCCGTCTCAAGTCCCTGATCCGGTTCGTCTGCAAATCCAGCCATCTCAAGTGCTCAGTCAGAATCCACTGCAGCTGCAGCCTTCTGAGGTCCCTGATGTGACTCCTCTGCAGCGATGGCCTCTTCTTGTTCACAGTCCTTCACCATACATCTTACATGCGTTCCAAGTTTGTGGTGGATCTCCACTTCTGCTGAGGGCATCCCAAGTCACAGTCCCACTGACGACAGCCGTCCCAAGTCCGTGTTCCAGGGTCACGCATCCTGCAGTCATCCTGAGTCCATGCAGTCCATTAAGCCGTCCCGAGTCCATGTCCCAGCGGCGCACGTCCTGTGGTCGTCTCTTGTCCAATTTCCAGCGGCGCACATCCTGCGACCGTCCCAAGTCCGTGTCACAGCGGCACAGATCCACTGGCTTTGTCAAGTCTTGATTGCGGTTCCTCTTTAGCTGTGGCCATCTACAGTCCTTGGCGCTGGTAGTCTTCAGCAGCGGCCATCTCAAGTTCCTCTTCAAGCTGCTCTGCTGCAATGGCCGTCCCAAGTCCCTGATCAGGCGAATCGACAGCCGCGGCCATCTCAAGTCCCTGATCAGGCTCTGCTACAGTGCGGCCATCTCAAACCCCTGATCTGGCTGTCCTGCAGCAACAGCAATCTCCGGTGCACGATCCGGCAACTCTGCAGCATCGGCCGTCTCAAGTCCCTGATCCGGTTCGTCTGCAAATCCAGCCATCTCAAGTGCTCAGTCAGAATCCACTGTAGCTGCAGCCTTCTGAGGTCCTTGATGTGACTCCTCTGCAGCGATGGCCTCTTCTTGTTCAAAGTCCTTCACCACACATCTTACATGCGTTCCAAGTTTGTGGTGGAGCTCCACTTCTGCTGAGGGCATCCCAAGTCACAGTCCCACCGACGACAGCCGTCCCAGGTCCATGTTCCAGGGTCACACGTCCGGCAGTCATCCTGAGTCCATTCAGCCGTCCCGAGTTCATGTCCCCGCGGCGCACGTCCTGTGGTCGTCTCTTGTCCAATTTCCAGCGGCACACATCCTGCGACCGTCCCAAGTCCGTGTCAGAGAGGCACAGATCCACTGGCTTGGTCAAGTCATGATTGCGGTTCCTCTTCAGCTGTGGCCATCTACAGTCCTTGGCGCTGGGACTCTTCAGCTGTGGCCATCTCAAGTCCCTCTTCAAGCTGCTCTGCTGCAATGGCCGTCCCAAGTCCCTGATCAGGCTCTGCTACAGTGCGGCCATCTCAAACCCCTGATCTGGCTATCCTGCAGCAACAGCCATCTCCAGTGCACGATCCGGCAACTCTGCAGCATCGGCCGTCTCAAGTCCCTGATCCGGTTCGTCTGCAAATCCAGCCATCTCAAGTGCTCAGTCAGAATCCACTGCAGCTGCTGAGGTCCCTGATGTGACTCCCCTGCAGCGATGGCCTCTTCTTGTTCACAGTCCTTCACCACACATCTTACATGCGTTCCAAGTTTGTGGTGGAGCTCCACTTCTGCTGAGGGCATCCCAAGTCACAGTCCCACCGACGACAGCCGTCCCAGGTCCATGTTCCAGGGTCACACGTCCGGCAGTCATCCTGAGTCCATGCAGTCCATTCAGCCGTCCCGAGTCCATGTCCCAACGGCGCACGTCCTGTGGTCGTCTCTTGTCCAGTTTCCAGTGGCACACATCCTGCGACCGTCCAAAGTCCGTGTCACAGCGGCACAGATCCACTGGCTTTGTCAAGTCTTGATTGCGGTTCCTCTTCAGCTGTGGCCATCTCAAGTCCCTCTTCCAGCTGCTCTGCTGCAATGGCCGTCCCAAGTCCCTGATCAGGCAGATCGACAGCCGCGGCCGTCTCAAGTCCCTGATCCGGTTCGTCTGCAAATCCAGCCATCTCAAGTGCTCAGTAAGAATCCACTGCAGCTGCAGCCTTCTGAGGTCCCTGATGTGACTCCTCTGCAGCGATGGCCTCTTCTTGTTCAAATTCCTTCACCACACATCTTATATGCGTTCCAAGTTTGTGGTGGAGCTCCACTTCTGCTGAGGGAATCCCAAGTCACAGTCCCACCGACGACAGCCGTCCCAGGTCCATGGTCCAGGGTCACACGTCCTGCAGTCATCCTGAGTCCATGTTCCAGTGGTGCATGTTGTTCAAATATCCCCAGTTTCTGTTCCAACGGCACATGTCCTGCAACCATTCCAAGTTCAAGATCCACCGACGAAAGTCCTAAAGACGTCTTGAGTCCAGGTTCCAGTGTTGCATTTAGAGCAACAATCCCAAGTCGTTCTTCCAGCAGCATTCATTCAGCAGCCATCCATAATCCCTTTGTCAGTGATGCAAGTGCTGCAGCCGTCCCATATCCACGTTTAAACGACGACAGTCCGAAAACCGTTTCCAGTTCATGTTCCAGCGTTGCACATCCGTCGGCCATCCCAAGGCCATGTTCCAGCGGCGCACGTCTTTCCGCAATCCCAAAGTCATGCTCCAGCGGAGCAGGTCCTTCAGCCGTCCCGAGTCCATGTCTCAGCGGCGCACGTCCTGTGGTCGTCTCTTGTCCAATTTCCAGCGGCGCACATCCTGCGACCGTCCCAAGTCCGTGTCACAGCGGCACAGATCCACTGACTTTGTCAAGTCTTGATTGCGGTTCCTCTTCAGCTGTGGCCATCTACAGTCCTTGGCGCTGGGACTCTTCAGCTGTGGCCATCTCAAGTCCCTCTTCCAGCTGCTCTGCTGCAATGGCCGTCCCAAGTGCCTGATCAGGCAGATCGACAGCCGCGGCCATCTCAAGTCCCTGATCAGGCTCTGCTACAGTGCGGCCATCTCAAACCCCTGATCTGGCTATCCTGCAGCAACAGCCATCTCCGGTGCACGATCCGGCAACTCTGCAGCATCGGCCGTCTCAAGTCCCTGATCCGGTTCGTCTGCAAATCCAGCCATCTCAAGTGCTCAGTCAGAATCCACTGCAGCTGCAGCCTTCTGAGGTCCCTGATGTCACTCCTCTGCAGCAATGGCCTCTTCTTGTTCACAGTCCTTCACCACACATCTTACATGCGTTCCAAGTTTGTGGTGGAGCTCCACTTCTGCTGAGGGTATCCCAAGTCCCAGTCCCACCGACGACAGCCGTCCCAAGTCCATGTTCCAGGGTCACGCGTCCTGCAGTCATCCTGAGTCCATGCAGTCCATTCAGCCGTCCCGAGTCCATGTCCCAGCGGCGCACGTCCTGTGGTCGTCTCTTGTCCAATTTCCAGCGGCGCACGTCCTGCGACCGTCCCAAGTCCGCGTCACAGCGGCACAGATCCACTGACTTTGTCAAGTCTTGATTGCGGTTCCTCTTCAGCTGTGGCCATCTACAGTCCTTGGCGCTGGGACTCTTCAGTTGCGGCCATCTCAAGTCCCTCTTCCAGCTGCTCTGCTGCAATGGCCGTTCCAAGTCCCTGATCAGGCTCTGCTACAGCGCGGCCATCTCAAACCCCTGAACCGGCTGTTGCTGCAGGACAGCCAGATCAGGGGTTTGAGATGGCCGCACTGTAGCAGAGCCTGATCAGGGACTTGAGATGGCCGCGGCTCTCGATTCGCCTGATCAGGGACTTGGGATGGCCATTGCAGCAGAGCAGCTTGAAGAGGGACTTGAGATGGCCGCTGCTGAAGAGTCCCAGCGCCAAGGACAGTAGATGGCCACAGCTGAAGAGGAACCGCAATCAAGACTTGACAAAGCCAGTGGATCTGTGCCGCTGTGACACGGACTTGGGACGGTCGCAGGATGTGCGCCGCTGGAAATTGGACAAGAGACGACCACAGGGCGTGCGCCGCTGGGACATGGACTCGGGACGGCTGAATGGACTGCATGGACTCAGGATGACTGCAGGACGCGTGACCCTGGAACATGGACTTGGGACGGCTGTCGTCTGTGGGACTGGGACTTGGGATGCCCTCAGCAGAATTGGAGCTCCACCACAAACTTGGAACGCATGTAAGATGTGTGGTGAAGGACTGTGAACAAGAAGAGGCCATCGCTGCAGAGGAGTCACATCAGGGACCTCAGAAGGCTGCAGCTGCTGAGGTCCCTGATGTGACTCCCCTGCAGCGATGGCCTCTTCTTGTTCACAGTCCTTCACCACACATCTTACATGCGTTCCAAGTTTGTGGTGGAGCTCCACTTCTGCTGAGGGCATCCCAAGTCACAGTCCCACCGACGACAGCCGTCCCAGGTCCATGTTCCAGGGTCACACGTCCGGCAGTCATCCTGAGTCCATGCAGTCCATTCAGCCGTCCCGAGTCCATGTCCCAACGGCGCACGTCCTGTGGTCGTCTCTTGTCCAGTTTCCAGTGGCACACATCCTGCGACCGTCCGAAGTCCGTGTCACAGCGGCACAGATCCACTGGCTTTGTCAAGTCATGATTGCGGTTCCTCTTTAGCTGTGGCCATCTACAGTCCTTGGCGCTGGGACTCTTCAGCAGCGGCCATCTCAAGTCCCTCTTCAACCTGCTCTGCTGCAATGGCCGTCCCAAGTCCCTGATCAGGCGAATCGACAGCCGCGGCCATCTCAAGTCCCTGATCAGGCTCTGCTACAGTGCGGCCATCTCAAACCCCTGATCTGGCTGTCCTGCAGCAACAGCCATCTCCGGTGCACGATCCGGCAACTCTGCAGCATCGGCCGTCTCAAGTCCCTGATCCGGTTCGTCTGCAAATCCAGCCATCTCAAGTGCTCAGTCAGAATCCACTGCAGCTGCAGCCTTCTGAGGTCCCTGATGTGACTCCTCTGCAGCGATGGCCTCTTCTTGTTCACAGTCCTTCACCACACATCTTACATGCGTTCCAAGTTTGTGGTGGAGCTCCACTTCTGCTGAGGGCATCCCAAGTCCCAGTCCCACCGACGACAGCCGTCCCAAGTCCATGTTCCAGGGTCACGCATCCTGCAGTCATCCTGAGTCCATGCAGTCCATTCAGCCGTCCCGAGTCCATGTCCCAGCGGCGCACGTCCTGTGGTCGTCTCTTGTCCAATTTCCAGCGGCGCACATCCTGCGACCGTCCCAAGTCCGTGTCACAGAGGCACAGATCCACTGGCTTGGTCAAGTCATGATTGCGGTTCCTCTTCAGCTGTGGCCATCTTCAGTCCTTGGCGCTGGGACTCTTCAGCTGTGGCCATCTCAAGTCCCTCTTCCAGCTGCTCTGCTGCAATGGCCGTCCCAAGTGCCTGATCAGGCAGATCGACAGCCGCGGCCATCTCAAGTCCCTGATCAGGCTCTGCTACAGTGCGGCCATCTCAAACCCCTGATCTGGCTATCCTGCAGCAACAGCCATCTCCGGTGCACGATCCGGCAACTCTGCAGCATCGGCCGTCTCAAGTCCCTGATCCGGTTCGTCTGCAAATCCAGCCATCTCAAGTGCTCAGTCAGAATCCACTGCAGCTGCAGCCTTCTGAGGTCCCTGATGTGACTCCTCTGCAGCAATGGCCTCTTCTTGTTCACAGTCCTTCACCACACATCTTACATGCGTTCCAAGTTTGTGGTGGAGCTCCACTTCTGCTGAGGGCATCCCAAGTCCCAGTCCCACCGACGACAGCCGTCCCAAGTCCATGTTCCAGGGTCACGCATCCTACAGTCATCCTGAGTCCATGCAGTCCATTCAGCTGTCCCGAGTCCATGTCCCAGCGGCGCACGTCCTGCGACCGTCCCAAGTCCGCGTCACAGCGGCACAGATCCACTGGCTTGGTCAAGTCATGATTGCGGTTCCTCTTCAGCTGTGGCCATCTACAGTCCTTGGCGCTGGGACTCTTCAGCTGTGGCCATCTCAAGTCCCTCTTTAAGCTGCTCTGCTGCAATGGCCGTCCCAAGTGCCTGGTCAGGCAGATTGACAGCCGCGGCCATCTCAAGTCCCTGATCAGGCTCTGCTACAGTGCGGCCATCTCAAACCCCTGATCTGGCTATCCTGCAGCAACAGCCATCTCCGGTGCACGATCCGGCAACTCTGCAGCATCGGCCGTCTCAAGTCCCTGATCCGGTTCGTCTGCAAATCCAGCCATCTCAAGTGCTCAGTCAGAATCCACTGCAGCTGCAGCCTTCTGAGGTCCCTGATGTGACTCCTCTGCAGCAATGGCCTCTTCTTGTTCACAGTCCTTCACCACACATCTTACATGCGTTCCAAGTTTGTGGTGGAGCTCCACTTCTGCTGAGGGCATCCCAAGTCACAGTCCCACCGACGACAGCCGTCCCAGGTCCATGTTCCAGGGTCACACGTCCGGCAGTCATCCTGAGTCCATGCAGTCCATTCAGCCGTCCCGAGTCCATGTCCCAACGGCGCACGTCCTGTGGTCGTCTCTTGTCCAGTTTCCAGTGGCACACATCCTGCGACCGTCCGAAGTCCGTGTCACAGCGGCACAGATCCACTGGCTTTGTCAAGTCATGATTGCGGTTCCTCTTTAGCTGTGGCCATCTACAGTCCTTGGCGCTGGGACTCTTCAGCAGCGGCCATCTCAAGTCCCTCTTCAACCTGCTCTGCTGCAATGGCCGTCCCAAGTCCCTGATCAGGCGAATCGACAGCCGCGGCCATCTCAAGTCCCTGATCAGGCTCTGCTACAGTGCGGCCATCTCAAACCCCTGATCTGGCTGTCCTGCAGCAACAGCCATCTCCGGTGCACGATCCGGCAACTCTGCAGCATCGGCCGTCTCAAGTCCCTGATCCGGTTCGTCTGCAAATCCAGCCATCTCAAGTGCTCAGTCAGAATCCACTGCAGCTGCAGCCGTCTGAGGTCCCTGATGTGACTCCTCTGCAGCGATGGCCACTTCTTGTTCACAGTCTTTCAACACACTTCTTACATGCGTTCCAAGCTTGTGGTGAAGCTCCACTTCTGCTGAGGGCATCCCAAGTCCCTGTCCCACCGACGACAGCTGTCCCAAGTCCATGTTGCAGGGTCACACGTTCTGCAGTCATCCTGAGTCCATGTTCCAGTGGTGCATGTTGTTCACCTATCCCCACTTTCTGTTCCAACGGCACATGCCCTGCAACCATTCCGAGTTCAAGTTCCACCGACGAAAGTCCTAAAGAAGCCTTAAGTCCACGGTCCAGCGAAGCATTTAGAGCAACAATCCCAAGTCGTTCTTCCAGCAGCATTCATTCAGCAGCCATCCATAATCCCTTTGTCAGTGATGCAAGTGCTGCAGCCGTCCCATATCCACGTTTCAACGACGACAGTCCGAAAACCGTATCCAGTTCATGTTCCAGCGTTGCACATCCGTCGGCCATCCCAAGGCCATGTTCCAGCGGCGCACGTCTTTCCGCAATCCCAAAGTCATGCTCCAGCGGAGCAGGTCCTTCAGCCGTCCCGAGTCCATGTCTCAGCGGCGCACGTCCTGTGGTCGTCCCTTGTCCAATTTCCAGCGGTGCACATCCTGCGACCGTCCCAAGTCCGCGTCACAGCGGCACAGATCCAGTGGCTGTGTCAAGTGTCGGATGCGGTTCCTCTTCAGCTGTGGCCATCTTCAGTCCTTGGCGCTGGGACTCTTCAGCTGTGGCCATCTCAAGTCCCTCTTCAAGCTGCTCTGCTGCAATGGCCGTCCCAAGTCCCTGATCAGGCGAATCGACAGCCGCGGCCATCTCAAGTCCAAGATCAGGCTCTGCTACAGTGCGGCCATCTCAAACCCCTGATCTGGCTATCCTGCAGCAACAGCCATCTCCGGTGCACGATCCGGCAACTCTGCAGCATCGGCCGTCTCAAGTCCCTGATCCGGTTCGTCTGCAAATCCAGCCATCTCAAGTGCTCAGTCAGAATCCACTGCAGCTGCAGCCGTCTGAGGTCCCTGATGTGACTCCTCTGCAGCGATGGCCACTTCTTGTTCAGAGTCCTTCAACACACTTCTTACATGCATTCCAAGCTTGTGGTGAAGCTCCATTTCTGCTGAGGGCATCCCAAGTCCCTGTCCCACCGACGACAGCTGTCCCAGGTCCATGTTCCAGGGTCACACGTCCGGCAGTCATTCTGAGTCCATGCAGTCCATTCAGCCGTCCCGAGTCCATGTCCCAGCGGCGCACGTCCTGTGGTCGTCTCTTGTCCAATTTCCAGCGGCGCACATCCTGCGACCGTCCCAAGTCCGTGTCACAGCGGCACAGATCCACTGGCTTTGTCAAGTCTTGATTGCGGTTCCTCTTCAGCTGTGGCCATCTACAGTCCTTGGTGCTGGGACTCTTCAGCTGCGGCCATCTCAAGTCCCTCTTCCAGCTGCTCTGCTGCAATGGCCGTCCCAAGTGCCTGATCAGGCAGATCGACAGCCGCGGCCATCTCAAGTTCCTGATCAGGCTCTGCTACAGTGCGGCCATCTCAAACCCCTGATCTGGATATCCTGCAGCAACAGCCATCTCCGGTGCACGATCCAGCAACTCTGCAGCATCGGCCGTCTCAAGTCCCTGATCCGGTTCGTCTGCAAATCCAGCCATCTCAAGTGCTCAGTCAGAATCCACTGCAGCTGCAGCCTTCTGAGGTCCCTGATGTGACTCCTCTGCAGCAATGGCCTCTTCTTGTTCACAGTCCTTCACCACACATCTTACATGAGTTCCAAGTTTGTGGTGGAGCTCCACTTCTGCTGAGGGCATCCCAAGTCCCAGTCCCACCGACGACAGCCGTCCCAAGTCCATGTTGCAGGGTCACACGTCCTGCAGTCATCCTGAGTCCATGTTCCAGTGGTGCATGTTGTTCAACTATCCCCAGTTTCTGTTCCAACGGCACATGTACTGCAACCATTCCAAGTTCAAGATCCACCGACGAAAGTCCTAAAGACGTCTTGAGTCCAGGTTCCAGTGTTGCATTTAAGGCAAACATCCAGAGTTTCTCTTCCAGCGGCGTTTATCGTTCAGCCATCCAAAATCCCTGTTCCAGCTGTGCAAGCGCTGCAGCTTTCCCAAGTCCACGTTCCAACAATAATACACTACTATTTCATACAAGCACTTACCTCATCCCTGTCCCGGCAGCGCACATCCTGTGGCTATCCCAAGTTCATGTTCCAGGAGCGCACGTCTTGCAGCCATCCCGAGTCCATGTTCCAGTGGTGCATGTTGTTCACCTATCCCCACTTTCTGTTCCAACGGCACATGTCCTGCAACCATTCCGAGTTCAAGTCCCACCGACGAAAGTCCTAAAGTAGCCTTAAGTCCACGGTCCAGCGATGCATTTAGAGCAACAATCCCAAGTCGTTCTTCCAGCAGCATTCATTCAGCAGCCATCCATAATCCCTTTGTCAGTGATGCAAGTGCTGCAGCCGTCCCATATCCACGTATCAACGACGACAGTCCGAAAACCGTATCCAGTTCATGTTCCAGCGTTGCACATCCGTCGGCCATCCCAAGGCCATGTTCCAGCGGCGCACGTCTTTCCGCAATCCCAAAGTCATGCTCCAGCAGAGCAGGTCCTTCAGCCGTCCCGAGTCCATGTCTCAGCGGCGCACGTCCTGTGGTCGTCTCTTGTCCAATTTCCAGCGGCGCACATCCTGCGACCGTCCCAAGTCCGTGTCACAGCGGCACAGATCCACTGACTTTGTCAAGTCTTGATTGCGGTTCCTCTTCAGCTGTGGCCATCTACAGTCCTTGGCGCTGGGACTCTTCAGTTGCGGCCATCTCAAGTCCCTCTTCCAGCTGCTCTGCTGCAATGGCCGTTCCAAGTCCCTGATCAGGCTCTGCTACAGCGCGGCCATCTCAAACCCCTGAACCGGCTGTTGCTGCAGGACAGCCAGATCAGGGGTTTGAGATGGCCGCACTGTAGCAGAGCCTGATCAGGGACTTGAGATGGCCGCGGCTCTCGATTCGCCTGATCAGGGACTTGGGATGGCCATTGCAGCAGAGCAGCTTGAAGAGGGACTTGAGATGGCCGCTGCTGAAGAGTCCCAGCGCCAAGGACAGTAGATGGCCACAGCTGAAGAGGAACCGCAATCAAGACTTGACAAAGCCAGTGGATCTGTGCCGCTGTGACACGGACTTGGGACGGTCGCAGGATGTGCGCCGCTGGAAATTGGACAAGAGACGACCACAGGACGTGCGCCGCTGGGACATGGACTCGGGACGGCTGAATGGACTGCATGGACTCAGGATGACTGCAGGATGCGTGACCCTGGAACATGGACTTGGGACGGCTGTCGTCGGTGGGACTGTGACTTGGGATGCCCTCAGCAGAAGTGGAGCTCCACCACAAACTTGGAACGCATGTTAGATGTGTGGTGAAGGACTGTGAACAAGAAGAGGCCATCGCTGCAGAGGAGTCACATCAGGGACCTCAGAAGGCTGCAGCTGCTGAGGTCCCTGATGTGACTCCCCTGCAGCGATGGCCTCTTCTTGTTCACAGTCCTTCACCACACATCTTACATGCGTTCCAAGTTTGTGGTGGAGCTCCACTTCTGCTGAGGGCATCCCAAGTCACAGTCCCACCGACGACAGCCGTCCCAGGTCCATGTTCCAGGGTCACGCGTCCGGCAGTCATCCTGAGTCCATGCAGTCCATTCAGCCGTCCCGAGTCCATGTCCCAACGGCGCACGTCCTGTGGTCGTCTCTTGTCCAGTTTCCAGTGGCACACATCCTGCGACCGTCCGAAGTCCGTGTCACAGCGGCACAGATCCACTGGCTTTGTCAAGTCATGATTGCGGTTCCTCTTTAGCTGTGGCCATCTACAGTCCTTGGCGCTGGGACTCTTCAGCAGCGGCCATCTCAAGTCCCTCTTCAAGCTGCTCTGCTGCAATGGCCGTCCCAAGTCCCTGATCAGGCGAATCGACAGCCGCGGCCATCTCAAGTCCCTGATCAGGCTCTGCTACAGTGCGGCCATCTCAAACCCCTGATCTGGCTATCCTGCAGCAACAGCCATCTCCGGTGCACGATCCGGCAACTCTGCAGCATCGGCCGTCTCAAGTCCCTGATCCGGTTCGTCTGCAAATCCAGCCATCTCAAGTGCTCAGTCAGAATCCACTACAGCTGCAGCCGTCTGAGGTCCCTGATGTGACTCCTCTGCAGCGATGGCCACTTCTTGTTCACAGTCCTTCAACACACTTCTTACATGCATTCCAAGCTTGTGGTGAAGCTCCATTTCTGCTGAGGGCATCCCAAGTCCCTGTCCCACCGACGACAGCTGTCCCAAGTCCATGTTGCAGGGTCACACATCCTGCAGTCATCCTGAGTCCATGTCCCCGCGGCGCACGTCCTGTGGTCGTCTCTTGTCCAATTTCCAGCGGCGCACATCCTGCGACCGTCCCAAGTCAGTGTCACAGAGGCACAGATCCACTAACTTGGTCAAGTCATGATTGCGGTTCCTCTTCAGCTGTGGCCATCTCCAGTCCTTGGCACTGGGACTCTTCAGCTGTGGCCTTCTCAAGTCCCTCTTCAAGCTGCTCTGCTGCAATGGCCGTCCCAAGTCGCTGATCAGGCGAATCGACAGCCGCGGCCATCTCAAGTCCAAGATCAGGCTCACCTACAGTGCGGCCATCTCAAACCCCTGATCTGGCTGTCCTGCAGCAACAGCCATCTCCGGTGCACGATCCGGCAACTCTGCAGCATCGGCCGTCTCAAGTCCTGATCCGGTTCGTCTGCAAATCCAGCCATCTCAAGTGCTCAGTCAGAATCCACTGCAGCTGCAGCCTTCTGAGGTCCCTGATGTGACTCCTCTGCAGCAATGGCCTCTTCTTGTTCACAGTCCTTCACCACACATCTTACATGCGTTCCAAGTTTGTGGTGGAGCTCCACTTCTGCTGAGGGCATCCCAAGTCCCAGTCCCACCGACGACAGCCGTCCCAAGTCCATGTTCCAGGGTCACGCATCCTGCAGTCATCCTGAGTCCATGCAGTCCATTCAGCTGTCCCGAGTCCATGTCCCAGCGGCGCACGTCCTGTGGTCGTCTCTTGTCCATTTTCCAGCGGCGCACATCCTGCGACCGTCCCAAGTCCGTGTCACAGCGGCACAGATCCACTGACTTTGTCAAGTCTTGATTGCGGTTCCTCTTCAGCTGTGGCCATCTACAGTCCTTGGCGCTGGGACTCTTCAGCTGTGGCCATCTCAAGTCCCTCTTCAAGCTGCTCTGCTGCAATGGCCGTCCCAAGTCCCTGATCAGGCGAATCGACAGCCGCGGCTATCT
Source organism: Idiotropiscis lumnitzeri (assembly GCF_059441095.1). Taxonomy (NCBI): domain Eukaryota; kingdom Metazoa; phylum Chordata; class Actinopteri; order Syngnathiformes; family Syngnathidae; genus Idiotropiscis; species Idiotropiscis lumnitzeri. The sequence continues at coordinate 12,966,038 of NC_142406.1, read as the reverse complement.
CAAGTCCAAGATCAGGCTCTGCTACAGTGCGGCCATCTCAAACCCCTGATCTGGCTATCCTGCAGCAACAGCCATCTCCAGTGCACGATCCGGCAACTCTGCAGCATCGGCCGTCTCAAGTCCCTGATCCGGTTCGTCTGCAAATCCAGCCATCTCAAGTGCTCAGTCAGAATCCACTCCAGCTGCAGCCTTCTGAGGTCCCTGATGTGACTCCTCTGCAGCAACGGCCTCTTCTTGTTCACAGTCCTTCACCACACATCTTACATGCGTTCCAAGTTTGTGGTGGAGCTCCACTTCTGCTGAGGGCATCCCAAGTCACAGTCCCACCGACGACAGCCGTCCCAAGTCCATGTTCCAGGGTCACGCATCCTGCAGTCATCCTGAGTCCATGCAGTCCATTCAGGCGTCCCGAGTCCATGTCCCAACGGCGCACGTCCTGTGGTCGTCTCTTGTCCAGTTTCCAGTGGCACACATCCTGCGACCGTCCGAAGTCCGTGTCACAGCGGCACAGATCCACTGACTTTGTCAAGTCTTGATTGCGGTTCCTCTTCAGCTGTGGCCATCTACAGTCCTTGGCGCTGGGACTCTTCAGCTGTGGCCATCTCAAGTCCCTCTTCAAGCTGCTCTGCTGCAATGGCCGTCCCAAGTCCCTGATCAGGCGAATCGACAGCCGCGGCCATCTCAAGTCCAAGATCAGGCTCTGCTACAGTGCGGCCATCTCAAACCCCTGATCTGGCTATCCTGCAGCAACAGCCATCTCCGGTGCACGATCCGGCAACTCTGCAGCATCGGCCGTCTCAAGTCCCTGATCCGGTTCGTCTGCAAATCCAGCCATCTCAAGTGCTCAGTCAGAATCCACTGCAGCTGCAGCCGTCTAAGGTCCCTGATGTGACTCCTCTGCAGCGATGGCCACTTCTTGTTCATAGTCCTTCAACACACTTCTTACATGCGTTCCAAGCTTGTGGTGAAGCTCCACTTCTGCTGAGGGCATCCCAAGTCACAGTCCCACCGACGACAGCCGTCCCAAGTCCATGTTCCAGGGTCACGCATCCTGCAGTCATCCTGAGTCCATGCAGTCCATTCAGGCGTCCCGAGTCCATGTCCCAACGGCGCACGTCCTGTGGTCGTCTCTTGTCCAGTTTCCAGTGGCACACATCCTGCGACCGTCCGAAGTCCGTGTCACAGCGGCACAGATCCACTGACTTTGTCAAGTCTTGATTGCGGTTCCTCTTCAGCTGTGGCCATCTACAGTCCTTGGCGCTGGGACTCTTCAGCTGTGGCCATCTCAAGTCCCTCTTCAAGCTGCTCTGCTGCAATGGCCGTCCCAAGTCCCTGATCAGGCGAATCGACAGCCGCGGCCATCTCAAGTCCAAGATCAGGCTCTGCTACAGTGCGGCCATCTCAAACCCCTGATCTGGCTATCCTGCAGCAACAGCCATCTCCGGTGCACGATCCGGCAACTCTGCAGCATCGGCCGTCTCAAGTCCCTGATCCGGTTCGTCTGCAAATCCAGCCATCTCAAGTGCTCAGTCAGAATCCACTGCAGCTGCAGCCGTCTAAGGTCCCTGATGTGACTCCTCTGCAGCGATGGCCACTTCTTGTTCATAGTCCTTCAACACACTTCTTACATGCGTTCCAAGCTTGTGGTGAAGCTCCACTTCTGCTGAGGGCATCCCAAGTCCCTGTCCCACCGACGACAGCTGTCCCAAGTCCATGTTGCAGGGTCACACGTCCTGCAGTCATCCTGAGTCCATGTTCCAGTGGTGCATGTTGTTCACCTATCCCCACTTTCTGTTCCAACGGCACATGTCCTGCAACCATTCCGAGTTCAAGTTCCACCGACGAAAGTCCTAAAGAAGCCTTAAGTCCACGGTCCAGCGATGCATTTAGAGCAACAATCCCAAGTCGTTCTTCCAGCAGCATTCATTCAGCAGCCATCCATAATCCCTTTGTCAGTGATGCAAGTGATGCAGCCGTCCCATATCCACGTATCAACGACGACAGTCCGAAAACCGTATCCAGTTCATGTTCCAGCGTTGCACATCCGTCGGCCATCCCAAGGCCATGTTCCAGCGGCGCACGTCTTTCCGCAATCCCAAAGTCATGCTCCAGCGGAGCAGGTCCTTCAGCCGTCCCGAGTCCATGTCTCAGCGGCGCACGTCCTGTGGTCGTCCCGTGTCCAATTTCCAGCGGTGCACATCCTGCGACCGTCCCAAGTCCGCGTCACAGCGGCACAGATCCAGTGGCTGGTGTCAAGTCTCGGATGCGGTTCCTCTTCAGCTGTGGCCATCTTCAGTCCTTGGCGCTGGGACTCTTCAGCTGTGGCCATCTCAAGTCCCTCTTCAAGCTGCTCTGCTGCAATGGCCGTCCCAAGTCCCTGATCAGGCGAATCGACAGCCGCGGCCATCTCAAGTCCAAGATCAGGCTCTGCTACAGTGCGGCCATCTCAAACCCCTGATCTGGCTATCCTGCAGCAACAGCCATCTCCGGTGCACGATCCGGCAACTCTGCAGCATCGGCCGTCTCAAGTCCCTGATCCGGTTCGTCTGCAAATCCAGCCATCTCAAGTGCTCAGTCAGAATCCACTGCAGCTGCAGCCGTCTGAGGTCCCTGATGTGACTCCTCTGCAGCGATGGCCACTTCTTGTTCAGAGTCCTTCAACACACTTCTTACATGCATTCCAAGCTTGTGGTGAAGCTCCATTTCTGCTGAGGGCATCCCAAGTCCCTGTCCCACCGACGACAGCTGTCCCAGGTCCATGTTCCAGGGTCACACGTCCGGCAGTCATTCTGAGTCCATGCAGTCCATTCAGCCGTCCCGAGTCCATGTCCCAGCGGCGCACGTCCTGTGGTCGTCTCTTGTCCAATTTCCAGCGGCGCACATCCTGCGACCGTCCCAAGTCCGTGTCACAGCGGCACAGATCCACTGGCTTTGTCAAGTCTTGATTGCGGTTCCTCTTCAGCTGTGGCCATCTACAGTCCTTGGTGCTGGGACTCTTCAGCTGCGGCCATCTCAAGTCCCTCTTCCAGCTGCTCTGCTGCAATGGCCGTCCCAAGTGCCTGATCAGGCAGATCGACAGCCGCGGCCATCTCAAGTTCCTGATCAGGCTCTGCTACAGTGCGGCCATCTCAAACCCCTGATCTGGATATCCTGCAGCAACAGCCATCTCCGGTGCACGATCCAGCAACTCTGCAGCATCGGCCGTCTCAAGTCCCTGATCCGGTTCGTCTGCAAATCCAGCCATCTCAAGTGCTCAGTCAGAATCCACTGCAGCTGCAGCCTTCTGAGGTCCCTGATGTGACTCCTCTGCAGCAATGGCCTCTTCTTGTTCACAGTCCTTCACCACACATCTTACATGAGTTCCAAGTTTGTGGTGGAGCTCCACTTCTGCTGAGGGCATCCCAAGTCCCAGTCCCACCGACGACAGCCGTCCCAAGTCCATGTTGCAGGGTCACACGTCCTGCAGTCATCCTGAGTCCATGTTCCAGTGGTGCATGTTGTTCAACTATCCCCAGTTTCTGTTCCAACGGCACATGTACTGCAACCATTCCAAGTTCAAGATCCACCGACGAAAGTCCTAAAGACGTCTTGAGTCCAGGTTCCAGTGTTGCATTTAAGGCAAACATCCAGAGTTTCTCTTCCAGCGGCGTTTATCGTTCAGCCATCCAAAATCCCTGTTCCAGCTGTGCAAGCGCTGCAGCTTTCCCAAGTCCACGTTCCAACAATAATACACTACTATTTCATACAAGCACTTACCTCATCCCTGTCCCGGCAGCGCACATCCTGTGGCTATCCCAAGTTCATGTTCCAGGAGCGCACGTCTTGCAGCCATCCCGAGTCCATGTTCCAGTGGTGCATGTTGTTCACCTATCCCCACTTTCTGTTCCAACGGCACATGTCCTGCAACCATTCCGAGTTCAAGTCCCACCGACGAAAGTCCTAAAGTAGCCTTAAGTCCACGGTCCAGCGATGCATTTAGAGCAACAATCCCAAGTCGTTCTTCCAGCAGCATTCATTCAGCAGCCATCCATAATCCCTTTGTCAGTGATGCAAGTGCTGCAGCCGTCCCATATCCACGTATCAACGACGACAGTCCGAAAACCGTATCCAGTTCATGTTCCAGCGTTGCACATCCGTCGGCCATCCCAAGGCCATGTTCCAGCGGCGCACGTCTTTCCGCAATCCCAAAGTCATGCTCCAGCAGAGCAGGTCCTTCAGCCGTCCCGAGTCCATGTCTCAGCGGCGCACGTCCTGTGGTCGTCTCTTGTCCAATTTCCAGCGGCGCACATCCTGCGACCGTCCCAAGTCCGTGTCACAGCGGCACAGATCCACTGACTTTGTCAAGTCTTGATTGCGGTTCCTCTTCAGCTGTGGCCATCTACAGTCCTTGGCGCTGGGACTCTTCAGTTGCGGCCATCTCAAGTCCCTCTTCCAGCTGCTCTGCTGCAATGGCCGTTCCAAGTCCCTGATCAGGCTCTGCTACAGCGCGGCCATCTCAAACCCCTGAACCGGCTGTTGCTGCAGGACAGCCAGATCAGGGGTTTGAGATGGCCGCACTGTAGCAGAGCCTGATCAGGGACTTGAGATGGCCGCGGCTCTCGATTCGCCTGATCAGGGACTTGGGATGGCCATTGCAGCAGAGCAGCTTGAAGAGGGACTTGAGATGGCCGCTGCTGAAGAGTCCCAGCGCCAAGGACAGTAGATGGCCACAGCTGAAGAGGAACCGCAATCAAGACTTGACAAAGCCAGTGGATCTGTGCCGCTGTGACACGGACTTGGGACGGTCGCAGGATGTGCGCCGCTGGAAATTGGACAAGAGACGACCACAGGACGTGCGCCGCTGGGACATGGACTCGGGACGGCTGAATGGACTGCATGGACTCAGGATGACTGCAGGATGCGTGACCCTGGAACATGGACTTGGGACGGCTGTCGTCGGTGGGACTGTGACTTGGGATGCCCTCAGCAGAAGTGGAGCTCCACCACAAACTTGGAACGCATGTTAGATGTGTGGTGAAGGACTGTGAACAAGAAGAGGCCATCGCTGCAGAGGAGTCACATCAGGGACCTCAGAAGGCTGCAGCTGCTGAGGTCCCTGATGTGACTCCCCTGCAGCGATGGCCTCTTCTTGTTCACAGTCCTTCACCACACATCTTACATGCGTTCCAAGTTTGTGGTGGAGCTCCACTTCTGCTGAGGGCATCCCAAGTCACAGTCCCACCGACGACAGCCGTCCCAGGTCCATGTTCCAGGGTCACGCGTCCGGCAGTCATCCTGAGTCCATGCAGTCCATTCAGCCGTCCCGAGTCCATGTCCCAACGGCGCACGTCCTGTGGTCGTCTCTTGTCCAGTTTCCAGTGGCACACATCCTGCGACCGTCCGAAGTCCGTGTCACAGCGGCACAGATCCACTGGCTTTGTCAAGTCATGATTGCGGTTCCTCTTTAGCTGTGGCCATCTACAGTCCTTGGCGCTGGGACTCTTCAGCAGCGGCCATCTCAAGTCCCTCTTCAAGCTGCTCTGCTGCAATGGCCGTCCCAAGTCCCTGATCAGGCGAATCGACAGCCGCGGCCATCTCAAGTCCCTGATCAGGCTCTGCTACAGTGCGGCCATCTCAAACCCCTGATCTGGCTATCCTGCAGCAACAGCCATCTCCGGTGCACGATCCGGCAACTCTGCAGCATCGGCCGTCTCAAGTCCCTGATCCGGTTCGTCTGCAAATCCAGCCATCTCAAGTGCTCAGTCAGAATCCACTACAGCTGCAGCCGTCTGAGGTCCCTGATGTGACTCCTCTGCAGCGATGGCCACTTCTTGTTCACAGTCCTTCAACACACTTCTTACATGCATTCCAAGCTTGTGGTGAAGCTCCATTTCTGCTGAGGGCATCCCAAGTCCCTGTCCCACCGACGACAGCTGTCCCAAGTCCATGTTGCAGGGTCACACATCCTGCAGTCATCCTGAGTCCATGTCCCCGCGGCGCACGTCCTGTGGTCGTCTCTTGTCCAATTTCCAGCGGCGCACATCCTGCGACCGTCCCAAGTCAGTGTCACAGAGGCACAGATCCACTAACTTGGTCAAGTCATGATTGCGGTTCCTCTTCAGCTGTGGCCATCTCCAGTCCTTGGCACTGGGACTCTTCAGCTGTGGCCTTCTCAAGTCCCTCTTCAAGCTGCTCTGCTGCAATGGCCGTCCCAAGTCGCTGATCAGGCGAATCGACAGCCGCGGCCATCTCAAGTCCAAGATCAGGCTCACCTACAGTGCGGCCATCTCAAACCCCTGATCTGGCTGTCCTGCAGCAACAGCCATCTCCGGTGCACGATCCGGCAACTCTGCAGCATCGGCCGTCTCAAGTCCTGATCCGGTTCGTCTGCAAATCCAGCCATCTCAAGTGCTCAGTCAGAATCCACTGCAGCTGCAGCCTTCTGAGGTCCCTGATGTGACTCCTCTGCAGCAATGGCCTCTTCTTGTTCACAGTCCTTCACCACACATCTTACATGCGTTCCAAGTTTGTGGTGGAGCTCCACTTCTGCTGAGGGCATCCCAAGTCCCAGTCCCACCGACGACAGCCGTCCCAAGTCCATGTTCCAGGGTCACGCATCCTGCAGTCATCCTGAGTCCATGCAGTCCATTCAGCTGTCCCGAGTCCATGTCCCAGCGGCGCACGTCCTGTGGTCGTCTCTTGTCCATTTTCCAGCGGCGCACATCCTGCGACCGTCCCAAGTCCGTGTCACAGCGGCACAGATCCACTGACTTTGTCAAGTCTTGATTGCGGTTCCTCTTCAGCTGTGGCCATCTACAGTCCTTGGCGCTGGGACTCTTCAGCTGTGGCCATCTCAAGTCCCTCTTCAAGCTGCTCTGCTGCAATGGCCGTCCCAAGTCCCTGATCAGGCGAATCGACAGCCGCGGCTATCTCAAGTCCAAGATCAGGCTCTGCTACAGTGCGGCCATCTCAAACCCCTGATCTGGCTATCCTGCAGCAACAGCCATCTCCAGTGCACGATCCGGCAACTCTGCAGCATCGGCCGTCTCAAGTCCCTGATCCGGTTCGTCTGCAAATCCAGCCATCTCAAGTGCTCAGTCAGAATCCACTCCAGCTGCAGCCTTCTGAGGTCCCTGATGTGACTCCTCTGCAGCAACGGCCTCTTCTTGTTCACAGTCCTTCACCACACATCTTACATGCGTTCCAAGTTTGTGGTGGAGCTCCACTTCTGCTGAGGGCATCCCAAGTCACAGTCCCACCGACGACAGCCGTCCCAAGTCCATGTTCCAGGGTCACGCATCCTGCAGTCATCCTGAGTCCATGCAGTCCATTCAGGCGTCCCGAGTCCATGTCCCAACGGCGCACGTCCTGTGGTCGTCTCTTGTCCAGTTTCCAGTGGCACACATCCTGCGACCGTCCGAAGTCCGTGTCACAGCGGCACAGATCCACTGACTTTGTCAAGTCTTGATTGCGGTTCCTCTTCAGCTGTGGCCATCTACAGTCCTTGGCGCTGGGACTCTTCAGCTGTGGCCATCTCAAGTCCCTCTTCAAGCTGCTCTGCTGCAATGGCCGTCCCAAGTCCCTGATCAGGCGAATCGACAGCCGCGGCCATCTCAAGTCCAAGATCAGGCTCTGCTACAGTGCGGCCATCTCAAACCCCTGATCTGGCTATCCTGCAGCAACAGCCATCTCCGGTGCACGATCCGGCAACTCTGCAGCATCGGCCGTCTCAAGTCCCTGATCCGGTTCGTCTGCAAATCCAGCCATCTCAAGTGCTCAGTCAGAATCCACTGCAGCTGCAGCCGTCTAAGGTCCCTGATGTGACTCCTCTGCAGCGATGGCCACTTCTTGTTCATAGTCCTTCAACACACTTCTTACATGCGTTCCAAGCTTGTGGTGAAGCTCCACTTCTGCTGAGGGCATCCCAAGTCCCTGTCCCACCGACGACAGCTGTCCCAAGTCCATGTTGCAGGGTCACACGTCCTGCAGTCATCCTGAGTCCATGTTCCAGTGGTGCATGTTGTTCACCTATCCCCACTTTCTGTTCCAACGGCACATGTCCTGCAACCATTCCGAGTTCAAGTTCCACCGACGAAAGTCCTAAAGAAGCCTTAAGTCCACGGTCCAGCGATGCATTTAGAGCAACAATCCCAAGTCGTTCTTCCAGCAGCATTCATTCAGCAGCCATCCATAATCCCTTTGTCAGTGATGCAAGTGATGCAGCCGTCCCATATCCACGTATCAACGACGACAGTCCGAAAACCGTATCCAGTTCATGTTCCAGCGTTGCACATCCGTCGGCCATCCCAAGGCCATGTTCCAGCGGCGCACGTCTTTCCGCAATCCCAAAGTCATGCTCCAGCGGAGCAGGTCCTTCAGCCGTCCCGAGTCCATGTCTCAGCGGCGCACGTCCTGTGGTCGTCCCGTGTCCAATTTCCAGCGGTGCACATCCTGCGACCGTCCCAAGTCCGCGTCACAGCGGCACAGATCCAGTGGCTGGTGTCAAGTCTCGGATGCGGTTCCTCTTCAGCTGTGGCCATCTACAGTCCTTGGCGCTGGGACTCTTCAGCTGTGGCCATCTCAAGTCCCTCTTCAAGCTGCTCTGCTGCAATGGCCGTCCCAAGTCCCTGATCAGGCGAATCGACAGCCGCGGCCATCTCAAGTCCAAGATCAGGCTCTGCTACAGTGCGGCCATCTCAAACCCCTGATCTGGCTATCCTGCAGCAACAGCCATCTCCGGTGCACGATCCGGCAACTCTGCAGCATCGGCCGTCTCAAGTCCCTGATCCGGTTCGTCTGCAAATCCAGCCATCTCAAGTGCTCAGTCAGAATCCACTGCAGCTGCAGCCTTCTGAGGTCCCTGATGTGACTCCTCTGCAGCAATGGCCTCTTCTTGTTCACAGTCCTTCACCACACATCTTACATGCGTTCCAAGTTTGTGGTGGAGCTCCACTTCTGCTGAGGGCATCCCAAGTCCCAGTCCCACCGACGACAGCCGTCCCAAGTCCATGTTCCAGGGTCACGCATCCTGCAGTCATCCTGAGTCCATGCAGTCCATTCAGCTGTCCCGAGTCCATGTCCCAGCGGCGCACGTCCTGCGACCGTCCCAAGTCCGTGTCACAGCAGCACAGATCCACTGACTTTGTCAAGTCTTGATTGCGGTTCCTCTTCAGCTGTGGCCATCTACAGTCCTTGGCGCTGGGACTCTTCAGTTGCGGCCATCTCAAGTCCCTCTTCCAGCTGCTCTGCTGCAATGGCCGTTCCAAGTCCCTGATCAGGCTCTGCTACAGCGCGGCCATCTCAAACCCCTGAACCGGCTGTTGCTGCAGGACAGCCAGATCAGGGGTTTGAGATGGCCGCACTGTAGCAGAGCCTGATCAGGGACTTGAGATGGCTGCGGCTCTCGATTCGCCTGATCAGGGACTTGGGATGGCCATTGCAGCAGAGCAGCTTGAAGAGGGACTTGAGATGGCCGCTGCTGAAGAGTCCCAGCGCCAAGGACAGTAGATGGCCACAGCTGAAGAGGAACCGCAATCAAGACTTGACAAAGCCAGTGGATCTGTGCCGCTGTGACACGGACTTGGGACGGTCGCAGGATGTGCGCCGCTGGAAATTGGACAAGAGACGACCACAGGACGTGCGCCGCTGGGACATGGACTCGGGACGGCTGAATGGACTGCATGGACTCAGGATGACTGCAGGATGCGTGACCCTGGAACATGGACTTGGGACGGCTGTCGTCGGTGGGACTGTGACTTGGGATGCCCTCAGCAGAAGTGGAGCTCCACCACAAACTTGGAACGCATGTAAGATGTGTGGTGAAGGACTGTGAACAAGAAGAGGCCATCGCTGCAGAGGAGTCACATCAGGGACCTCAGAAGGCTGCAGCTGCTGAGGTCCCTGATGTGACTCCCCTGCAGCGATGGCCTCTTCTTGTTCACAGTCCTTCACCACACATCTTACATGCGTTCCAAGTTTGTGGTGGAGCTCCACTTCTGCTGAGGGCATCCAAAGTCACAGTCCCACCGACGACAGCCGTCCCAGGTCCATGTTCCAGGGTCACGCGTCCGGCAGTCATCCTGAGTCCATGCAGTCCATTCAGCCGTCCCGAGTCCATGTCCCAACGGCGCACGTCCTGTGGTCGTCTCTTGTCCAGTTTCCAGTGGCACACATCCTGCGACCGTCCGAAGTCCGTGTCACAGCGGCACAGATCCACTGGCTTTGTCAAGTCATGATTGCGGTTCCTCTTTAGCTGTGGCCATCTACAGTCCTTGGCGCTGGGACTCTTCAGCAGCGGCCATCTCAAGTCCCTCTTCAAGCTGCTCTGCTGCAATGGCCGTCCCAAGTCCCTGATCAGGCGAATCGACAGCCGCGGCCATCTCAAGTCCCTGATCAGGCTCTGCTACAGTGCGGCCATCTCAAACCCCTGATCTGGCTATCCTGCAGCAACAGCCATCTCCGGTGCACGATCCGGCAACTCTGCAGCATCGGCCGTCTCAAGTCCCTGATCCGGTTCGTCTGCAAATCCAGCCATCTCAAGTGCTCAGTCAGAATCCACTACAGCTGCAGCCGTCTGAGGTCCCTGATGTGACTCCTCTGCAGCGATGGCCACTTCTTGTTCACAGTCCTTCAACACACTTCTTACATGCATTCCAAGCTTGTGGTGAAGCTCCATTTCTGCTGAGGGCATCCCAAGTCCCTGTCCCACCGACGACAGCTGTCCCAAGTCCATGTTGCAGGGTCACACATCCTGCAGTCATCCTGAGTCCATGTCCCCGCGGCGCACGTCCTGTGGTCGTCTCTTGTCCAATTTCCAGCGGCGCACATCCTGCGACCGTCCCAAGTCAGTGTCACAGAGGCACAGATCCACTAACTTGGTCAAGTCATGATTGCGGTTCCTCTTCAGCTGTAGCCATCTCCAGTCCTTGGCACTGGGACTCTTCAGCTGTGGCCTTCTCAAGTCCCTCTTCAAGCTGCTCTGCTGCAATGGCCGTCCCAAGTCGCTGATCAGGCGAATCGACAGCCGCGGCCATCTCAAGTCCAAGATCAGGCTCACCTACAGTGCGGCCATCTCAAACCCCTGATCTGGCTGTCCTGCAGCAACAGCCATCTCCGGTGCACGATCCGGCAACTCTGCAGCATCGGCCGTCTCAAGTCCTGATCCGGTTCGTCTGCAAATCCAGCCATCTCAAGTGCTCAGTCAGAATCCACTGCAGCTGCAGCCTTCTGAGGTCCCTGATGTGACTCCTCTGCAGCAATGGCCTCTTCTTGTTCACAGTCCTTCACCACACATCTTACATGCGTTCCAAGTTTGTGGTGGAGCTCTACTTCTGCTGAGGGCATCCCAAGTCACAGTCCCACTGACGACAGCCGTCCCAATTCCATGTTCCACTGATGCATGTTGCGCAACTATTCCCAGTTTCTGTTCCAGCGGCACAAGTCCTGCAACCATTCCAAGCCCAAGTTCCATTGACAAAAGTCTTAAGTCCAGGATCCAGCATTGCATTTAAGGCCAACATCCAGAGTTGCTCTTCCAGCGGTGTTTCGCCATCCAAAATCCCTGTTCCAGCTGTGCAAGCGCTGCAGCTATCCCAAGTCCACGTTCCAACAATAATACAATATTATACAAGCACTTACCTTATCCCCCGCCCCGGCAGCGCACATCCTGTGGCCATCCCAAGTCCATGTTCCACAGGTGCATGTCGCGCAACTATCCCCAGTTTCTATCCCACCGGTAGAAGTCCCGCAACCGTCCCAAGTCCACGTTCCAACAACAATACAATACAATATCATACAAGCACTTACCTTATCCCGTCCCGGCAGCGCACATCCTGTGGCCATCCCAAGTCCATTTTAAAGGAGCTCACATCTTGCAGCCATCCCAAGTCCATGTTCCACGCGTGCAGGTTGCGGAACTATCCCCAGTTTCTATTCCCGCGGCAGAAGTCCCGCAGCCGTCCAAAGTCCCCGTTGCAACGACGAAAGTCCTAAAGATGACAGAATTCCATTTTCCAGCGGCCATCCCTTATCCATGTTCTGGCAAGGCACGTCTTTTGGCCATCCAAAGTCCATGTTCCAGCGGCGCATGTTCTTCAGACATCCCAAGTCCATTTTCCAGTGGTTTATGTGCGTCTTATGAATATCATGATTACAGTATATGAGTCTTTCAAAGTCTCATAGTGGAGTGGATGTTGTTGGTGTATTATTCAATCAGATTCAATAAAAGCATAGCTTAAACATAAATTCAGGCAGCAGAATGAGAGTGGTGCAATGGAGAATACGAAACAAATTTTTTGCTCCTCCGTGTGGGTGCAGAAGCAAATGGAAGCAAATGCAAATACCCCCCCCCCTAGGGCTGGGCGATATGACCTCAAGTCAATATTGCGATAAATTGAGCAATTTTACCTCGGTAACGATAAATGCACAATAAATTCCCCCCGTGGACCAAAATCTAAATAAATGCAGCAAATGCATCCAACTGGTACACATTACATTCAATGAAAAATAAAAGTACAAAAATCATTTGTATAAACATTCCGAATAGCTTGCTTTGCATGATTTGAACAATGTCACAAAGAACAGGATAGAAAGGGCAGCTCTCGTAAAATCTTTTTCTGCAAAATAGATTGATAGATTTGTGTGGTCTCTTGTAAACAATATGAATAATGCCAAATAAAAAATGTGAAATAAAAATGAAAAAAATGTCAATGCAAGCCAAATAAACAAGTGTGCATCCTCTGGAAAATGTGCCGTCTCGAGTACTCTGGTACGCAGTCGTCTGTTTTTTTTTCTTGTTCAGATGGGTGGAGTCACGTGACTACAGCCGCTGTAGCTGTCTTAAAGGGGCATGAACATAGCCGCAGACAGAAAAGACTTTTTTTTTTTTAAACACCGAATTTACCGACATGTGCAAAATGATGTTGGTCATTGTAATAAATTTCGGTAACGATAAATTTTTGGTTTATCGCCCAGCCCCACCCCATTCAATAAGAATAAAATGATTGTCTGACCTGATGAAGTATGTCCCGTTCTTCAGGTACCTCGACATGGTTCCAAAAACCATCATGGGCATGATTATGGGTTCCATGTGTGGGCATGATCGTGGGTTCCATGTGTTCGCTGCCCTGCCCGTACCCGTCATCGTTTTTAACTTCAGCTGTTTTTACCAACCGAGCCAGCAAGCTGAGAAGAGGGAGGCACAGAAGGTGAGAAAAATAAGTTACAACACGACAAAAGTGCTTGGTATTTCTTGGGCATTTTACATATTTATCCTCTTAAAACAATTGGTTTATTTGTTTATTAACACCAACATATAAGTAAAATAAATAATTTTACAAATGCTGTTAATTTATTAACAGAGATTTATTTTATTTATTTATATTCTCAAAAAATTGGAAAATTAATCCTATTAATAAGAACAATATTGGTTTTATTTTGAGACACACATTTAAATTTTTAGTCTTTTATTGCATGACCTGACCCTTAATCAGTTTCAAAAATGAAAATTTCCTGACACTTTCTGGCTGAAAGGGCGCATTTGTTCAAAAGCTGGAAAGTCATCAGGCTTGAAGTCAAGCAGAAAAGATCAAAGAAGCCTGCGCTTGCTTGCGCTACAAACTCCTGGTCAACTAGTACACAATGTTTCTGTTGCGTGAAGCATGTGGCATGCTGATTGGGTCTCCGTCAACAGTTTCTGCTGTCACTTGACTCGGGTCAGAAACTCTCAAAATTTCTTTTTCCACCGGGGTGCACTAGAAGAATTCTCACTAGTAACATTATGCCACTTGTGCCTTCTACAACTGCATGGCATTTATGCACACTTGGAGGACAATTTAGCATAAGAGAATAACAACCACACGCTATTGGTACTTCTTGTGAAGATTTACACATGAATAGTAAAATTTTATAGTGTGCTTGTCTTACTCGCACGTCCTCCTGTGCAATAGTGGGCTTACAATATGGTCATGTGACTATCACTTTGTGTGTGTTTGTGTTGTGAAGGGGTCCAAGGAGGCAGGCCAAGCATACTGTACAAGTTTAACACCAACAGCAACATGGTGGAGGAACATCACCACTTGCCGTACTGCTATGAGCTCAATTACAAAGACCTTCATACAGTTCAATTGTAGGCAGAGGTGCGTAGTAACAAGTACATTTACTCCATGACATTTACTTGAGTAAGTTATGGTAAATTTTGTACTTCTAGGAATAATTTTGAGTCACTATACTATTTACACTTAATTGAGTAGATTTCTGAAGAAGAAACTGTACTCTAACGCCGCTACATTAGGCTACATTTAACTTGTTACTTAAATCGCCGAAATAAAAGAATCCATTCGCACGCCATGTTAGCCAGAGATAATGTCTCAGATCTGTCCTGGAAACAAACTGCCTATGCACAATTACTGACTACGTGGTAAATATCCCTTTAATAGCAGCAAAACGGAGATCAACGAGCACCCAAAAAAAATATTATTCATTTATGACAGGGAATGTTGTGCCAAAAATCTAGCTGTATTTAGCACGCACAGGCTGCCATGAGCGTCTTTAAAGAGAGGGGGGGGGGATAGGGGGAGAGAGTGGGAGTGGGGGAGAGAGAGAGAGGGGGAGAGAGATTCCTAAATTAGTTGTTTTTTTTCCCCCCTGTGGATAGGCAAACGTTTGTCTTTCAAATTACATTTGTTTAAAATAAAAAAAAAACTGGGGCTTGAAATTTTTGCTATTTTATTTATTCATGCATTAGCTGTACATCTTCTCACAATGGTGGGGGAAGGGGGGGGTCGGGCTACTGGAGCCTATCCCAGCCATCTTCAGACAGGAGGCGGGTTACACCCTGAACTGGTAGTCAGTCTTTTATTTATACTATTATTTTTCTATTATTTAAGTACTTGAATTTATCTTAAGGTTATTTTAAACATTTTTTTAATGAATTGAATTTATTCTATTGATTGGATGGACTTTAATTGGCCTGAAGATAATTACTTTTATTTTTGTCTCATTGAATGGTTGTTTAAAAATATACAAAAATAGATCAGCCGTTGCTAAACTAACTCAGTACTTGAGCAGTTTCTTTCAACAAGTACATTTTTATTTTTACTCAAGTAACTATTTGGATGACTACTTTTTATTTCTACTTTAGTTCTATTATACTGACGTAACAGTACTTATTCTTGAGAAAAAATGTGGGCTACTCTAACCACCCTTGATTGTAGGTCCTCAACTATTTTAAGGCTCTAAATATTTCAGCTCAGACATGCCATCAGTAAAGTTGAATGTATCTGCATACAGATAATTCTTTTCACCCTGATTGGGCAGTAAGGGTACTGATTTATCTCAGATTTCTTTTCTGATAAGAATTTATTCTTCAGATATATTTACATTTGTTCACGTTGGATCACTTCTCTTTTCCATGAAAGTGTGGCTTTATTTTCGGGGGGAAAAGTATTCATATTCTCGAAATAAAATATTTCAGTTTTTTTTCATACAAAAAATCTTTTATTTAAAATATCAAACTTGTTTTGTTGAGAGAGCATGTGTGAGAGAGAGTGCAGGGGAGAGAAGGAGGGACAGGGGGCAAGGGAGAGAGTGAGAAAGAGCACGAATTTAATCTTGTAATTTAACGGAAAGAAATTACTTTTGTATCTAGAAAAATACAACTTCTCATTCATTTATTTTAACTCTCTTTGAGAAGAAGCATCATCATTTTCGAGGGCCTCCTTCCAACACGTATAAATAATATACAAAATAATGATTAAAATGACACCACATCAAATTAATCCAAAACTACATATACCTATACAGCGGTCACCAATCGTCATTTATCCAAGAACATGACGAAAACATGAATAAAGCCATCGTACTCACCGGAGGCATTTTTTTTCTCGAGAGTTCGTCGTCGTCTTTCGCTAGCTGAGTTGGTTTCATTCAAGGGTAGCAAGTTTTTGCGCTTAAAACTAATCTGTTTTCCGACTTAACCACACAACATCAATTTTTACTCCGAAACGAATGTTTTTTTTCTACCAAATGAGATAGTTGTTCTCCCATGTTCAGCAGTGACGCAGGTGTACAACGTACTGTACAGGGGGACGGAGAGCGAGAAAGAGGACGAAATTTAATCTTGTAATCTAACGGAAAGAAATTTTCTGAAATGTATAGGACTTTTTTAATAAAAAAATACAACTTCTCATTCATTTAATTTAAACTTCCTTTGAGAAGAAGCATCATTTCCGAGGGCCTCCTTTCAACACGTATAAATAAGATAGAAATGATTAAAATTACATCACAACAAATTAATCCAACACTACATATACCCATACAACGGTCACCAATCGTTATTTATCCAAGAACATGACGAAAACATTCATAAATCCATCGTACTCACCCGAGAGGCAATTTTTTTTCTCGAAGGTTCGTCGACGTGTTTTGCTAGCTGAGTTGAGTTGGTTTCAGTCGGAGGTAGCAAGTTTTTGTTGTTCAAAAGTAAAGCGTTTTCCGACTTATTAGCACACCATCCACTTCTACTCGGAAACGAATGTTTTTTTTTGTTTGTTTTTTTTTCATTAAATGAGACATTTGCAAGTGTACAGCGTACTGTACAGTGGAGGGGGGGAGCGGGAGAGCGAGAAAGAGCGCGAATTTTATTTTTTTATCTTCTAACGGAAAGAAATTTTCTGAAATGTATAGGACTTTTTTATCTAGAAAAATACAACTTCTCATTAATTTATTTGAACTCCCTTAGAAAAAAGCATCATCATTTTCGAGGGCTTCCTTTCAACACATTTGAATATTATACAAAATAATGACACCAGCGGTTTCCAATTGTTATTTATCCAAGAACATGACAAAATCATAAATAAAATCCATCGTACTCACCGGAGAAACATTTTTTCTCGAGTTCGTCGTCGTCGTCTTTCGCTAGCTGAGCTGACTTGGTTTCAGTCAAAGGTAGCACATTTTTGCGCTCACAAGTAAACTGTTTTCCGACTTAACCGCACAATATTCATTTTTACTCTGAAACGAATGTTTTTGGGGGGGTTCTATCAAATGAGACATCTCTCGAGTTTAGTCTGGAAGCAAGTGTACTGCGTACTGGTACAGTTACGAAGAGCCGCTAGAGTAGCTTTGACCAACCAATCAGAAGACGGCAGAATGCAACGTCACTGAAAAATGTTTCACTGGTGTGTACGTGATGGGGGGGTGATTTACATGGCAACACGTACTGTCGAAGCTGAACTCTTGTTTGACGGCTCAGAAATGTGATTGGTTAAAAACAAGATTTCTGTAATGTGTGCGTGATGGGGGGGTTGATTTGCCTGGCAACATGTAGTTACACAGTTAAAAAATGAAAATATAATAAATAAATCACGACTTTTTTGTGGCACGGTATTTACAGTTTATCTAAAAAAGGACTCTGGGATTATTTTTTAAAATATATATGGCGGACCTGGCCTTCAGTGTAGTTCTACTTGGCCAAACTTGAATAAATACCCCTTATAACACTGTCATATATGACACCACGCCTGGGAAATAAAATACGGTTACACTCACCTCATCTCACGAGAGAACTTCTTTTGAAAGGTCCGTCTTCCAGATGGCCTTGCAAATATATCCCAATCGAATCCACACTTTTCCCTCCTTCGTCCATTGTGGATCAAAAGATCAAAAAATATATCTTATATTTTCGAACGGTCGCCGGGCGGGAAAGACTATCCGGTGTCCATTTCCGCATAGCGCTTCATGTCACAAGTGAGTATCGAATCACAGAACGCGTTCGCTCCTTCAACGTAAGACCGGCGGGAATGCGCACAGTAACCAACTCGTCATCTGATTGGCTATCGCAATTGTCTATCATCTGTGGGGGCCGTTAAAACTGTTTTGCTAGCGCCCGCGTTGTTGCTTTTGAAGGCATACTATGAAATCTGCGAGGCTACACGAGCTAGCTTAATCCTAATTGAATAAAAACTCTCACCTAAAGTTATGACACTGGTATAGATATAATATCACATGAATGTGAAGAATTATAAAAATAACATTTTTGTAACAAAGCACTTTACATGCTAAGCCTGAAGTAGGATATGTATAATAAACATTTACCATGAATTTGATCATGATATCTTGATTATGTTAGGCCAGCAGAGAAGACTTTGACCGCCCACCATTGTAATCTACATATGTGTTTATGTCAACTAGTAAATAGTTTTGCCTCACTAGCAACATGAAGTTGTCTATTATGCCGAAGTATATTTCTCTCTTAGGTTCCGTGAACTCGTATGCTCTTTGTCTTCACTAGTAGAAGAAATGTCATACTAGTGTTTTATTTTTCCTGTATTTTTGCCACTTTTGACATACCAGTGCACAATTAACTGACTTGTAAATCTACTGTGCAACACTAGTAACACTATTTGGTTCAGCAAGTAGACACGTCACACTCTAGTAGCCTGAGATCTCCTGATAGAACCAACGTTTGGCCTTTCTAGTAACATAGTTGTACTACGAGTATGCCAAAGTTGATCTACTATTGAGAACAAAGAGTGTACTGGTACACAGAGCAGTCAGCCTTATGAACACTAATCGTACAGTGGTCATCACTAGTAGACTAACTTACTTTTTAGATTTTCCACTACTATAATATTTTGCACACTAGTAGGACAACTATAGGAGGCAAAACATCCAGCGAGCATTTTGGTGCTACTTGTTGAGTCCAGGAGACAACTAGGGTAAGACATGTCGATTAGTTGGCCTTAGCAGTTTTAATAGTGCAGCACAGTAGATTACTTGTCAGGTTTACTGGCACACTCGTTGTACTAATGTGGCATGGCTACAAGCCATGTGGGCATTTATTTGAGGTGCTGAATTGTCTTAGGCTACTAGTGGGGACAACACGTGTACTAGAACATGGCCCTTAAGCTGGGTATGAAGAATCTGGAAGAACGTTGTTTAATACTTTTCTGATGCTCCTCAGGGTTCCTTTGCGACGAGGGCGCTCCATTTGCTCTCAGTTGCGTGCCGACGGCGTGCTGCAGGACCTCTTGCGGCAGCATCGGCCCGTCGCCTTCAGCCGGCGCTACGCTCACGGCTTCCCCGCCGGGACTGCCTCCATAACAAATCACTTCCATGCTTGTGTGTCGAAACGCATTTGTCTGTCTTTATGTTTGTGCTGTATGTCTGTCTTTATCTGTCGTGTGTTTGTGTGTCTCTGTCTATCTCTTGTGTATTTGTGGTTTGTTCTTTTTGTGCGTGTCTGTGTTTTATTTCAGGTCACTCGTGAGCTGCATCATTAATGCGTATGCATGTGTCTTTCAGTGTGTCTGTCCAGCTCGTTTTGTCCTTGCGGGTGCTAGGCCATCGTAGGCACAGGCACCTCCCTCATCACCCGGCCCACCTCCCACCCACAGAAACAGGCCTATATCATCTGTGACATCACATAATTTCAGCTCATTCATCTAAGTTTGTGTGTGGGTGGGTGTCTCAGTTCTTCATTGAGTTCATGCTGACGGCTAATCAGAACGTCAGAAAGGTGAGGACGTTCCCGTTGGCCAACTAAACTTTGGGCGCTGTCAACGTTGTGCCTCTTTGCCGCCGTCAGGAGATGCTGGGGGACGAAGAGCTGTGCTTGAGTGGCTTCCAGGCGGTGGGTCATCGTGTCGGCTCAGGGCTCGCCGTGGATCATGGGAGATGTCTTCCTCACCAAGTTATATGGCATCTTCGACCGAGGGAGCGAGGGGCTTGGCGCCTGCTTGCCACCCTGTTAAGCGCGAACTTGATGCTAACGCTCCGGTCGTCAGCAATAAAGATAAACGCATGCAAAGCCTTTCAGTCGTGAATAATGGATGCATGGATGTGAGAGTTTCATTTGTTTGTGTGAAAAGGGTTGACTTTTTAGAGCATTTGCGTGACAGTGATTCAGTTGTGTGTACCTACTGTGGCTGAGAAAGGTCACAACAATTGCAAAAGCCACAACACAACAACATTGAACTACACGCTATTTCAAAAGCCACAAGACAACGGAATTGACTGAAACATCCTTGGGGAGAGAAAAGATGCAAAGATAGAATAGGAATAAAAACGTCACTTTCTTTCCTCAAATGTGTCATGTTGTCTTTTTTTGCAAAGTCACCAACACACAACCACCTCATTATTAACTGGCTACATTCTCAAAGTTAGTGAATAAGGTGTAATTTTAGTAATTGTTTTGCGTTTTTAAGAGACTTTGAAGCCGAGTGAGACGTCTTCTCGGGCGCCAAGAACAGCAACGAGTGATGCACAAATCCGATCGTGTGTAGTACGCAAATGCTGATCGCGGGTCGGTTTTCCCTTGGTGATCCACTTTGGGAGGTTCCGTGAACTGATCTTAGACGGCGGCAGTTTTCGCGGCAAACTCAAGTGCACGGTCGCCTTCATTGGACAACGACAAGCAACCCGGAAGTGTCAACAGACTAACCTGTGAATGTGACACGTGAGTAACGTGACTGATTATTTGTTGCGTTTGGAAGCTAAGTGTGTGTGTACGTATATATGTATCTGGGTGTGTTTGTATATGTGTGTATATAGTGATGGGTAGATGAGGCATCCTATATCGTTTCGACACAGTGACACAATGTATTGACGCTGTGTTGCTGAATACTGACACCTGGTGGACTTGCAGGAAACATTTGACAGGGTCACGTGACACTGATCTGTCAAACAAATTTTATCCAATTCCATTGATTAGCGACGTGATGTGTTTTTATATATCCTATTTCGTATTACTTTCCATCGCACTAATTATTCTCTTATTTATCTAATTTATATATTTAACTGAATTATTGTTGTATTGCACTGGAGAGGGGAGCTCTCTAATCTCGTTGCACACTTGAGTACAATGACAAAGGGATTTCTGATTCTGATTGAGCATTTGCTTTCACATTGTTTTTACATACACGCAATTTCATAAAAAAAATCTTTGATATTCGAGACGCAGTTGATAAATTAAGTGAACATCTGTCTGAATGCCCAAAGTGTTGTGAATGACAATGGACTCATTGTAATTAAAGATTTTTATTTAAAAAAATTAGTTTTTCCAGCGTTTTGTTATTCAGTCTATTTCTTTTTTTGAGGGACTTTCCCCCGCCTTTGAGAAGATCCTCTCACAAGGCACTGAAGAGGCTGGTGTGCACAACGTCTGTGTGGCTAATATAAATAGGCGAGGGAACGTTGCCTCCATGGACTTCCATTATAAGAGCGAGTCTTCCGTACGTGCAACGTGTCCTGCTGACGTATAGCGCTGCACCTCTGAGTGCGCATCAACAGTGACGTCTTCCATCTTGCGGATATTTAACGCAAAGTAACGCGCCAATAACTCGATGCTTGTTTTGAGCGTCCATCCTGTTGACAGATGCGCTTCCTTATGAACACAGTTTGGCGCGCGACCGCTGTGTCGACACGATTCTGGTAGTGGTCACGTGACTTTCTCAAAGCGGTACGCGCACCGACACGGGGTTTGCCCTGGAAGCTCGGCGCGCGCATCGACGCCTCAGTGTCGCTGGACCCATCACTACTTTGTCTTCATTCCGTTAGAAGGTCGGACGCAAATAACGATGGAAAACCGGTGTGCTTTACTCAAAAGTCGTTCTTTGGTCTGGTGCGCGAGGCGTGTCAAATGCTGCGTCTCTGAGTAGAATTGCGCGTGCGCGTCCGTGCCATGCTCGCGCAGGAAACTGAGGTCTTGTTACAACATGCTTGCAAGATTGCACACGTTTATTTCCGGTTGTAAAATAAAAGACGACGTTGACAACGTCAACTTTGATCCCCCCTCACCCCTCTCCCATACGCTGCTTTATTGACGCGTTCGTTTATACGTTGGCAAGCATTTCAAAGCACTTTAATATACTGTACATTGGTGGAATTTTGAATTCCTTGTTAAACTCGTAAATGTGCTCCTTTTCACATACAAACTGTCTCGAATGTTTATGTTATTTAATGAGCATGGGATTTGACAAATATGTATATTATTATTTTCATAAAAATACATACTGTTCGTATGTATAGATATGTTACGTGTACGTGTGCACACAGATACCGTTCGTCAAAAATAGATAATATAAATTATGTAACAGTGAGCAAATTATGATGAGAAATGTGTACTGCAAATCGCGGCAAATTGAGCATTCCTGTATATAAACCCCACGATATTAACGGTAATTGTAAAATCTCAATGATATTAATAACATGTCCACAAGGTCCCACTACGAACAGTTCCCTCGCCAATGTGACAGTAACGCATTTTATTTCTTTTATTTGCACGAATCACAACGTGCAAATTAAACAACCAGGTGGTTTGAAGCGTGACGTCATCGGAATGCGCCCAGACCACCGAAGAAAACTGCAGGTGACAGGTATGTTTTGCATGCAGCACAATACACGTTATTTAGTCAAAGAAATATGTCGCCTTTACTGCATTTAGCTAGAAAAAGAGACCTTCCTAACAGGAAATGAGGACTCCGCGAGGAAACGTCATGCTACAACGGGCAACAATGATGATCTCTTAACTATTGTTCATGGACCGTCTTATTTGTCTCACCTTTTTTCTTTAGCTTTTTTTTAAAAAAAATATTTGTACCATGACTGTTGTGCAACTCATTTTTTCAGCACCACGGGCAGAATTGTCAGGCACAGATATTAAGTAAACATTTTTGGGGGAGGAGGATACATTTACAAGAATGATGTATGTCATGACTTGGGCTGTTGCAATGTCCTTCAGTTTCTATTTTCACACTTGAAGTTTACACTGACATTTTGATGCTGTATTTAAGCTGTTGAAGTTTGGAGCTTGGTTTCAGTTGAATTCAGAAATATTTTTGCCGGTGCTTCCTGTCCATCATCTCGGCAGCCGTCACTGCAGACTCTTTATCTTCATGGTGAGTGAAATTGCCTCCAAATCACAGGTGTCAAAGGCCGATATCCTGTATATTTCAGATGTCGCACTCCGACAATATGCCTGATTGAAATGATCAGCACATCAGTAAGCTGTGCCGGAGCAATTTCTTTTTGTGCATGTGTCCTTCTCACAATAGATGTGTATGCATCAACAGAAAATAATGTTTTTGTGTATTTGCAGTACTCTTGGTTTACTGTCATGGAGGTTCCATTGGATTTTACCGGTGTAAGCATGACAAAACTGCCCATGTCTATCCTTAGAACATGTTTAATTTTCCTTCTTGCTTGATGCCACCACTTTCCTTTTTTTTTTTTTTTTTTTTTTTTTTTTTTTAGGTTAGCAGCCTATTGAATTTTTACCACACTAGTGATTTTTTTCTGTGTGCTTGCCATACTTGCAGGTGTTGTGGTGAAAAATATGAATCCAAAATTAGGAGGTTGAGGGGTGCTGGTATAAAGATTGAAAATCTTGCAAGACAACAAGACAGCACATTTTGGAAATGTTTTAATTTTGTATTAACAGTTATGGTTGCAGATTTGCCCATTTCAGAAACGAAGGTAAACTGATGGCCACTGGCTGCTTGGACTCCATTTTTGATGAGGTTGCCATGGGATGAAAGGTGAATAAAATTTTACAGACACTAATCATGTGTATACATGTCCAAAGCATAATATTTTATTCCCTTGAATTTAAGGATGAACATTTGGGTGCTGGAAGCTACTGGAGAATATTTAACATAAAAATCTTCTCCGGCAGATGTCCTGAAAGATGATGAAGGTGCAATCCACAACAGTAAGTTGGTGAATGTGTTTATTAGGATACATATGTGTGTATGTATAAAATTGAGATATCAGTAGAGAGAGAGGAGGAACCCTTGTGTTTTTTATTTTTTATTTTATTTTTTGTCATCCTTAGGTGTCGTGAATTGAAGTGTATGTTCACTTGAATTCAAGGACATTTCCAGAATCCCCCTCCAACTCCACCATATGCATGCAGTGCAATGAAATATTCAAGGGCTTGAGTGAATGGCGTGGAGAACTCATCGGCTTGACATCGGACTCCAAACCTTCGCGGATGCTGAGGCGAAGATTGCATCATCATGTTTGGATCAAAATAAATGTGTTCTTGCAGACTTTTTTGGGAGTGGATGTCTGAATTGACAAATGCATGTACATGCTCATGAAAGCTACAAAGATCTAAAAATGTGTTGTCTTGTAAAATGACTATCAAATATAACACAAAAACAGCCTCGTTTTGTGAACAAATGAGAATGAAATACCTCTTGCAAACACACCCGAGTTTTGTAAATAAAAATAACACAAAGGTGACCACAATGAATGGATAAGCCTTAACGGCCAAGGAACCACGTAAAAATGACAAAAACCATTTGCAAAAAAAAAAAAAACATAGATTTATGTGTGGAAAAATACATTTTAGAAAATATTAATGTGGGAGTTATTGGTTAGGTTTGAGTGTCATCACATCATCACGACTACTTGACAAGGGACGCCAACCATCACTAACCTACATGATTTTATGTTGGAAAGAACATCGTGTAGTTTCCATCCTCAGTGGTGTGCAGCTGGCGATTCAGCTAATTAGAGACCAGTAAATACAAATAAAAATTTTGGCGTTTCTCCAACCAGATGGCCGAATGGTATAAGATACTGCTTGGTGTCCAGACGAACCTGGTTCGATCCTCACTCGGTGCTCCATCACCAAATTAAATGGTGCCTAAAGTGAGATTCGAACCCGGCTCCACAGTTTACCAAGCAGCATCTTTAACCATTCGACCATCCGAGATCTGCTACGTAAGTTAGGTTGCTCATACATATAGAGTTGTTCACCAGACTTCATTCCAAATTCCTATTAAATAGAAGCTGTCTGTTAAATCTGACAACGTGAATTCTCTCCTTCAGTCAGGCGGTAGTCGAGAGGTATTTGATCTCGCTTAGTGATGCCGCGACTCCTGTTCAAACCCCCTAAAGGGCATTGTAAAAAATGGAATTGGCTGGTTTGGATTTTTAAGGCAACGTCACTATGCTAGGATCATAGTGGTTAATTCGTTTTGTAGTTTTTTTTTTTTTTTGCGGTTGTGACGTCATCACCGGAAAAGTATTTAAGCCGGCCCAAAAATAGCCGACCGTTCTTTCGCTCCTCTGACAGCCTCCGGTCGTCCTCGTCCTGTTGCTCCGCAGCTCCTCCAGATCAGCCAAAACTTGCTCAAGGTGAATCTTCACTCTTTAATACCCTCTTCAAACTCACGCATTTTGCTCACTTTGAATGCAAACTTCCACTTTAGGGATGCACACGCCTTGCTAACATGCTAAGCTAAAACGTTTGCTCTTTTTTTTTTCTCCACTGTTTTCCAGCAGCCGGACAAAAGTGCCGTTTTGCCGAAGGTAAGTAGACAAAACTTGGACAGAAATTCACAATCAAACAAACTGAATAAAGTATATCTTTAATGCATGCGTATTAATTGTCTAATTTCTGTCTACAGGTGCATATCTTCAAATTGAGCCTAAGGTGCCCCACTTTGTCAATTCAGAGGTAAACCATTTGAATCAAGTGCAGATAGTTTTCATTTTGTCCACAGGCTTGGATCTTAAACGGAACGGCCAGATAGACTGCAAAATGGCACAAGTCTTGTGTGTTTTGTCCGAAAGATCATTATTAAACAGACTAAAAAAAACAATGTTCTTTTTTTCATCCATCCACATGCTTACATTTTCAACAGAATGCCCCTAAAATGGCTGACATGACTTCCCGCGTCTTTTTGGGTCACGGCGGCAACATGGCCGCCAACTTACAGGTAGCAAAGCCGCTAGCTTGGAAGGCTAAATATTAAAATTCAAACGCTTGCGTTACCATGTCTTTCAGGCCACCACGCTGTTGTGCTGCTTCGCTCGCCGCTCTGCACGCATCATGTGGTAATCATTAATCAGCACAGGTGTGAAATCCAGGTGAAGAAAGGGGTGGGGGGGGAACCCTGCCACAGGTGGTTCTACTCAACGTGCTCTCGGGTGCTCGTTACATTTAGTAGACTCACCTGTGGTTAAAGCCAAACTGGGGTGTGGTTTTTGCTTTCTGGTCCTGCATTTGCCACACCTGAGTCAGGTGAGAACATGCACTCAACAGCAACACATTGCATTGTTAATTTTAATGTGAGTTGCAGGATCACACGCTGAACCTCTTGCGGCACTCCAGGAAGAAGCAGCAGCCAATATTCCGGTAGAGACAGAAGCAAGGTAAGGAGATCCGATCAAACTTTCCAGCACTGTCCATTAATTTTTTTTCTCCCTCTTTTTCTGCAGTCATGATGGAGCTTCACTGAGCGGAATAGAACAAGATGCATCAGGTGAGTTAATTTTTAATGAAATAAAATGAATGCTCGGCAAGTTTCTCTTCAATTTTGCCAAAGACTCAAAAAGGTACTTCACCATTCTCATGTTTGTCCACTAGGTGGCGCTGTAAAACCGGTATTGTGCAGCATGGCTCGACTTCTTCCACGGTGACACGCCACCTGCTGGGCAAAGAGACAAATTCTACTTCAACTTGTGGAAGGTCCTTAAAGCTGCCTAAATTTTAAATGTTGAGACATGCAAATAAACGCACTGAATGGCAGCTTGACTGGTCCTCGTTTGTGCGGAGTTTCAGGAGCTGGCCCACTGAAGATGGTGAAACGTGACTGAAAAGTGCGTCTTCCTCCGGATGAGCCCTCCGCTGGTAAGGGAAGGCACATTTCAGCTAGCATGTTGCAGTTGTCTAAACAAAGTACAACGACGAGCGTTCTTGTTTCCGGGATGGCGCCGAATCGAGTTCTTACTCACAGCCCGAGTCCAGCGATGAGCGCTGAGCCGAATGACAGCAACACTTGCTTTGCTTGTTGCGTCCCATCCACAAGGTGCTGAAGCCAAATTTGGAGGCACCCTGAGAAGTGTGAGATGAAAAGCTCTGAATGCTTTTTATTGCACAATCCTCATGACAACTTGATAGAATATTTTTTTCTTTCCCCTTTCTAGGCAACAAGAACATGATCAGCTGTGAACAACTCGTCTTTCTCACTGGTAGGTTTCAAGCCCAAAACATTTTTTTGTTCTGCACAACAAGATGACTTAACTTTTGACTCACTTTTTGTCTTAGGTCCACACGCTTGTCGACGCTTTTCTTGCTGGCCGACGACCTCACCACTCGGCAACGAGTAGACTTTCATCCGACTTACTTTGCTGCTGGCCGACCACTTCACCACTCAGCAACGAGCAGACTGTCATCTGACTTGTTACTTTGTTTGATTTGTGATGGTTTTCTCTGCAAAAGAAATAAAGCTTGTTTGAAATAAGAACATTTGAACTCTTAACTTCATTCTTAAACATTACAAAAAAAATTCAAAAGTTTTTGTATAAAAAAAATCTAGTTTTTTTTCCAGATTTTTTTTTCAGATTTTTTTTTTTTTTTTTGGTCAAAATTCCCCAAACCCAAAAAAAAAAAAAAAATTCTACAAAAATGTCGAAAGTGGGCAGGTCAAGGCTGGAATAATGCTCCATGATTGGCTGACGGCTGTGGAAGGAGGTGGAGCAAGAAGAATGCAAGGCTGTGATTGGTTGAAAAGTAGGTGTGTCTATGCAAATTAGGTGCTCAGTGATTGGTGGGATTTGAGGTGGGCGTGACTATGCAAACTTAGAGCTATCTGATTGGTTGAAAATGTAAAAGTGGGCGTGGCTATGCAAATTGGGGCCTTCTGATTGGGTGATTATTTGTGGGCGTGGTTATGCAAATTTAAGATGCGACGTGATTGGTCAAATTCAAATCGGGCCGGGTTTAGGGGCGGTCTTCGCAACACTTAGGTTTTGGCAGGTAAGTTTGACTTTGCAGGTCAAAGTTGCACCTCCGTTACTACATGGAACACAAGCCTTTTACTGTTTCCCTCCATCTCACATGAGCCAAAGCTCGATGAACTTAAAGATTCGTCGGGTTTTGAGTCATGGGAGACAGAGAGGAGTAGTAATGTTACGCTTGTGTCCACAGCAGTAGTGAGTGATGTGCAACTCTCACCTCAAGCAGCCTTTGAATTGTTTGCCACTGCAGCGACCACCATGATGAGTTGGCGGCAGGTTGACGAAGAAAACGCAAAGACTCCCATTCAAGTTGAACAATTTATTGGACACAAAGATGACATGACTATTTGAAAGCATTTGACCAGTCAACGTTTGTGTGGGCCAATTCAAGTTGCACACACAAACATTGGATAGAAGCAGCTTAAGTGTTGCGTGCGTGATGTCACTTGTGACACACAGCGCGTGAGCACAGCTGACGTCTCTCAATGGAACAAAAACTAAGTGCCATGCACATGCACAACATCATCAGCACAGACTTCTGGACATGTTTCAAATGACACTGATGTGAACCAACTAAGTCAAATAGACATATATTTTTAACTAACTTGGCCCACATTATTGTCACTTAAAAACATGTCAGAAGCGTCTGCTGGCGTTTGTGTCGTGCAGTAAGTACATGACGCACCAGTTTAAGTTCAGTGAGAAAGGTCGGTGTACTCGCGTCCACCTTGTGGTGCAATGTG
Source organism: Idiotropiscis lumnitzeri (assembly GCF_059441095.1). Lineage (NCBI taxonomy): Eukaryota > Metazoa > Chordata > Actinopteri > Syngnathiformes > Syngnathidae > Idiotropiscis > Idiotropiscis lumnitzeri. The sequence continues at coordinate 12,937,566 of NC_142406.1, read as the reverse complement.
ACATCACACATCAGCTCCTCAAGAACCAAACACAGTTCACTACTCACATGTGTCTAAATGCAGGTTGGTGTCCCTTCCGCAGGTCCCAGAAGTCTGTCGGCTGCCCCTTTGGACCCGAAGCCTCCTCGGTCTGGTCGGGCGGAAAAAGCAAAAGCAGTAAGTCTATTTGATGAGATTTCATTCACCGAACTGGACCGTCCTTCTTCTGCACAGACACACAGCAACACAAAAATTAATACAAATCATCCTCAAGGGCTCAGGTTAGAACTTAATTGACAAAGACAAAAACAAAGGACATTGTCACTGCAAATATAGTTATTTGCAAGATGCCCTCTCTGTTTGTTTTAATTTTTGTAACCATATTTTTATTTTATTAACATTTTTTTGTAGTTTTAGTTAACTACAATAATCTTGCTAACTGGCTTTTAACATTTTTAAACACAAAGAGGGGTTAGAAACGTCACTATATTTTGAAAAAAGTTGCTAGGTTGTAAACACCGAGTGGCCCTTTGCTTTAGTCAAAAAGCCCCAGGTTGTCAAGGTAACTACACACCTTCCTTTAGACACTTGAGAACTATTTTTAAACTGAAAAAAATATGTTTACTTTAAGACAGAAAAATAACACTATCATTATATTTCAGGGTCCTTAAATATTTTCTCAAATAAATCTAATTTTTATTTAAGCTAAAATCATATTTACAAAATAACGTGAAGGCAAAGCACGGTCGAGGGAAACAAATTGTGACCGAGTTTTTTTTTCTCGAGTTGTCTTCAATGTTCAATGTTCGATAGGAAAACATGCGCTATAGCTAGTTCCCCTTCAATGGACGTAGCAACACTGCCCCCTGGCGGACAACCTCTTAACACCTGAATGCTGCTAATTGCAGTCTGCGAATATATCTTGAAACGGTTATTGACGCAAATAAACGCACGAGTCCGCCGATCAACAAACGCACATTCGACACGTCACACGCAAAATTTAACATTTACAAAACAACACAAGACAAACGCTTTCCTCTATTGACAGCCGAGTGCTCCTTGTAGGCCTCTTTAAGACATCTGAGAACTGTTTTAAACGGACGACAATTTGTGTTTCCTTTAATTCAGAGAAATCACATTCATTCTTTTTAAACATTAAACACTGTAAAGAGAGTAAAAAAGGACCTAATAAAAATATACAGTATATTTTAGGATCCGTAAATATTATCTCAAATAAGTCTAGTTGACACGATTTAAGCTAAAAACATATTTTGAAAATAACATTGTTTACATTGTATTGTTTGCTTAGGTTATAATTATTCTTTTTTATTGGATTTTGTATGCTTATATTGGTTGATAAAGAATGTTTGAAAAAAATAAGAGTAAAAAAAATGTACGCGTTGAAAGGCTATCCCTCCTCAGTCCGCTAAGGGGCAGCGTTGCAATCTACATTGATAAGGGAAGCGGTTATTGTCTCAAATAAACGCACGTGTCCCTAATTGCAAAAACGAATATTCGACATTTCACACGCAGAATTATTTACAAAAGTCACAATAAATGCAAATAACATAAAAAAAAAGCTGAGTGCTCCTTACGGGCATGCTAGCCGACGACCCAACGTGTTGCTATTGTTTGTTGATAATGCGAGCGAGTGCACCAGTAACGTCGAGAGTAACAAGAAACAAACTAGAGGGCATAAGAGTGGCAATTACGCTCCTAAATGTTGTCCATGCATAGACCTAGATATGCAAAAAACAAAAAGACAGTTTAAAAGTGTTTAAATTACTCACTGAAACACAGCTGATAGTCACCGGAAAACTTTCCTTTTGTCCTTCTTATCCATCTACGCTTTTTGCCGGATTACGACCAAAAACATTGCGCTCCTTTACCCTGCCTTTCGTCTGGACTATTTACAGTTTTACACGGCATGCTTGCAGCAATGTGTACGCGTGTGGCATTGCTCAACATAAACAATGTCTTTTGTCCTTTAAGACTTTCTATACCGGGGTGTGTCGTCGTAACCCGCAGGGCAGGCGAGGGGCGGGGCGTTTCGAGGGCGTGACGTACTTCCGGTTTGTCTTTCGCAATGCTAATATGACTATGTGCTCGGTGTATTTTTTTATTGTTTAAAAGATGATAAGACGTTCCATCTTAAAAAAACGGGTCAATAAAAATGAAAAAAATCATACACAACTCAAAGTCGCCAGCCATTAGCAATAGCGCGCCCTTGTATGTACGTATCAGACAATTCCTCCCTCTTGTGGAGGAAAAATGCATAACAGCATTTAAAAACCATCGCCCTTTTAATCCTCTATAACTGCTGTTAGAAAATAAAGGCAATATTTTTTTTCACGACTTCCATCATGATATAAACGGTCTATTTTGTGAATATAACTGAAATAAGAGTAAATGTCAACAGGGGGGGTGTCACCAAGCAATTTTATTGTGGCAGCAAAGTTTCAATCTTCAAAACTCCTTCACGTTTCAACCTTGTCTCTGCTTGTGTCTCGGATGCGTTTTGCAAAACACAAACAAGCGGCCCCTTCGTCGCACGAAGAAGCAATCTTTGCAGCGCCTCTTCAAGGAAGACTTTGTCTTCATTCCGTTAGAAGGTTGGATGCAGGGAAGATGCTGACATTGTCCCAGCAAGGATGGTCCGCACGCAGCAGATTGGATGCGGCTGATTCTGGCTGATGACAGACAGTGAGGTCCTGTACTGAGGCTGTACAAACATCGGTAGGAAGCAACCGCAGGCAAATAGCTCCAGGTTAACCGATTCATCTGGGTCACCTGGCGAGTCAAGGAGGCTGCAAGCTGCATCAAGAGGTGAGATGCCATTTAGTCCAAGCCTAAAACGAGGGTAAGAAATAGGGAGGGGGGTGAATAAAGCTTTCCATTTCAATTAATGACCATCACCAATGAATAGCGCACAAAAAAAGTGAGTACAGTGAACCCCCGCTACTTCGCGGTTCACCTTTCGCGGGTTCAGTGCTTCGCGGGTCTAAAAAATATTCGGGGGCATTGTAGTTTCGCAGAGCGGCACAAGGGGGCGCTGAAGCGGTTAGACGGCCGGCGTGCGCCGAAGAGGAGAGTGGACGAAGAAGAGCAGGTTCCCCCGGACAGGATTGGTGGCGACGGACACGATCGGGGGCGACGTTTCGCGCGGTTCGGACCGTACCCGAGCTGCGGCCGGCGTGCGTGGCAGTTAAGCCGAAGAGAAACAACTTCCGCCCGGGCACTCGCGCGTCGACATTTTGCTTCGTTCGGGACCGTGCGTGAGCTCCGAAGGAGACCGGCCGGCGTGTGTGGCTGTCAAGCCGAAGAGAAACAACTTCCGCCCGGGCACCGGCGGAGCGCGAGGCTGTCAATTATGAATGAATAAATGAATAAATAAATAAATGAAGAATGCCACCTTTCATTTCACTGTCATGATCCGTGCCTGTCATGCCGCGTGTGTTTTTGTTTTTTCAGCTGTGTGGGCGTTCCTCCAGCGATTGTCTCGCGCCATGCCGTCAGCTGCTGCGAGACACGCTGATTACACTGACTATATTGTGATTATAATAAATATCTTTGTATCACCACCTTTTTTCCCGGGTCTGCGTTTGGAGAGTCCTGTTCAATCCTCCAGTTCTGCTGGAGGATCATAACATTCACAGGGCACACCGGACGGCGTACCAGCAGGTAAAAGTCGAAGTAATTAAATAAATACAAAAAGAAGTAATTGAATAAATACAAAAATAATGGCTGGGGAATAAAAAAATAATAAGTTTTAATAATAATTTGTTTTTTGTTATAACATGAATTTCACTCTCTCTCTCTCTACCAGTATATATATATATATATATATATATATATATATATATATATATATATATATATTTTTTTTTTTTTATAAAGCATTTTTGAAGGTGTGCCGCTACTTTGCACCTATATATATATATATATATATATATATAAAGGTGCGAAGTATATATATACACGGTGTTTTTTTTTTTTTTTCTTGAAGGTGCGACGCTACTTCGCGGATTTTCAGTTTTCGCGGGTGGTGTCGGTCCCCATTAACCGCGATAACCGGGGGTTCACTGTATACCATAAATGCTGATATACAGGGAAAAAATAAAAATGATAAATGCTTTACTTATAATAAACGGAATCCATCCGTCAATACGGCGGTAACTCAAGGTGCCTTTATGCGCCGCGTGACGACTTAATAAGCGTGGTTCATAACTTTAAAGCGGTACAGTCGTAAGGCAGGTGCATCTTTTCATGCAACACCTATGCTGGATACGCATGTTTTATCAACGTGCACTTCAGAAAATGGCCCGACAGTGGCCGACCTTGCGTGAGACATTGTTTCGCGAACCGGGCATCAAATCAAATTTCCCCGATGTATTCCCAAGTAAAATGATACGGAAACAGTACCTCAAATTCGCTTCTGGACGAATTTAAACGGGGTCCACGGCCCTATAATTTGAGTTTTGATCGCCACAACAAAACAACAGCGTTGCAGGGTCAGTGCATGAGTCTACAATCACTTCCGGTTTCATAGGTATTTTTCGGTTCCCCCTAAGCCTTGTCTCGTAGGAACATTCCTAGTCAAATTGGCATTTAAAAATAAACTATAAGACCAATTTAGATATAAATACACCACACAATCTAATTATGATGTGAAATAATAGATATTTGTAGTAAAATAGGTATTATTGTTGTCAGTTTACACCTGCAAGGCATAGTTCGGGTGTAAAATTAAAAATTCAATGCATCTTGGGAAATCATATGTTAGCATCATGGCGGCCGCTGTGACGCGAGTCTCGTCCTTCAGTAAAATTGGAAAGGTTTTTGTTTCTCCTTTGAGACTTTCTACTGTGCCTGTGCTGCGTTACAGTGTGGAGGTCTCCACCACCGGCGAGGCCATCACGCACACCGGCCAGGTCCGTTTACTGGGAACGTGTTACTCCGTGGTGTAAAATTAGCATTTGTTTTAATCTGTCTGTCTGCAAACAATTTGACGTTTGCGTCTAAAATTGTCCACCTAAACATTTCTGTCGTATTAACAAACGTGTTGGTGAAGGGAAGTTGTCGAGGTTTTTTTTTTTTTTACATTTCAATTATTTTTTTGGTGTGTGTGTGCAGGTGTTCGATGCCAAAGACCCAAGGAAGGCCAGATTTGTCGACAGACAGAAGGAGGTAAGACTCCTTTAAATGAAGTCAAATATTTTAACATACGTTATTGAAACTGTTTGTACGTAGCGTGATAGTTCAATTGTATTATTATTATTAACATGTGACAAACCCATGTCCCCTCAAGTAAAAACCCTGCCAAAGTTTAGCTTTAGTCACAGGTGTTTCTACTCAACAGCAGGTGAAGCTCGTCAGTCGAAGCACTTACTAAAGCCAAGTTTTTGCTTTCTCGACCTGTATTTGCCATCTCCCTGCTTAATAGAAAGGTTTCAGTTTAGAATTCCATATTGACATGTAAAAAATAGGCACTTAATGGGGGGGGGGCAACTCTAAATTAACTTTACCAGCACCCTGTAGCGTATGGCCTGTCACCTTTCATTCACATTTTACACAATTGAAGTAATAAATGAATGACAATACAAGCTTCATTTCCACCAAGTCACGTCCATGTAATACCATCCGCTTAATTTGCAGGAATAACCCAAAGTTTATGTAATGCAAATTGTTATGGAGTCAATCTGAATGTGTTAATCTGTGGGGAAAAGGTGTCAATGTTAAATATAAAGGGCAAAAAAAATGCTATGATACATTTCAATGATAAAAATGTCTTTTATTAGGTCAATAACAACTGGGCCATCAAGTTGGTGGCTGAGGAGAGTGTGACTGACGTTGAGGACCGTGTCGTGTCCTGTGATGGCGGCGGAGGAGCACTCGGTCACCCCAAAGTCTATATTAACTTGGTAAGAATTTGCAAGATGAAATAAATAGATGGATTAGTAGAGAATGTATCTCTGGTGATGAGTGTCCTTTTTTCATTGTGATTCATATGTACCATCAGGAAGTAACCTGTTGTTGCTCTTTTCCATTGTTGAACTGTTGTTTCAGAATATATAGAGAAATATTTACTTACTGTACACTTTTGCCATCACACAATATGATTCTTACAGTCATGCTTTTCCACGAAACAGCCGGTGAAATGTCTACAAATTTAAATCGGCCGTATGTTGATCACAAGCAGTTATCGGTGTGAGCGATCTTTCATTGATGGCGCAGGAAGACGTTTTCTTTTAAATCTATCCACAGAGGAAATATTTTTGTGTGAAATGGTAAGTATTCATACCATAGTTCTGCTTCTGTTTGGTTCCATTCTGGTCAGTAAGATTGACTAACACCTCTGCATTAAAGTAACCCCTAATTTAGTCTATTTTGCTAACTAAACACCTGTAACTAGTATTCTTGTTATGCAGATTAACTTGCAGTATTTATGAAGTGTAATAGTTTAAAACACAGAGCTTCATTATAAATGCAAATATCTTTACCATAAACGCACTAATTATTGTTTTGTTTTTTTTCAGGATAAAGATACAAAAGTGGGCACATGTGGCTACTGTGGATTACAATTCAAGCAGAAGCATCATCACTGAATTCACCATCGTCTCTTTGCTTCCCTGTAGAACTTGCAATATTGGTAAATAAATTATAATCTGTATACCTGAGTGTTTGCGTGATCTCTCCAGGCCTGACCGTATGGAAAGTTATTTGAGCTTTTTTTTTTTTTTTTTTTCTTCTTCATTGTGAACTTGATGACCACTTTAAAGTCAATGTACAGCATTTGTTTGACTTCGCTACTTTGGTAATTCTGTGCACACATATGAGTATCTTAACATATTTTTATTTTTTTTCTCAAATTCTTAGACAAAATTTATGTTATTATGTTGTGGCAAAACTAAGAACAAGGTATGAACTCCAATGTTAGACAATGGAGCCGTGCAGTATCACTGATTCATGCAGTTACCCAAGGTGACCACCTGGTGTCAGCATTGTTCGATATGTTTAACTGCAGGGCTGTTCATAAGTATTTCCCAACCTTTCTTGAGCCAAGGGACCAATTTTACATTAGAAAAAAAAAATCACAGGACCCTAAAACCAGGGGGAAAATGACACGGGAATTATTTAATGAAATAGTATTTTAATTTTCTTAAAAATTTATCTAATTTATATATTTGTCTGTATTATTGTTGTATTGCACTGGAGAGGGGAGCCCTCTAATCTCGTTGCACACTTGAGTACAATGACAATAAAGGGATTTCTAATTCTAATTCTAATTCTTCTACTCTGTGTTAAATCTGGGCTTGGTTAATTAACTCCAAAGATGATGTTCTCACAGGAAGCGATGACCTACTCTGTTATCTGAATAGCAACAGGTGGCTACCCAGAATAAGTCTGCCTTCTGCAATCTAATGGAAGAGCAAATTGTTGTTTTTGTTGTCGCATGTGGCTGGTGTGGATAAAAAAAGGATGTATTTGTACTGTATAAACAAAATCATTTTCTCCTGGTGGTAAGACAGCTGTCAAATGAAAAGTAAATTGCTGCTTGTCCATGTATTGGTGACACACTATTTGAGACATTGTCTTCAATTCCTAACGTCATGTGGTATAAAAGTCTTTCCGGCTCTGAAAACCCCTTTTTTTTGAGTTCTTAACTTGCCCTGCCAACAATCGGCACTGCTCCGTTCAAACTGCAGGACATCAGGGCCGGGAGATAAGACACAGCCGTGCGGAACAATGCATGTTTGAAGAAGATCATATATATATTTCTTCAGGCTTATTCTCCACAGACCTGCGCATGCCAAATTGGCCCGCACTTGCACTCCAGACAGCGCGAGTCTGCTCTGTCCCCAGTGATGCAGCCGGTGGAACTGCATTTTCCACACCATAGAGCTCAGGTTGGGGGGGGTGGGGAAAAAAAAAAAAAAAAGAGTAGTCAGGCTGATATAATTGGCCCTGGTGACTTGTGGAAGTGAGGCTTGTGCTTGTAGTTAACCTCATCTATAGTCTGACTGCTGTGGATGAGTGAAGGCGCAGGGAGAGGTGCATTGTTAAAAATGAGGCAGGCGAGCCGGGTCCATGTCAGAGTTGACTGGTTGGAGTAGTCAGAGGTGGCGCTTGGTTGAGTTGCAGGCTGTGCCGGGGGCAAAATTCTTTGGATGAAACTGAGCATATGAATTGCGCTGAATGAAATAGCGCTTACTTTTGGAGCGAGATTTTAACTTTTTAATTATTTAATCCGGCTAAACGAAGCCCACAGCATAGCTCACATCTGTCACGTACCGGCTCGTCATGAAGGTGACGTGGTCCTCTCGCCAACCCTGGGGCCCGCAATTCCGACTTTTTGCACATCATGAGACCGTCTGAGCCGACGGTTCGGACATAGAACCGCTCAAATGAGGCTCTTATTATATTAAAAACTCCTCGATAGATCATGAAGTAAAATGCCAGGGAGTTCCTTCACAAAAACAATCGCTCACTCTGTGCAAAACATTCTCCTCATCGCTGTAATTGCCCCATTAAAATATTTCCCCTTCAAGATGTGTCATTTTACAAACCCCTCGGCTCATTATGAAGCTGCCTGCAGCCAATTATCTGAACCTCCCTGTCTGGTGACCAAAAAAAAAAAAAAAAGTGGTGTCTTTGGGTAGATCTAGGCGCAAGCCCCATCCTCTTCATATCCGCGCTCATTGTACAAGGCGGCAAAACAGAAAACTGACCTTTGGTCATTGTCTTGGGGCGACTCGGCTGAGCTCCGCTTTGGAGTTAGGTGACAGAGCGTCTGACCTTTTAGCGTGGAAATAATGACTTGTTCTCGTGCCAGGAGCCGGGAGGGGTGCGAGACACTTCTGGCGACATGTGACAGTTTTTTTTTTTTGGGGGGGGGGGTTTGCACTCAGCACTTTGATCGTCCTGGAAAACCAAAGTGTGTGTGTGACAAGACACAAGAGACTTGAAGCTGTGTATTTGTATGCCAGCCTGTGTGTGTGTGTGTGTGTGTGTGCGCTCGGGAAATGACAGAAGGTGTGGACGGGAGTAATTTGAACTTGCCAATATTTTACAGCGCTGAAATGATGTTCTTACCAAAAACTGGGTCAGAGCATGTAGACAGAAACTTGAACTTGCATTCGGCCTCATTTCGACTTTTCAAGATGCTATTAAGAGCCCTGGAAAGTGAGTGCTGAGCTCTCGCTGGTTAGGTAAGCTCTCCTCAGTTTGTGCCTGGAGCTGAACTGCCGGGAAGAGAGAGAAAGCGAGAGATCTCATCACAGTAACGAAAAGTGCCTTAACTTTCGCTTCAGAAATGCATTTTATTTCTTTTTAGGGTGTGACTTGTTCCAATTAATCGCATTTCTACGGGCAAAGTACTCAAGGCTGCCATGCAATTCAAACCGAGCCTTCATAGGATTGTGCTTACGGCAAAAAAAAAAAAGTAATTTTCATTTTCCTCAGTGTCATTCCCGACTTAATTCACAGAGGAGAGGTGGTGTGAGACAGACACGTAAACAGTGGCGCTTACATCCCCCGACCTGTACCGCAACTTAATCACATTTTATGGCCCAGGGAGCAAGGCTGACTGCTGATTGTCTCACTTTTTCTTTTTTTTTTTGTTTCCACAGAGGCAAGGTGACGGATGCCAAGAGGATGGAGGGAGGGTTAGAGAAGGTAAAGCGGACGAGGACACGATGCTTCGAGGATTCCCGGTGGAAGTGTGAAAGGTCAGTGCGAGAACATTTGCATCCCCCGGGGTGAATAATTTGCAGAAAAAATGAGAATAGAGTCACCCAAAATGCAATTAGATGCAACAGTAAGGTAAGTCGAAATTATTCACTTACCTTAGCTCAACAAACTAGTGAAGAATTTCTATCATTTCTTCAACCTAAAGCGAAATGGCACCCTCGCCTTGTTTTACGTCGGCGCTGTCAGATTGCTTTTTAATGCCCTTAAGTAAATATTGAAAAACACTTCTATTCTCGAGAGGAAAGTTCCGCCTCCGACAGGAGAGAGCGAAGGCGAGTGTGCACTCACAGCTCTTAACCCCACTCAGAAGAGGGTCAGCCTCTTATCTGGATGCCATGTGATAGCCTTCATGACTCCACTTCTTCTTTTCAAGTCTTCTTTTAAATTCGATTCTTCTGTCGGCTGTATGACACGTCGGGTGAGTGAGGCGAGAGGGGGAAATAAAAAAAAAAAAAGCGCACATTATCACCACTTTTGCATCGCACCTAACGAGACTCTCTGTCGGCGAGTTGAGGGAAGAAAAGTTTACAAAAAAAAAAATAAGAACTTGGATGTCATTATTTATCATCTCGGGTCTTATTTATTTATGAAGCAGAAAGAGAATGAAATTCTCGGATGAATTCATCCTGAATTATTTAATGTAAAATGGTTAATTCCATACAAAGCCTGGGAAGATCCCTCCTCTGTTCTGATAAATACTTTATCACTGCTCCTAAATCGAAAACAGAAGAACAATGGTGGGGTGGGGGGTTGGCGGGCAATGTTTCTTGTTGTGCTGTGTTTTTAAAAAAATGCTACTTTTATGTGCTTTGAGTGCTAAACTTGACAGTCCCCCCTCCCCCCATGCCAAATTTTAAGCAGATGGAACTACATCCCAATCCGCCATTTAATTCCAATAATGCCATCCTTATTGCAATGGTTTATTTCGATCATGTCTAATTGTTTGTATTGTGAAGTCACCGAAGTGGAATACGCGTGCCACTCGCTTAAATTTACTTAAGTTTTATGAAGCGTTTTACTGGCAGAGCGTTGTCTCGAATTCCCAGGACGCCAAAGTCAAAAGATGCCTAATGAAAGGGGACGCATGGCCGATTGCAGCTATATCTGGAGCTCGGCTGGAAGTGGCATCGATTTAACAATTTAGCAGCACCCTCCTCTGTGTGTTTCCATTAGTCACGGCTGAATACAATCCACTTCCCCCATTTCACTTGCTTGAACCACACACACACACACACACACACACGTACTTGGCCGCTGAGGTACAGACCACATTGTTTTAGAGGATTTAAAAAATTTAGGAACGATACAGGTAAACTAATTTAAGGCTACACAGAACCTATATTGCATTGTTTTATTCTTGTGGCTTTGCGTGTGTGTGTGTGTGTGTGTGTGTAAAGGTAAAATAAATAAATAAAAGAGTTGAATTCAAATAGCCATAAAATGAAGCCAAGTAAAGTGACTTCCATCCATCGATTTGGAATTCCGCGTAGCCGCACTCCGGGTTGCGCGTGAGCTGACTTTGGGTGAAGGCGGGTTACGCCCAGCGAATCGCAGGTCGACTAACTTTGCATCACTTTTCCATTTGTCGCTAAATATTTTGTATTCCTCCAGTTGCTTTAACTGTACTGTGCGATTGAATGTCATACACTGCCTTGCGATTTCTCATCAATGTCGACACTTGTTTTTGAGCTCAGTCTAACTGAAAAATAATTTAGCTTTTCTCTCGCAGACTCCAAATCCAAAGCGTTTTTTTTTTAAGAGCTTTCCACGACTTTTTGCGTAAAAAGGCGACTGACCGTGCGACGTTCTTTAGTCGAGAAATGATTCTGAAGCGTTTACAAACTCTGGCTCATGTTCCTTGAAGTGTAAATGGAGAGCTTTTCCAGAATCATTGTGTTCCACGAATCACCGGGAAGGATTCAGTTGTAGTGTTTTAATAATCTCACGGCATGTCTGTTACTGTGTTTGGAATATGTGTCAAACTATAAATTATGAACAAGATCAACAAATGATAGACTCTTATCACTGTCATACGGTCGAGTTCCTTCGGGACATTGAGGTGAGTAATCTGCCTCCGGAATCTTTGTGCGTGGTAGCGGTGATACACAACAACAAGGTGGATTTTTTTTTTTTTGTGAAGACTCCATCGGTCACGACAGCTACATATGAACTTTACATCACAAAGTCCAGCAGCCTTTGAAAATGTCAAGTGTTGGGTTGACTACGACAAAGATGTTGCGGATCTTACAAGTTCAAACGGTTGTCCTAGCGTTCCGCCGCTCACGGCCGCATCATTCAAGCCTTTCCATGGCGCCGACGCTTTTGACTGCTGGAACGGCGCGCCGTGGAAAACGCCGTCCACCCACTCCCTGAGCGTGTCCACCGGCGATTCCTGCTTCCTGTCCGCTTTGGGTAGCGCCATGTTGGACGGGAAGCCAGGAGAGGACGAGCTTGTCGACAGCATACATGCTGGATATTCTGGCTCCAAGCTGGGATCCAGAGACGCCGCCGTGTTGGCGATGGACCAGATTTTCGGTTTGCTGTCTGCGCCGTGCACATCTGGCATTGAAAAGAAGGTGTTCTGGTCTTGAACCGTCGTCACTTTGGGGAAGTCTGGAGACAATCGGTCTGAGCTGTGCAGCGGCTCCGGGTTGTACGCGGCGAGATGACCGCGTGGAATGCTTGAGTCGACTTCATTGTCCTCGGGTAGATACTGCGGCTTTGGTTCGCAGTCGGACACGTCCGACTCCAGGAGGTCATAGTCTTCAAGATCGCTTTGCAAGTCGGCAGACTGTTGATCTTAGAAGCGCGATAATATCGACGTTTTACAAGCGGCACGCATTTGGAATGAAACTTGAATTTATCTGAGAGCCGTTACCTGCATGGTCTTTGTCTCCTTTAAGTGACTTGTCTGCTTCGTCACTGTCTTCATCACGGCCTCGGTCATCCGAGCTTTTACAAGCTCGCGGCGACCACGTCACCTTGTTCTCCTTCTTCAGCCTCCTGCGGGCATTGGCGAACCACGTAGACACCTGACCAAGTAAAGGGATGCATGTCAGAAAATGAGTGAAATCACACACTCAATCCCCTTTGGCACTTTGACAGCTCGAGAACCTTTTTCACCTTTCCGAAAAGCTTAAAAAGCTCTCTTCGTTTAGGTTGTAAGGCTCAGAAAAGAAGTCGTAATGGACCTGTCCTGTTAATATCGTAATTTGTGCTCACTTGTGTGAGGGTCATCCTGGTGATGATAGCCAGCATGATCTTCTCTCCTTTCGTTGGGTAAGGGTTCTTCTGGTGTTCCTGTAGCCAGGCCTTCAGGGTGCCGGTCGTTTCCCGGGTTGCGTTTTTACGCCGTGAAGCTCCTTCTGCGGAGGAGTACCTGAATAGTTGAAGAATCGTTAGAGTTTGGCAAACTTATCCATGAAATTAATTCCTGGTTTTGTATAAAAAAAAGCTCTTTAAATATCTTTAAATATTGTGATATTATTATTATTATTATTATTATAATATGCACTGAAACATATTGGGAGTTTTTTCTAAAAAATTTTATTGCTTTTTTGAGCCATGTGAGAGGAGCAAAAGTTTACAAATGACGCTCACTGTAATGAAACTAAAAATAAAAAATAATAAAAATAACTATGACATTAAAACTAAAAGACTCATAACCTCTGGGTTTTTTTTCTTTTTAGATTTTGCGGGGGTTTGTCTTGTAATTCAGTGCAATTAGTGGGCCATCCAAAGTGATGCCTTATATTTGCAGATTGCAGTTCAGAATTCAACAAAGACAACAATTAAATGCATACTTACCCATATCTGTCATAAGAATAATGACCAAATGTGTATTCATAAGGATAGCAGGCAGCCGTCTGAGAGGTCCCCATGTGCACAGATGCCGCTACACTTTTAGGCTGTAAAGGTCCCTGCAATTACAGTTAACACATTCATTCTTTAATTGAATCCATTTTATCTTAAATTGTACAGTCAATGTGGAACTCACTCTCGAATACAGAGGTGTGGTGTCGCTGGCGCAGGTGTTATAGTAAGCTTGGCGTTTTGGGTAAGGGCTGCAAACACCGATGCTGCTGCCAGAGGTGAGCTGGTGGCCCGGGGAGCGCAGCGCCGGGTGGGACGGAGGCGATCCCGGGTCCAGACAGCCGGCTAGAGGGCTCGTGGTCATCAGAAACTTTAGAAACAATGGCAGAATCATTATTTTTATTCTCTATGGTTGTTTCTGTCATAATCTAAATAAACGCACTGTACCTGTGGCGGGGTGGAGTAAGAGTATCCCAGTTGAGAGTAAGCCATGGCCGAAAAAAGAAAATTAGAAAAAAAAAAGTCTGCTTCTGAGTTTAGTCCAAACCTACATAGACATTCTGATAAATGTATTCATAAAATAACGAATTTTACTTCCATCTATTCCCTAATCCAAAATTGGTCGCTGGCTGTTACGCACAGCAAGCAGACATTTGCGCACCACTTTCATTTCCAAAACGGCGATAATTAGAGTTTAAAAAAAAAAAAGTAATTTCCCCGCCGGTCCCAGCATCTGCTCCACGCTCTCCGAGCTGTCACAAGCTTCGAGAGCGTCCTTGCTATCACGAGATCCACAGCGCGAGCGCATGAGTGGGGGAGATCAAACCAAGAAGACCTCCGCGCAACGCTCTTGCAATTTAAGGCGCGCCTCTGTGACGTCACTCCGGACTCGGAGCGCGTCGTCCCGGGCTCACGTGAACACGAGAATACTCGCGTAATTAATTCTCCTTATTTCAGCTTTTATTCAAGAATAAGGAACCACGCAGGATATAGCTCCGGGCGTAATTAGAATGTCATCAATTCCCCCCTTTTATTTTTTCCAAAATCAACACACACATTGCTTTGACGAGAGAGGGGGAACGAGATGCCTTGACACCACATTGACACAATATGATTGATGACTACAACCTGGTATTAGCATAATCGTTTTGCCCCTGTAGTTGAGATAACTTGTCACCATGGAGAAATCTCCCTGTCATCAACACATTCACGTCTGGGAGGGGGGGGGTTTCAACTCCCATATGTAAGCAAATTAATCAAAGAATAAACAGCCAGCATTCCCTTGAGTAAGCACATTTACCAAGTGAATGACTTGTCATGTTTTTAATAATAAAGCCTTAAACGTTTTGATCCGTTTTTGATCAAATTCACACTTTTTACTCAATGGTGCAATATTCACCTTGTCACAACTTCAGATATATATTACCCCCCCAAGGTAAAATAAATTGCCCTAAGAAGCTAT
This sequence comes from Idiotropiscis lumnitzeri, assembly GCF_059441095.1. NCBI lineage: Eukaryota > Metazoa > Chordata > Actinopteri > Syngnathiformes > Syngnathidae > Idiotropiscis > Idiotropiscis lumnitzeri. Next base: position 12,922,562 of record NC_142406.1, on the reverse strand, counting down.
TTATTTAATTGTGTTAGTTCTGCCTCAGCATCTTATGTACACATGGAGAACGTCTAAAGGAAACTTCCAAAGTATCGAATTTAGAAAAGAATGCCGCAAAAAATGGTTAAAAGTAAAACGGAGCGAGGGGATGTGAAGGGGGTAAAAGGCCAAAATATTCCCAGTGCAACCAGAGTAATGCAGGAACAACAGAGATGCATCACCAGAAAGCATCCTCGGCCCCACCGGAGAAAGGGGAGGGGCCGAGGCTGCATCTGTGTACCTTCCCTTGATTGACATTCCATTTGTCCCGCAAAAGGTGCTCATATAGCGAACACGGACTAACTGTCTCCACGCTCATCTGTGCTCAAAGATCGGAAATGAAGTTATCTCCATGCGCCACCGTCGCCCGTCTTTGCACAAAACAGATGCCACTCAAAGACAATGGCAATTTGTTTGGCTTGTGACAACAAACATGAGTGGGTCCTCGGTTGTATTCATTGGGAAAAGTTGCGACGGGCCGCGTCTTCCTATACACAAAGAACTATTCAAAGCTTACATTTTATTTCTCTCATTTTGAATATTCAATGAGCTACTTATATATTAATATACAGTGTCTTTATAAATTTATGGAATTTCTCCAGTAAGTATATATATATATATATTTCTTAAGTCCCTGCGTTCGTTAGACCGTGATTATATCTTTCTGATCGTGCTCCCCTCGCATCAATCATTCATTCAAAAAATGCTCCATGAGAGAGAAGGACGGGCAACGCTGCATTCTTCTTTTACCCTCCGTGCATCCCGCTCCAGCTATTATGCAGGAGGTGGGACAATGGGGTTAATGATAGAAGCATGTTAATGCGCGAGGAGGGCGGCGGCGAGGCGCTGTGCATGTTGCAAATGTGAGAGAGGCCCAAACAATTCCAATCACAAGTTCCTTCAATCACAAAGCAGCGCATTTGAATATTTTCTACCTTAAAGTCGGGGATCTATGCAACTTTAATCGCTGTTTAACAACGAGATGCTTTTTGAGCCTTTGTCTCATTTTTAGCTTTCGGTCCTTGGAAATAAATCTCAGTGGGTGGGCCGGGAAACCAAACAATAGCGAAAGAAAGTCTCCGATTTCGGTGTGGTGATGCGCAAGGTAACACTGCGATTATGCACTCATTTTTAAAGAAGAAACGGTTCCTTTGCAAATCTGTATAACAGGTCCAATAGTTCTTATTGTTTATAAAACTCGAATCAAAAGAAGGCTTCTTACGCGTCGGGCGCTTTGATGTCGTCACGAACGTTATGAGTTACCAACATGCTGGAGTAGAGCACAAATTGCGACTGTTCACTGTTAAAATCAAGCATTGTTTGCTGTAAACTTTTGCGAAGGGCAAAATAAGTTTACAGTTCAAACTGGCGAGTCACATTTTACTCCTCTGCTTCTTTCATCTTTCTTTCACTTTCATATGACTTTAAATTGTCACTGTAGGGATATTTTTTTTATTCTTACTATATATATATATATATATATATATATATATATATATATATATATATATATATATATATATATAATATGAGAGAAAAAAAATCTGAATTCAGATTTTTAATTCATAGTATTTCCTTCTAGACTGTCCAAGTGAATCACCAGACCTTAACCCAATAGAGCATGTATTTTACCGACGAATGCGAGAAACCCCCGGAAGCAAACAGGAACTGAATGAAGCTGCAGAAAAGGCCAGGAAAAACATTTTAAACGTAGAATACTATAGCCACCACACACATTTTTATTCAAGTTATGCAGAACGTCATAAAATAATTGAATCGCAAACTGCAGTCTTTTTCTGACATGTTTTCATTCAGACCGTGGCATCCATGCTGGTGGCATTGTTTGTTCTTATCGGCGTTTGTAAGCGTTTTCCCGTCCTTGGTCATTATTGTTATTTATGTGCATGAAATTAAGAAACAGAAAAAAAAAAACTTTCATGTTTTCCATGAATACTTTTGACCCATTATTCACTCCTCCCATGGCAGACTTTGTGTCGCTGCGCCACTCACCCGTTTTGCTCTTTGCCTCTTCAAATGAGAGTTGCAACGGGGTCTGCTTGGGGGCTTTGTCACTTGACCGAGCACATGATGTTGTTTCTGTCTTTGGAAGAAACAATTAGTTCCCAAGTTTCCGTGTCATGGAAGCCCTGAGTCACAATTTTTTTGTTGTCTCTGTGGGTTGCCGTGTTTGTAACTTTGGTGACAACGTATTAGAGCTTCGCACTTCCTAGAAAGTGGGGATCTTCAAAGTGGTGCACAAATAAAAAAAAAGAAGTCCATGCTTCTGGCTAGCATGCTTTGCCAAATCAGCTGATTGAAAACAATTTTCTCTGGTTTCCTCTAGCGAGTTATGAGTTAGTCGGCTCTCAAAGTATGGTTGAGGTTTCAAAGTTAGTTGGTTTGACAAGTTGTTACTCTAAAAAGATTTACATTGGAGCAATTTTTTTTTTTTTGAACTATTTGAATAACACTGTAACACTTCAAATTTCCCCATTGTGGGACTAATAAAGGACATCTTTATCTTTATCTTTATCTTTATCTTTAAAATAAAACATTTTCATCTCAATGGCCAGATGCGCTGTCGTTATAAAGTTTTGATACTTTGCGTCACTGAGTACTCAAATGCACGTGCTGACAAAAAAGTTTTATTGCTACATCCCGAATTACTGACAAAATACAGCTTACCGGTAGTTATGAGTTTATCGGAAGAGACTAACAATTTTTTAACGCCGCAGGCTAGTGGTATTTCGGCTGGCATGAGACACAAAGCATTTACCACAAATCGTCGCTATCAACAGCAAACAATTTTCTGGAATTAGTCATTGGATGGGAAATATCTCGGTTCTCCGAATCTGTTGCGGTCATGGTTCATGCTTCGAGGTTGACATTTTTTTTTCACGTCATTTCTGTCACTGTTGTGTGGCCTTATTATTTTCTTTAGTAACCAATAGTATCAATTCAAATTTCCAAAATCGATTCGATACACAAGGGCCAGATGTGATTTTCGATTCACATTAATTGATTTTCGATTCCACGCAGTACCAATTTTACTTTAGAATGAAAAGCATTCTTAAAAGAACCAATGCTGCATTTAGTACAAATTTACTATATTTATTGAACATGACTTGATCAAAACGATAAATACATCTGCCTTCATGCTTGTTGGCGCTGACTTCACTGCTTCCATTTGGTTTGGACGCGGTGATTTTGTCTCGTGCCAAGCTCTCGCGTGACACGTGAAGTCATGCCATTTATGGGGAAAATGTTATTAAAGATATCGATAAATAGTTTTATGACTAGGGCTATGAAAAGGGAAATCCATTAGTTCCAAGTATTTATGCTTTGTTCCTTCAAGTTCCCACCATTCAACATAAATCAAACGATGATAACACTTGGCGAAAGTTAACAAGTCAGAAAAGATTGTGAGTGATGAGGGTAAATTTTTGTATTTATTTTTTTAGATCTGGAGGGGAAAAGCAAATGAGGATAATGGATGAATGGTTAAAGGGATAGTCTAACCATCAGTGACTGACAAAGTCTTTCTGGTGTTCAACACCAAAGCTGACTTGACGTGGTCCACATAAAAAAAAAACAAGGTCGCCAACACACCGCGACCGCCGATATCTCCTGCTTCCTGCAGCTCTCGTCTGATGGGATCCTCATGGAAGCGGTGCAGATGCCGAACTCTTGAGCGGGATACTATAAATGCCCCGGCTTTCCTCATCAATGATGTAGCATCTGGGAAGAGAGACAAGCTAACCCTCTTAGCCGCTGCGCTGTGTTAGTGTGCGTATGTGTGAGAAAGACGAGAAGTGAGACAGACAGAGGCAGAGAGGGAGGTTTAGGCTACAGGCAGCTCTTAAGAGTGCGTACAGTTTGCGTTGAGCCCTGGGAGGACTGTCGTATTCCTCCCGATCACTTCCACTTCATTACTTCTGCAGCGGACATACATTATTCTGCCCTTTGAGCCTCAGTCCACAGGGACCGATACAGCCATTAACAAACACTTAAATCCACCTTGAAGCTTCCGATGATCCGCCGATGATCTAGTTTCACTTTTTTGTTTGGGCTCATTTTGATATTCAAACATTTTATCCCTCTTTCTTCTTGTTTGCATTTCACCTTTAATGACACTCGTATTCAGGTCAGTCGAACTTGCAATTTAATCATAAGATACTGTAAAATATTTTCGTGGAGGCCCGGTGAAGTGAATTCAGTGATTTGTTTCTGAAAATATTTGCACAATTTCATGTTTGAAGATAATTTCTCAAAACCTGTACAAAGACTTTGAACTGTGTGGTTTATAGTTGAGCAGTGCTGGCTTTCAGCGCATTCAGCAGACACTTGCAATGCTTGAGAGCGGTGAGAACGGCTTTTTCTCCTTTTTTTTTTTTTTTTTAAATTTTCCTCCACAATTTTGAAGCCACATTTTATTTGTTAGATTTTTTATTTTATTTTATTTTTTTTTTTATATCAATTTGGCGGGTTTATTAACAACGCTCTTTGTGGTGCCTCATATTTAATTCTATTGACTGCACTGCAGAGCTGATCTTGTTTTCATTAATTCAATGTATTTTTTTTTTCTAAAAAAAAAATGGGACCTCACCATACTGACCGCTGTTTCCAATTCGATGATTGTGGCATGGTGACAACTGACATCGCATGCCTTCCTGCTTTGGATGAGCAGTTGTACTTAGAGCTCAAGTGCCACCTTGCGGAAGCTTGAGGTAATACAACAAGACTCTGTGCGTGTCTGTTACCCTCAGGCAGCAGTGGGCTCAGCTTGCGTTGTTATTGACCCAGGGTGAAGAGGTCACGCTTAATTTTGTAGCCACGCAAGCACTAAACAGCGGCTCCACTTGTCTCCACGCTTGGATGACGTGGTTCCAGATTTCATGTCACACGTCTGAGAGGACCTCCCAGGGCTTAAGGCCACCAGCGGCGTTGCGTTTTGAAAGGGATAAAACCTCTCGACTATTCCAGCTTGTCTGCCCTTCCCCAGTGATCATCTCTTTGTCACATTTCCCACTTTACACCACTGAGCGTCACATCTCCTCATTCCACATCTCCCACGAGCCTCGCGTTGTGTGCCATGCCTGATCGTGCGCCATCAAACGCAACTCCGCAAAGCAAATGCTCTAAAAACCCCGGCGACTGACAGGGTTGAATGCGATCGCAGTCGATTAAGTGCCTCTTCCTGCGGAGCTGGCACTCTCCCGCGAGAGGAACGGGGGCAATCATAGCTTCAGATTGGCCCGGTGGGAACAAGAGCGCTCGTTTTCTGTGTCCACTCCAATCACATCAGTAATGGAGAGGCGGGTAAGCATCTGTGACAGTGGGAAACTAGATCTCTGCTTCCCACCCCTCCTCTGTCTGTGTGCGAGTGTGTGCCTCGCAGATAAACACTTGGCAGGTTGTCCCGTACTACCGTGCGTGTGCATGAAAACGCACACACGCGCACACATCCAGAGTCATGTGAGTCCTCATTCATCTGCCCGAGTCATTTAGGCTAATAGAGCTTAATGGAGTATATTAACCCCTGTCTATCTTCGAGACACACGCACACACACTGGTGTGTGTCTAGGTGCATGTCTGTCGCTGAGAGAGGGAGGGAGAGAGAGATTGACGATGTGCGCCTTTTCATGTGTAATTACACCGTGAATTTATGTGCCCTTTAGTTATCAGTAGTGAAGACTGTAGACTTTTCGCGTTGCCCTCTGGACAACACACGAAAAAATATAAAAAATAAAAAAAACCCACATTGGTATCCTGTCATTTTCACGCTACAGCACTGGTGTCCAACTCGAAAAGTGGCCCTCGTAAAGTGATCAAGTGTGTCAACTTCATATTTTTCTTCACTTGTACTAGTTTTTAAAGTGGAACAAAATGTGATTTTATTGTATTATTTTTTTACTGCTGCCAAATTGTTGCAGCAATGCAGAATAACAAGCACCCCAAATTAGTTTCACAGTCGATCATGGGGCGATCCTTCCAATTCTGTTGAGAAGAACTCACCTCAGTACTTTACGGCGAATATTTCCGTTTCGTTTTATTTCTGGTTTCACACGCTTCCCCCTCTGAATCCTCAATGTATGCTGAAAAAAATATTTGCTCCAAGAATCCTTAGCCCCCTCCTCCCGACACACGCAAAGCAATGTTGCTCCATACATGCGGTCGAAGTACATTGTTCCCAACTGGCTGAAAGGAGCCAACGGTCCGAAAACTAAAGCACAAACCCTCCCCTCCTCCCGATGTGCTTCTTGCCTCCGATTGTGGCCTTGAATGGATCGCCATCCACAGAAAAGACTTATCACTGCCTCCCTTTCATCGTATTTGCTGTGTGTATTCCCCCTGTATATTCGGCATTGACGATTTGTCTGCAAGGTACTCGCAGCTGCAAGCTAACAAAAAGCTCAGGCTAAGAAGCAGCAGCCTGTAAACTTGCTGCATTGTGGCGCTTGTTGAATTACCCATGAGTTGTGATACTTCGCCTTTGTGCTAAACGCTTAATTCCACTAATCCCGACGGAGGAACAGTGAATGGTGCAAAGTCCCTATGATATCTTCCCGAGGCTAAACATTTGCTCACTTATGTATACACACGAATACACGGGGTACAGAAATGATTCTTTTGACGACATTTCAGAAGATTTAACCCAGTGGCCGGCTTATCCCGCAATGACGTGAGTGGGCAATTTTGTTTTGGAATTTTTTTATTTTTTTTTTTGGTGTCAATAAAACGCCCACTATATTAACGGCTATGTTTATTATCTTCTCTTCTCCAGAACCTTTTGACATTGTTCATCTTTTCTTCTCCTGGCCCCCTGGAGGTCACCCTCTGTAAAACCTATTTGGCAATCAAACACATGAGCCCCGTTTTCCCTCCTTTCTCCACACACCTCCTTCGCCTTCTTTCTCCTCGTCCTGCCGTCATTCTCCACCCCTGCCCGTGCCTTTCTGTGAGTCTGGCCCTCTCAGCAGGGCTATAGAGCCCTAACTTGTCTACATTTACCCCCCGGGTTGGATGACCAATGAGGCCATTGCGCCGGGAGTCCCTCCTTTTAGCCCCGCGCCATTCTCCCCGAGTCAGCTCATGCTCTCTGTTTTCACGACCTCTGACCCCAGGCCATGGCAACAGTGGCAGGAATGTCAGGAGTGATTGGCAGGATAAAGAAGGCAGCCCCTCTCTTGTGCGCAAGCGGATTTGAGACACTTTGAGGGGGGCGAACAATGGCGGATTTGGGCTTGATTGGATCACAGATGAGCTGATGACTGTCAAAAGAGCACGTCGTCTTTACATAAGCCTGATTATCTCCTCAGCGGAGAAGAGAGCGAAGGTGCTGGGGGAAAGACCAGGGAGCTCACTCCCATGCGGAGCGCCTCGAAAGGGGATAGAGCATCACACGAGGGCTCGTCTACAGGGCCCGCACCGCTCTCATGCACCGGGGGCCTTTTTTTTTTTTTTGAACAAATCTATTCACACCGACTACGGGGGCCCTCATACATGTGGCTATAGTCGACCGAGGGTGGGAGAGTGAGGCGGCCGACACACGGAGGCCGTCATTGTTCAGTCCGTGACCATCCCATCAGCGCAGAGAGAAAAGGAAACGAGGGAACGATACAGAGATGCTGACAAAAAAAAAGGAGCAGTGGGACAGGCGAATCAAAGACAAATCCCTTCTATAATCTGCCTCTTTAATAGGGATTAGAATTCACCAAAGAGCCCATATACGAATACTAAAGCGCCAATGAAGACTTTATTCACACTGAGAGTTTGAGGGGCTCACGCAACCCCCCGAAAAGTCCGCCGAGAACGCTCGCATCCCAGTGCGCGACGGTGGCCGTTTTTTCTCGCTTCTCGCTCTTCCCAGCATGCACCAGTTCTGAAAAGTTTCGCCGCAGGTTGGATGACAAACTGCCGCCATGTAGTGTGAACTTAAGGAAGTTTCTAGCAGCTCCAGCCAGGAAATTCTAATCAAATATTGGATCTGCTCACTTTTTTTTTTTTTTCATTGTGCCTCCTTTCATAGCGCAACTTGTTTTTTGGACATGCCGTGTAAGCGATGAAAGGCCTATTTGATGTCATTTTCAGCGCCATCATGCAACCGCTCACTGATATCCAAGTTTGAAAGAATAACATATTGTTTGGGTTCTTGGAAGGACAGTCGCTCGATCTGGCTGGTATGAAGTGCAGGGAGAAAAAAAAAAAAAAGAAAAAAAGGGAGGCGCGTATGAGAGAGCGAGGGAGAGCGAGCGGCTAATATTCTCCTCAGCGGTGCCGATGGCAGTCTGTCAGATTTGGCAGAGGAAGTGAAAATGGCCTCAAGTGTCTGGCTTCCTTCCATGTTGTTCTCACATCAATGACGGCTCTCGCTGCGCCATCTCTCTGTTGCTCTCAACAGCTAGGGTGTGCTGTTTATTATCACTTGTGTTCTGATCCAATCGCTCATCGCGCACGCATTGATTGGATCTCCAAACCCGACATAAATGTACTTCTTTACACATGACTAAATACTTGTTTGGTTTTTGCTTTTAAATATGCAAGTAATCATTTTTATTCGTAAATGTTCATCATAATTTTTTTTTTTTTTTTTTACAGAGCGCATATCGGTTAGTCAATAAATTTGTATATGATAATTTCTTTTATGATATATTTTAGTGGCGACAAATCCTGCTGTGTGAAACATTTAAGCCACAATTTTACATGATCTCAAATTAAATAAAATTCAATTTTGCGGACGTGGCCACTGAATTGAACATGAAATTCAATCAAACAGAATGAAGCTTTTTTTTTTTTTTCCTCACCCAAAACTTTTCAAATACGGTACAGTTCAGTTGTATTTAACTTTGAGGTACAGTACAACACTGTTGCATTTAAGCTTTGACCACTCATACATTTTACTTGAATCATTTAAATTATTTTCTATACAAAATGTAAGTGTATTAATATTCAAACAATAGAAATATCATCACAGTTACAAAGATGTTCTTATCCTCACTACAAATAAGTTTACCTTCAATAAGATTTTTTTTTTTTAAACGGATCGTTAAGTACTGCACGTTTGCCATTTCAGTTTTAACAACCACTTTTTTGTTCTTGACAAGAGTATATTCGTATGTTTGATCCATCATAAAGCTACGAAATTAGTTCCTGGCAGCCGTAGCAAACGTCTGCATGATTTGAAGTTGATGCGCACGAAAGCCCAACCGAAAGTGTTGGCACAAGTTTCGACATGCTTCTTTTGATACATTTGTCCATAGATATAATCGTGTAAATTGAATCAGGTAGACCAAAGCAGTCTTAACGTAAAAGGCGACGACGCATGGAAGCAATTTGAGCAGATGAAATGCATATTGTAATCCGTTTTTGTTTTTTTTCTGTGATGTTTGCTGCTGTCTTCCCTTTGGAAAGGCCACGAGGACTGTTACATACGACGATCGTGTGTTAACTTGTATCAGAGTGAGGGGGCAGCATTGAGTCGCAACGCCGTGAAACTCACAGAGTGAGTGTAAAGATAGATTTGCTGCTCTTTTTAAAAAATTTTTTTTACCCTTTTTGGTGTAATCTTAGCTGCCATTTTTGCACATAAAGCCTTGTACATCCATTAATTTTTTTTCACTAATTCAAGATTCACGAGAGCAACCTTAGCAGGGAAGCCCAAACTAGCCTTTCCCAGTCCACTTGGCCGAGCTCTTCTGCTGGCTTCCCAAAACGTTCCCAGGCCGACCTGGACAGTCTCTCCCGCGTGTTCTGTCTCGTTCCTCGGGCCTCCTTTCACCTCACCAGGGAGGCATCTGAATCAGATGCTCGAGCCACCTCATCTGGCTCCTCTTGATATGGAGGAGCTTCTTACAGATATCTTTAACGGAGAGCCCTGACACCTTGTGGTGGTCATTAATTTAGGTCTACCTCGTACCTGTCAGAAAATACCACATGAGGATTATTCTTCAAAAAAAGTTTTCTCTTCTGCGAAAACCGGCAGACATGACACGGCGACTGCTTTCGGGCGATTTTGTGGTCATGTAAAAGTGGCTTTATGGGGCGAGGGGGGTGCATGCAGGTCCCTCAATCATGAGCCTTGCATGCATCTAAGTAGGAGCCTCCGCTTTTATGCTCGACAGCTCTAAGACCCCCTACCTTTCTCTATCTTTCTCTCCACCCCCACTATTCGAGGCCCTTGAACGTCAAAGATGAGTTGGAGTGACACACAACCCACCAGGCCAGCGCCCCCCCCTCCGAGGTGCTTTGCCCCCCCACTGGCCACTGGCCTTTCCTGCTTTCTGATCCATATTTCAGAGGTATAGCGGCGGTGCCACCGAGGGGGCGTAATCCAACATTAAAGCTTAAAAAGGGGCCTTGCTGGAAGCACAATCGCAGGTCCGTTCAATTTCAATTTCCGGAGTGTTTGCCGGGACTTCCAAGTGGCTGGCTTAAGCCGGTGAATTTTGGTGAAAATACAGCTTTTCGGGACTGTTCTTGCAAAAAGGGGTCACCATCAGATGCCTTAACTAAAGATGACTAAACTGTGATCAACAATCATCAGGCAAACCCTGCAAATACGTGAAATAGATATTGTAACATATTATTAGTGCATCGAAATTGTACTTTTTGGATAAATTACCATAAATGACAAATTGCTGATTTTTCAAAATCATATGAAACGTGCCAATAAATAGCATTACGTTGCTAATATTCTCCTCCACTTCAAATGAAGCCAAGCCATTTTTTTTTCCAATAATAAATGACTATAATGACATTTATTTAGTTTCGGAAAAATAGATTCTTTAAAGACAAATTCATATCCTGTATTTACAATTTTCAAAACAAGCAGTAAGAGAGTAAAATAACATACATAAATGAGAGGTACAAGCAAATGTGGTGACAAGAAAACATCTCTTTTACAAGTATAGGCTAAACGGTAACACTCTAACAGGTTGCCCTGTCAAAAATAGTCTTTGTTAAATTGTTCTCAGTTAAATAAAATTCTTTAGTTTTTTTTAGCTGGTTAGTATTTTCATAATGTTGATGTGAGAGCTCGCTGTGTTCCTGTGCCGTGATGAGGTCTGTTGGGGGGGGAAGAAAAGGAGAAATATAAGAATTGGAATTGCAAAATATACTACAATGACATGAAACTTGCTCTCCCGTTTAAAAAGCAAATTCTAAAATATTTGCACATACATAATGTGCTCAATTCACCTGCGGTGTTAACCCAAATTCCTGCAAATTAAAAAGGAAAACACACTTGAAATGTTGTTCAAAGCCTTCCACCCTCTGCTACATTCCTTCTATCAGCGCTTTTCTTTGACATGCATTGACTGCATTCACTCAGGGGAGGCGTGAATAAACGGCTGCAGATTATTTAAATGACCCCGGCTTGGAGATAACTCCGAGGCCCCGCAGGACGCACCAGCCTGCTGCTTGACGAGGCGTTAAAGTGGCCTCTCAATCACATGATTTATGTGCTCAGAGCTCAGCCTCCGTGGCCAGTCAGGTGTAACAGTGTTTACCCTCTGCTTGAGGCTTCATTTAGCAAGAGACATGTGGCAAGAAATCGAGGGTGATAGCGTCGTCATGTAGTTAAAATGCAAGGCGTTTTACCTGTCTGTGATGAGCTGGAATGGAGATTTGAGGGACTCCGGCCTGTGGTCACTGTCGTCGTCTGTGAAACAACAACAAAAAAAAAAACGTTGAGTTTATTTGTGATTTTAGCAAATGCAGCTGTGAAAATGTCCTGTCATTGTACCGTCTCTTTTTGGACTAAAGCTTCCAGACGAGTCTCCGTCACTGTCGTCCTCTGTCCCCGAAGTCCCGTGTCCCGGTCGTGCGTCATGACGCACGGGGGGCGCAGGGCCGCGCAGCGCCAGGTGTCCGGCCTGCGCGCCTCCGAGGAGCGACCTCATGTTCAATAGCGAGTTGGCGTTGAGAAAAGCCGCGTTGGCCCAGTTGTGCAGTTTGCCGATTTGGCATGTGTATATCCCATGACCCGGGAGCAACGCCGGGTGTCCGGCTGGCGCCAAAGCCGGGTGGTGCGCGTGTGCCGCGTGGGAGGGTTTGTGCGAGCTGTCCGGAGCCGTGGCGGTCTCAGCCAGGGACCAGATTTTGGGTTTGCTCTGCGGTAGTCTCTGGCACTCCTCTCTGCTAGGAGAGTGATCCACCAGCTTGACCCCAGGTTGGGCTTTATTAAGCGAAATAGCCGCTTCCACGGAAAGCGTCCTGGTGCTCTCCGAGCTCCGAGGCTCCGTCGAGGCCTCTCTGTCGGCCACGTCCGCCTCCTTCTCTCCTTTCCTGCAGCCCTGCTCCGCTGCGGCGCGCGGCTCCTCCGGTCTTTCAATATCGACCGTTTCCAAGTCGATCTCCTCGTCTTCGTCGTCGTCGCTGCCGTTCTTGCCTTGCTCGTCCTCGTTGTCGCTGCTGAAGATGCGTCCGTCGCGGTCCTCGGCGCTGCGGCCCCACGTCACCTTGTTCTCCTTCTTTAGACGCCTGCGTGCGTTTGCAAACCACGTGGATACCTGGAATGCGAAAACACATTTTTAAGGCCAATTAGATCGTTTTACAATTTGTGAAATTGGTTCCTCCTAATGATGGTGGAGTTTGGCCTGCTATAGAAAATAATAAGCTTGTCGGAGCAGCTGTTAAATCTGCGCTTGGCGCTTTGCGTGTGTGTTGCTTTTATCCCCACCCATATTTAGTTAGAGCTCATTTCTTCACTTTTTTAATTAAAAAAATATATTTTCACATGCCTGTGTGAGTGTCATCCTCGTAATAATAGCAAGCATGATCTTCTCCCCTTTGGTGGGGTAAGGGTTTTTCTGGTGCTCCTGCAGCCAGGCCTTCAGCGTGCTGGTGGTCTCTCTTGTGGCGGTCTTGGCCCTCGAAGGGTCTCCGTAGGGATACTGTCCGTACGGGTAGAATCCTTGAGCGGCATGCACAGATAGAGAGCCCGGGTGGGACCCCGGACTGTCCTTTAACTCGTACTGGGAGCCCTGAAATTGGAGGACAGAAGTTGGTGGAGGGACATATTCAAGTTCAGAAAATGATTTAATTTAGTGTGTGTATAATGTTAAATGAATTGCAAAATGTAGTTTGTGAAGTTGCCTGAACATAATTGAAATTATTTTTTAATTGCACTGTTGCAGCTTTGAATTTAAATATTTGTCAATACAATTCTGCAAACCGTTTTTGTATATTGTGTATACGCATTTATTTTGTTCCGATAATGTCAAGTATATAAAATAACGTTCAATGTTTTAAACAGCTTTTAAAACGAGTCAGAATTCAAATGCAATTATTGCAATGGTAATTTTACATTTCAACCTAAAAATATATGCGTTCTTGTATTTTGTTCTCTATTAATTTTAAACAGTCTATGTGTCATAAATTAATTACCCTATATATGTTAAGACTAATTAACCGTGTCCCTTAAGTTATGTAACAAGTCTTACCATTTGCGAGATGAGGGCGAGGTCTGGTGCTCCGCTATACGGCAGAAAGGCACTGTAGTTGGGGGCCGCCCACGGGCTCCCGTACATCCCCAGCATGGAGCCAACAGCAGCGGCTGTTGCAGACGAGCTCACGCCGCCTTCGCTGCTTCCTTCCCGGCTAGAGGCCGGCCGTTCGCCCGCGTACACTTCATGGGCGGCGTTGAGGAACTGGGGGTACCCCAGCTGAGGGAAAGCCATGTCCAGTAAAATCTCTCCCAAAAGTCGACAAGAGGAGGCAGTGGGAGGGGAGGAGAAAAAAAAAGAGAAAATTCCCAAATAGATAATGGAAGAAGCTCAAAATAAAAGAGGTGTCTAAATCACCAGAGTCCTCTGTTTGGAAAGAGTCGCGCTTCCACTTGCACGCTTCTAACACTCCGAGTCAAAGCCCCACTTTGGCACGTCGAGTGCGGAGTGATGCGCGCGTTTGGCCGCGGGAGCTTTCTGGATGTGGAGCTGACTGACTGATTGGCAGCCTACTTAAGCTCCAAGCTCCTCCTATGCCCAGGGCAGGCGATTAGTGCATTGGTTAGCCCAGGTCGTGGGTGGCTTGTGGTGTGTGCGCTCGTGCGCGCTCCTGTGTGTGCGTGCCTGGTCTATTTTTTTTAACAGTCCACAATATGGTCACAGAGAGGAGGACTGTGTGAAGTGTGTGTTACATTTGCCTCTTTATCATTGGTGTGAGAAATGCACCACCTGTCATTGTCATATTACTTCTGCTCATCATGTTCAACTAGAAATCACAGATGCGGCAAATGTCTCCGTTAAATGCGCCAATGAAATTGAGCAACGATGAAGAATCTGCATGAGTTAAGTGGGACAATTGGCACCTTTTTGCGCGCGCATTTTACGCACGCGTGACGCGCGCGTCTGACAGCTGATCCCCTCGCTGGATTTGGACACTGTGTCTCAGTCGCAGTCTCTGGCAGGCTATTGATATGGTCGGCCAGGTCCAGGAGGAATGTCCGTGATTATCGACGGAAGTCACTGGAGCATATTTGCAGAGGGTGGATACCAGGGACGGATGGGATTGATGGAGATTGAGAGGATAAGATAGCATGGTGCTCACAAGTGCTGTGGGGTGGAAAATGACAGATGTTGCCCGAAAAGAATGGTCTGTTGTTTTAAGATTGTGATGCTGCCGACAAATTACACATTGACCGTGCACAATCCAGGCGCCTTGAGATACAACTTTAATTTGTTCCGTAAAACACACACGTAGCTCAAATTGTATTTCTCCATTAAAATGAATGGAAATTCCTTTATTCCATTACAGCATTCCAAAAAAATTCACAGAACGTTTTGCAATATATTTTAAATAATTTTTAGACTACAGTAGTGAGGGTGCATATAACAAAATTAGACTGAAATATTTTATACTATAAAAGCTTGTTTAATAGGATAACGCCTGTGAATATATTGTCTGTCTAAATGTGTTGCTCCATCGTTTGTTGAAATATTTAAAACTGTGACCTTGATATTATTCATTAGCCTGTCTATGGCATTTTGTATTCAGCTAAATAGACCCTTTGTCTTTTTTTAACATTGCATCCTCAAAGAGAGCAAGCCATTTTCAACACTTTAGATTGGTCAATAATCGGTCAAATTAACACCCACACATGTTGACTGACCAAATGTGCAATTTACCAAATTGTAACTTATGAATGAGCTTAGTTTGACTGTAAGCGTCAAGTGGGAGCGGCAATAAAAATATGTAAGTGTCTTTATTTTTACTGTATTATCATTTGAACTTTTGTATCATATTATATGGGTTTGCCAGGTTCAAATCTCAGCTCTGGCCCCTTGGTTTTGTACTCTGGCTTCCTCCCACATTCCATGCATGTCAGGTTCATTGAAGATCATCGGTATGAGTGTGACTGGCGGTTGGTCTATATATAAACCCTGTGATTGGTTGGCCAACAGTCCAGCGTGTAGTCCACCATCTCTGACCAAAGTCAGGTGGCTTAGCCTGATCGGTGGATGGAGGATATTTTAATGGAAGTATACGTGATGGTAGGAGAAAGCGGACTTTTATGAGTGCAATTATGAAGGATAAAGGCAGCAAGCTGCTTGTTGCCTTCTCATTAACAGGTTTGAACATCAAAATAGCAACGATTCTGGTGTGAACTCACATACGCACACACTCAAGCACTCGGGCAGCGCTAATGAGGTAGAGCACCCGGCGCCCTGCTCACTGGCCTGTGGCCCTCCTGGCTTCCCTCAGAGGTTAGCCGTGTAATTACTCCATCCCCATAAATACAGATTCATCATCATCACCCCCCCCCGATGAGCTGAGAAAGAGCGAGAGAGATGAGACGAGAGGAGGGGAAGGAAGGCGGGAGGTCTAATGATTTCATTACTGTGCTTAAAGCCCACTCGGGCTAAGTGACGGTCCACTCATGTGGCGTTTCCTTTCTCCTAGAAGCGCCATAGGGCACTTGTGCGGCTCAAAGCTGTTTTCCTAAACGCACATCATGATGCTGCTTGTGTGTGCGTGAGAGAGAGCGAGACAGACAGCGAGGGACAAATATAAAGAGAGGATGCTTAATCTCCATGGCATTTTAAATGGCATTCATAGAGAGAGTGGCCCTTTCCTCATTGCCAAGGTAAATGGAGCCGGGGGACTCTCCATTTCAGCCCGATGAAAGAGCGACGTTAAACACTCTCAGAATTTCCCCTCTCTCTCTCTTTCTCTCTCTCTCTCTCTCTCTCTCGCTTGTTTCTCACTCAAAATTGATGTTGTTTTTTCATGACAGGGAGGGAAACGAGACATATCCACCACCTAATAGGATAATATAACCCCATTCAACGCACACCCTCGCCTCCCACCCTCTCTCCCTCCGCCTCTCTCTCTCTCTCTCTCTCTCTCTCTCCATCGCTCTCTTTCTCTCTCTGCCTTTGTAGCTGCCTGATTTCCATAGTGTCTCTGTGGAGAGGCAGTTAATGAATTCCTCTGAGCTGGAGAAAGGGGGGAGAATGGTTTTGGCGGTTTAGAGAGAGAGAGAGAGAGAAAAGGGGGGATAGGGGGAGGAAGGCTTTGAGCTATGCCATTCAACTTCACAGCCGAGGCCTGCTTGTGCATTCAGTGTGTGTGTGTGTGTGTGTGTGTGTGCGCGCGGTGCATTTGTGCGTCTTTTTAACATGAACCTGCTAAGACTACCAAATATTTAGACTGGCCTCAGACCTCTCTTTATGGCGACGGTGGATTGAGGGATCTCTGGCGGCAGCTTGACTCCATTTGAAAGCCATTCCCCGCTATTAGCTGCGCGCAGACAAAGGAATAACTTACATTCGGACACGTTCAAATGAAGTCGCACAATCCACTTCACACTGCTCATTTCCTCCTGGGTCATTTTCTGTGCGGTAAATAAAAAATGTCATGATGTATTGTGCGCTTAATCGATGCAATATTCAAGAGGCGGCAACAATGGTGATTCAACGACATTATCCTAATAAATAAACCAGACAGTATTTGTCGTGTTGAGAGATTTGCTGATTCATCTCAAATTTGAAGAAATTTCATTTTGGTCTTTGCGTCAACAAAGATGTGTGTATTGTGTGAGCTTGTCTCTCCCCAAAGAGCTGACTTTAATTTCCCTCCGACTGTTTTATGGAGTGCAACATTTTTGGGAGGGCCAATTAAAATAAAATGTTAAAAAAATGCTCTTTAACCCATTGAGTACCATTGACGGCTAAAGACGTAAAAGATCCATTTTTTTTTAACTTGGTAGTTAATGAGTAAAGTTTCTATTTGCATTCAGGAGAGTTGCACTAGACTCGTCCTCAAGCAATCTTAAGATTTTTAATTGTTGGGAAGCCCACCTAAATCTGACTTCATTATCATGACATCATATATATGATCATTTCAAAGGCAGAAAGAAATGATAAAAGTCTTTGCTTCCCCACTTGAGCGCGCAGATAAGCGCTGATAGACTCCGTTGTGAGCTGACTCGACATCTGATGAATCGCTGCGACGCGTAACAGATAAGCCCGACAGCCTCAGGTAGCGACCTGCCGTTTTATATCCCGCACTTTTTTTTTTATCATCACGGCGTAAGGGCACACACTGGAGATGTGATTATTAATGGCTATCATAATACAACCAATTATATCCGTTGCAATGTGACCTGACTTCCTTTTGCCTGGAGTTGGATCCTGCTGACTGAACATTTTGACCCAGAGGGGAAACGCTTGACAAAAAGCCTATCATTAGCAATTAATGGGCGTGCCAGCGTTTGTTTGTTAATAGCTCATTTCGAAGCCCAATGGGACTCATTTACAGTGCATGGGCCAGAAAACAGACCCTGACCTCCGCCAGGGGTCACTTTGAATCGGCCCAGCTTGTGAAACCGGGATGGCGTTTTAATTCGCTGATTGCGTCTAAAGAGCCGCCGTTAAATACTGTTCCATCATTCCCCATTGAGAGCGCGATGAAAACAAGCGATGTTCAACAAGATTGCTGAGTTAAAAAAAAAAAAAAGGTGAATTCCCTCCTCCTCCTTCTTTACAGAAAGACTTAGCAGGGGGCTTTTCTCATGGATAGCAATCTGATTGTTTTCTAAACGGATTATTAACTCTTTTGTTACAGTAGGGGTCACTTTAATGCTTCTTAGGGGCCATTAGCATTGCTTTAAAGAACACACACACACACCCACACACACTGGCAAAACACGCACGCTCACACATACGCGGTGCTGTGTTCACGGATTTGCCGTTTCTTGTCTTTGTTGTTCTCAGCGGGAGCGGAATGATACCGTTATAATGCCGTTAAAAACAATAGTTTGACATAAAAGAGAGGTGTGGGAGGCGAGGGATGTGTGTGTGTGTGTGTGCGTGTGTGATGAAAAGTAGCCCTTATAGGCGGACCAGTGAGCTTAATGCAGTAGTGCTGACTTCAATGACTACCTCAAAGAGCGGCGGCATTACACAGGCAAATCCCTCCGAAGTCCTTGACTGAGGGAAGGATGAGCCCGAGAAGTGGCTCAGATCACCAAGATGGAGGAATTAGAACGGAAAAGGTGTCGCCTGTGAGAGTTTGAATAACCACTCTTTGTCCTATGTTTATTTCTCCTGGCGGAAAAAAAAGGGGCATAGATTCCCTCGGGAAAATCAAAGATACTTAGCTTAGGTCAAAGCATCACGGGCCGCAGAGCAGCCAGGCTCATATTGACCAGATGAATGTGGTGGGGAGGGGGCGGGACCCAGGGGAAGCGCCGATTCTGGCTGGGTGCTCTAGCTAGCTTTGAGCTCCTGTTCTTGGGGACAGATAAAGAGGGTATCCCTTACAGGCGTGACCTCCAGCAACCCCTGTCATGAGAAGGACGAGGGGTCAAAGGTCAGATCAATTGGCTCCCCACGGCCCGCTGTCTGCAACGGGGCTTAATCAGCGATTAAGTGCCAGGACCAGAAGAAGCAGCGAGGGGGCGTGGCTTGTCTTTCATCCAGCTGACATGTATCCAGCTTTATACAAATGAACGGAGTGTTTTATTGAAACATGTCATATGAGCTTTGTGATGGTTTTAGAGTACCGTATTAAGAAGGAAGCAAGTCTGATGGAGAGCTGGGGGCAGACTTGGATGTCATATTAATTTTGGAGTTTTAATTATTTACGTGAGCCATTCTTTTCCAGGGAGGAATGATTATGTAGAATTCAACAATAATTAGGTGCACACGCTTTGAATTTATTTTGGATGGCGTCTAATCCATGCTAGTACCGAACAGTATTATGTATTCACACAGGCTCAAATGTGTACTGTACACATACCACTTTCGTATTTGTTTAAATGGAATTTGGCATCATTCAGCTTTCTCATTTTTCCACTGTTCTGAGTCCTGGTAGATTCAATGAGTGCTAAAACAAATACCTTTAAAGCGGATAATGACATATTACTTTGCTGTGGTCTAACGACATATTCTTGTCAAATTAAGACGTGCTAGAATCTTCAGACACAAATATATATATATATATATATATATATATTTTTTTTTTTTTTTTATTTATATTTTATATATATATATATATATATATATTAATTTATATATATATATATATTTATTTTTTTTAAATTTATATATATATATATATATTTTTTAATTTATATTATATATATATTTTTTTTTTATTTATATTTTATATATATATATTTTTTTTTTTTTAATTTATATATATATATATATATATATATATATATATATATATATATATATATATAATATATTTGTATAATGGATGAATTGCCCCCCTTCTAAGACATACAAATGGTTGACTACTTTTAGTAAATGCAAGAGGGAGCAAATTTACTAAAGAAACCAATAAAAGTTCGTCGTGTACAAAGTGGCCAGGATTGTTCAACTTTAGTAAAACATTTCAGACGATTCCAGGCTTCCAACCTTCTGTGAACATTTTGGGAAAATCCCTTTCCTTTTCCAGCATGACTCAAAGCAGGGTCGATAAAGGCCTGAGAATGACTTTGGTGTGGAAGAACTTGACATCTGACACAGACCCTTTCGAACACCTCGGGATTAAAGAGAATCGAGGCTAATTAGCATGAGGTAGCTCTGGCAAATGGCTTTTAATTAAACAGCCCTAGTTTTTGTTATTTGTTCCACAGCTGACCTTTTCCGACCAAATATTAGCTCCATCAATATAAAAAGTATTGCTAGTAATTGAACTCCGCCCTCAGTCGTGGCTATCTTAGTCAGAAATATTTGCCCCCCCTTCCCGAATAACCCCAACGTACAGTAAAGCAAACATATCCATGAAACTGAACTGAGCGCTGTGGTGCGCTGGGGTTTTTCCAAAGTAACGTTGAGACTTTGACCACGAGCCATTTGGGTGTGTGCTCGGCACTCTTAAGCTCTGTCAACTTCCTCCTAAACCCCACACTCGCTCAACACATCTCCACCCTGCATCGAGGTTGGTCTGACCTTAAACTTGGACTGCCAAAAAATGAACCTTCCTCTCAATACGAATCTGCCACTCCCTACATGCAGTTTAAATCTTAAAACAGATTGTCGTTTACAGATGATGCAATCTGTCAAGTCTGCTATTTTAATGCTCACACACAACGCCAATCTTTTAACACCTTGCATTTGAACGCAATAAAATAGTTTATCCTACGTGGAAAATGAATAATATTACTGCAGTCTCACTATTTGGCAAGCCGGTTTGCTTCCGCCCTTCATAGCATCTCTTATCGTTAGTCGCAAAGTACCCTTGAACCTACAAGCGCACTACAACGAGCATGCTGTTCAATTAATACCTCTGACGGTGTCAAAATTGCGCTTTGTACTTGTGGGTGGCGGGCGTCGATACAATAGATGCTTGTTTGCATAAATATAACGGAACAGTTTATGAGTCTTCCCATCGGCTTACATCAGCATCTGCAGGGATTTCCTCCGCGGTGTTGCCTCACAAACAAGAGGTGACGGGTTTTGTTTGCTTGACTTTCAACTGAGCGGAAGAGTCGCCTTTCGCTTCCGCAGCGCGGGCCTCAAGCTGGTGAATGGAAAGTCAAAAGATGCCAAGGCACCGGCGACAACGTCTGACGGCTCGTCAGCGGTGATTATTGCTGAAATTAAAAAGCACTTTTCCCCCTCATCTGTCGAGCCCGGTAAGAGAAGCAGACTGTCACATATCCGCGCAAAGACTCGATAACACGGCGCCTGTCTTCGCCGCAGTCTGTCAAGCCTTTGAGAAGCAACCGTGGAGGTGGTGTCGGTGCCGGTGCTGATGGCGATGATGGGGGGGGAAGTTAGCGAGCATTCCTCACGGCGGCTCCATGCGGCTCGGCCAATTAGCAGCTGAGTGTTTTGTTTGAGCCCGAGTGATGATGAGATGTTGTGCTGGGAGGCGGCCCACTTCATTAAGCACACCGTTGTCTGCGGTTTACTCAGCTTGCCGGCTTCAACCGCTTGTTTACCAGCCGCAAATATGACAGACTGTATGTCTATTTGACCGTCTGTGTGTGCGTGCGTGTGCGTGCATGTGCCGAGGTGATGCAGGAGGCGGCCGGTGCGGGCATGTGACCGGGGGATTGTATAGACGGCCGTTGGACACTGAGACACATGTACGCTATATCGTGTTGCATTTTAATAGATTTCAAAATTATAACGGCGAGTGCTTTGGCATCCTGGAGGAAATCAATGCTTGACTCATGGCTAAATTTGTATTTTAAATCCCCACACTGGTTTCCAGCCAGTCACAAGAAGGAGTCATGCCATTTCAATTCTGCGCACTTTAGTCCTTTCATTGTTGACAATCGATGCTGACCGCTCCCGGTGAAGGGTCAAAACCCATTTTTAAAATCCGGTTAATTAAATACACGTTAGATAAGGGTAAACTTGCCAAATAGTTGACCACACGACCGTCCAATAACGGCCCGCAAGTCAATGCGACTCATGTCTCTTTTCACCACTTGCACAAATATTAGTCCAGGAGCAGCCGTTTAAGTGCAATTACAGCTTCCCTCCCCTTTTTGTTTTCTCATTCAACACTGCGCATTAGCCGAGCCAAACGCGTTACAATTGACAACCGCACCGTGTTGACCTAACGAGACCCGAGCCCGGCGCTCTACTCTTACTGATAAAACACATCCAGACGACAGACAAAGAGTGATTATGAACGATGGAGAATGAAGAAGGAGGCAGACTTGAGCCAATGTGTCCTCCTCTCATTATTCCCTCCCCTCCTCTCCTGAAATATTTCGCTTGAATTCGAGACGTCGCAGCGGCAAGCGTCTCACTTGGAGCATTCAGGAAGGGTCACGGCTTTCTGACCGCGCATGTGCGCGCGCACGTGGTGCGTTTGTGTGTCAGGTCCGTTCTTAAGGCCTTAATGCAGCCGGCGATGACAGATCACTTCATTCACGCAAGACGAGAGCAATTATTTCAAGCGTGACAGATTGCCTCAGCAGAACTGAATTTCGGATAAAAAAAAAAAAACCCTCACTCTCTCTTTCACCCCCCCTCTTTATCTTTATACCTCCTTCGCTCCTCTTCCTCCCCCTCGTTCAATAAGGAATCTTGTGGTTTTCCGAGCTAATGACTTCCTCCTCAATCCTCACTGTTACACCATTGTGTGTTTATATAGTTGTGTGTGTGTGTGTGTGTGTTTTACTTTGTGTGTGAGCAGGGGGTGACGGTACCATCTGTCTAGCTGCTGTAGCCCTTGCCCCTGCCCAGCTGGTGGGCACTAAGTAATGGGAGAGGACTTCCTCGTTTCAACCCCCCGAGACACACACGCGCACACACACACACACACACGCATTAGTATGCAACACCTACTGTCACAGTGAGCGGAAGACAGGGAGTTTTTTTTTTTTTTTTTTTTTTTTTTCTTCTGCCGGAGTATTGAAACCTGAGCAACTCGGGGTGTCAACTGATGAGGACTGAATGCTCCATGGAGGGAGTGTGTGTGTGTGTGTGTCTGAGTGACAGTTAGGAATGTAAATGAGTGTTTACGAATTTGCTGCATTGCTTTTTGAATGGAAGGCAGAGGAAACGTGTCCAATATAGATGCAGCCTATGATGTAAGTTACTGTGCCGTTCTGTTTTCGCGGGAAAACAATGACATTCTCAAATCATAAAAAAAATAAAGGCGTAATAATATGTCATCGATAAACGACGCTCCCTTATAAGGATCATCGTACGCCAGACAACTGAAGTGGACCGTTTCTAGAAACGTGTACACCAGGTGACTGTCTACCGATGCATTTCAACTGAATATTTTTTTTAGGGTTCACATATATTGTATAAATATATTTTGAACCATAAAAACATGGTGCGATCGTCAAGGATGATGCACTGAGTTGGTTTGGCTTGAGGTTTGTTGGCCAGTTGGATCGTGTTTGCACTTAGAACCTGTTTTTTTTGGGTGGGTGGGTGAGTTTTTTGATTCGCTGTCAGATTTGTGATGTTCTGATACCGGTATTTACAAATTTGAATTGCCGTAAATCAGTGGCCAGCGGCCGGCCACTCGTGAATGCTATTTGTCGAACCCCAACTATTAACTAACTAATATTATCGACTGTAATACAATAACGAGGTCATCCGAATCATTCACTGGTCATTTCATTAGGTACATGTGTGCAATGTAATTATGATTACCGGTAGTTTGAATATGATTTCTGAATTTTCCTCTTTGTCTTTTGCATTGCGGTGGTCTTGAACGGTTTGTATGCATGAAAATTCCCCTCATTATTTACCCGCTTAAAAACATGCAAGCGCACGTCTCCACCAGCACTTTAATGAAGAGGCTCCGGTTTGAATTAAACGGGAAGCTTCACGTAATTGGCTGTAAAATCCATTGAAATGCAGCACGTGCGCGCTGAACCGACGCGTGGGGTTCACACGGATTGTTGCCGACGGAAATTTTGCGCTACCTGCGAGCGAGACGCGCATTCTTTGCTCGACTTGCAGGCCCCATATGCACCGTGCACTTGAATCTTTAATGACGTGGTGATGATGGAGTATTCTTGACCTCTCCAGGGTTGGTCGCGCACAGGCACACACATCTTAAATAACATCCAGTGCGTCTTTTTAACTTCTGGGCGCTCCTACAGATTGGTAACTTCCCCGGTCGGCGTCGTGGACAATAGGCAGGACCGACCAGTGGCTGTGGAAAGCCGGGCCGCCATTGTCTGAGCTGAAAGCCCAGTTATTCATTGGCCGAGAGTTAAAGAGCTGACCCCGGTGTAACACTGATGGAGCTGGCCAACAACACTGAGGCCCTTTGTCTCGACCAGCCCGCTCTCTGATCACCCTGTAATGAACTGGGGGGGCTCCGTTGAAAATTTACAGCCCGTCGTCGCCGTCCGCCTTGCCTTTCTCTTTCATCCACCTTTTCTGCTGCGTCCTCACTTTTTAGTGCTCTTTTCTCAGCCGACATCATCTTAAAGGGTGCCCCTCCCTCCAGACGCCCTCACACAATAACCATGCAGACAATGTCGATGGGTCGATAATTTCCTCTCAATCGGTGCCGGTTGTTTTTGCTCCTTTGCTCTCCAGTCCTTTCTACGCCTTCGCTTGTGTTTTGTGTACACTCGTCACCGCTCGCGAAAGGTGCATGGGGTGATTGCTTCACGAATGACACACAGACACATACACACCTTTGAGAATTGTAACAATCCTAAACTTTCGGTGTCCTGACAGGAGTGGCTATACCTTCAAAAGCAGCACTATCCGTATCTTCTGTTTGTACAAATGTCGGTTTTAAATGACACGCCCACCATCCGAAATAAATCACTTCCTGCTGTTCTCGTAATGGGGCGTTAAACGCTTTAAATGTTTTATGACATGTAATCACGACTTTAACACATCACTGTCCCCGTAACACACACACACACACACACACCCCCCCACGTGCGCGCGCACACACATCTTGAGCATAAGCCTTATCTGTATGAAAAAAAAAAAAACATTCTCAATATATGCAAAACTATTCCAGGTTCTCAGTTCCACCCAAAAGATTTCTTGGTTTTCTTAATATCTTTTTTTTCTCCCTGAACTATTTTCTCAGTCTGGAATTGGTGATGGATTTCTGTGAACTGCTGCTGCTGTCATAAATCCGCTCCTTGAAGTTGTGTGCGTGTGCCCGTGCGTGCCTGTGTGTGTGAGTGTGATATCCCGGGGTAAATTGTTTCCTCCAGTCTTTGAGAGGTGGGCATTCAATAGCTTGCCAAAACAGCTATGGGCAATAATTAAATGATTCCACGCTTGAGAGGAGAATGAAAAAGAGAGAGCGAGCGAGGGAGGGCAAGTGTGGGGAGAGAGATATTCAGGCAGAAGAGGAAGGAGAGCACGAGAAAGAGAGAGAGAGAGAGAGAGAGACCTGGACAGAAAGCAACGATGTGAATGAGAAACAGAGAAAGACATATTTCGAAAGAGAGCGAGGGGATAGCAACGCGGTTTGTGGGCCAACATGCCAAATTGTGCAAAGCCAAAAGGATCGTCATTAATCAGCCATGTTGGAGGCGTCGACATCATGATGGCTCCTGTCAAATGCCAAAATGAACACATTGATTTTTTTCCATGCCATTTATTTTAAATTCTGGTTCTGATTTTTGCTGCGCTGCACCGCTAGAAATACATCGCACTAATTAATCCATTTGCGGTATTTAACTGTAAAAGTGGATGAATTCCGAACTTTCTTCCTTATAGACTTAGAATCAAAATAGTCGGAAACTTTCACACAGGTGCAAAATCCATTTCCATGTTCTAAGCGAGGGACTCTTCATCTATTTATGGATTTAAAAAAAAAACAGGGTTATGGTCCAAGAGAGCCTCAGAATGCGATGTACTAAATCGCTCAATGCGCGGGTGGAATTATTTGCCATGGTCGGGTCCTTGTCCAATGCCGAAACATTGCGTGGTGTGCGTTTGCCCAAATAGATATAAAATGCTTGATAATAGTAAATAATAGCTATTGTCATATTTCATCTGTTAATTCGCAACAAACTGTGTTGCCATTTATTAGTTCCGTTCAAACAAGTCAGACATTTTTTTTTTTTTTTTTTGGGGCGCAAAGTAGCTGATAAGATGATTGGCAGAAGAATAAAGCGCGCAATTTGAATTTAAATATGTAAATAAACCTATCAGACCTGCCACAGCCGAGCCCTTTTTTGAAGCGGAGCTCTCGCCTCCTTCCGGGCGGGGGCGGGGGGGGATTACCTTCCAGGTGCTGACGGACGCCTGCTTGCTGATGATTAGCTTCCTTTACATGATGATATTTACCGGATAGCGGCTACAATTGCGTTGTCAAGTGAGATGATTCACTTTGTCTCCTCTATGCAAATCATATCATGCACTCAAATGCACCTGAAATATTTGACGGGCAGGTGTATGCAAAAAAAAAGAAAAAAAGACAAATAATTATTTGCGGATGATTGGAAATGGACACACACACACACATTCCCAGAAGCAGCCGTCTCCAGGCAGGGTCAAACGGTGGTTAATTAGTCCCGTCACCCGCTCAGGTCATCACTCCTTCGGCTATATCTGCTCCGTTGAATAATAATACGGCGATATTAACACTGTCAGCTTGGCTGGGGCTGCTGGAGTGAACCTGTTGTTGGTGTAATGCATTACACCTTGCTCCCCTGACACACACACACACACTTTTTACTGAGGCCACCACAAGCTGTCACTTAGCACTAATGACTGTCACCGTAATGTGTGCGGCACGTCCTCCTCGTCTTCATCCTCGTCTCGCCGCGTGTATGCGCTTCCCTTCGTATTAGCAGCCGCCCTCCAAATGAAATCAAATATGTCGAGGCGCGAGTCGTCTTCGGAATTGCTTCTCATTAACTCCGCCTGTCCGCAAACTCCTGCAATGAGAGTTTTGGATGAAATTCCACTGTTGGGAAATTTCTGTTCTGTTCTGTGTTCGCTTGCACGGAAGAGTTCCCGACAGGTGCTTCCGGGACAACGGGGAAAAGTGGGGAATGATTTCCCCATCTGGTTAGTCCGTAGAGAGATGTCGTGGATGTCCAATCTGAGGTGGGATGCAGCTCCCCGCAAAAGAAGGGAACATTGAAATGGAGCGGAAAACCTGATTTCCACCCTTGAAAAGCCGCTTCGGAATTCTCATTTCTAATGGCGCATCACTACCTGCGTTTCCGCTGCCGTTTTCCCGTCGGACTTTGCCGACGATCGTATCATAGCGTTAATTTGCCTGCACATTACACAAGGTTGTCCTAGTCCATGGTTATTTTTGATGCAGACAAATATAGTATTAACTCTAGATGATTAGATCAGTTACACACACACACGCACACACACACCAGGGGATGCAGGGATGGATAAATGCCAGCTAGGCCTCATTAGCTTCTCGCTGCTTTCCTGGAAAGACAGGAGTGAGACAGTGGGTAAGGGGGGGTAGGTGGAAGTAAAGTGGGAGGTTAGATAAGCAGAGCGGGACTTGAAAGCAAGCGAAGGGGGAGGGCGGGGGGGCTGTCGGGGTAACGGGGCGAGAGAGAACCAGGTCTAGTATGGTGACCTGTTGGATTAAGGCTATTAGAAACCCATCTGGGGCTGTTTGACCACTTCGCTGGCTGATCCGCCCCTAGCAGCCGCTCAGCTCACCCCCCCCAACACACACACACACACACACACACACATGTACACACACAAAATGCCCCCTCAGGACACACGCATGCATGGAAACCGACATACACGAACACTCTGACGGAGCAGGATTACGTCCATCTTGAAATGCTTCACGTTAGCGACTGGGACAGATGGAGGGCTGACCCAAAAGTCAAGCATAGCATTCGTTCAGTGTGAAGGAGTTTAGTTTTCACTTTTGATTAATGAATTAAAGAGGAGGCATGTCCTTACACTTACTATAAATCTTATATGTTAGTTTCATCACATTTTTTATCTTACTATTGAATAAATATCTTTTTAAAATAATACAAATGTTTGGTACATTGAAATGAATTAAAGAATCCGTCCCACAAAACCCACTCAAATTTTTGTATGCGTTTTTATATATTTACATAAATATATATATATATATAGATACAAAAGCATATTAAAAATAAATCAACTGATTTTATAAAGTTTAATTAAACCAAAAGTCACACAATATTCACATGCTGTAGTATTTGCGTTTTGATGTGCCTTTAATGGCCGCGGCCTTGTGAATGGCATTTTCTTCATGCTCCTTGCCAGTGTATTCATTTCTTTGCAGTTCATTTGAAAAAGAAAAAAAAATCCGTAAGCTTGACCAACATCCATTTCTAACAACGAAACATCTACAATGAACATAAGGTTCAGTGGAAAATCCAAACTTTTGAAATTAGAAAGTCTGAAAGGCGCGTTATGGTGATATTGACTCAGTATAATTTTTTATGCATCGACTAATTGCGCGGATTCTACTTTCAACTCTTTCGTTCATTCCAAATTGGATTAGTTTTAAGCTTCATCATGCAAAATTATGCGCGAATACCTCCCTCTATACTTTTTTTGCATGATCACATTTATTGGCTGTTTCATGTTAATCCTGCCATAGAATCACTCGTCACTCCCTTTAACTGTATTTATCTCATTATCTAATTTGTGTCAAACGGTACGACTCGGGAAGCTATTTGCGAGTGGTTTAGCAAGTGTGAATGTGCTTTTTTTTTTTTTTTTTTTTTTTTGGTGGGGGGGATGTGAGACTGGAAATGGCTTTGGCTCACTTCCCCATATTACGAGAGCGAGCCGCTCGGCGCAGACAGACGAGCTCCCAGCTGAATCGCTGCACATCAAACCCTTCAATCACTCGCCATTTACTGGGCTAAGCACAGATGAGAGGGCTCCCTGCTTGAGTATACAAAAACCTGCTGCAGTTTACTCGCACGAGAGCCAAATTTGGGCGGCGCGCGAGTATGCGCGCACACAACGCAAAGCAGCTTGTTAAATATGCAGCGTATCTTTGAAAAACAAACGCGAAAGAGAAATATTTATTAGGGTGGCTGATCTGGCTGCTTCTGTCTGTGTGAAAATGTGTGTGCGTGTGTGTGCGCGCGTCCCTACGGTGTCACCAATGAGGTGATTAGCGATTTATACAAGGCAAATGATTAGCATACGCACCTCCTCCTTCGCCTCTCATCCGTGCGGCTCGCCGGGGCGCGTTTGCTCCCAGCGCTGCTTAAGTGTTTTAACGTGTTAATAATCATCAGGCGCTGCGCAGTCAAGTGGGAGAGAGGAACCCGGAGGGTGGATGATGAGAAGGGTGGGCTCGCACCGATCGACTGCCCTCTGACCTTTGACCTTCGACTCTCCTCCTGTGTTTGAGAGGCCGGCCTCTCATCTCGGGGGTCCATCGGGGACCTATTAAGGGCAGTCTCACACTCCGCCACCTCACTTAACGCCGTCCTGTCAATATGCTACGCCGTGTGTGTGTGTGTGTGTGTGTGTGAGAGAAGAGTCGTGTTTATATTCACCTCCCCGTCCATCATGCTTATTTTTTTTTCCACCCATTTTTTTTTTGCTCTCTCCCTTTACTTCTTAGTGTCTCTCTCCCGTTCCTTCTTCTCCTCTCACTCCATCCCGCTGGCTGCGTCTGTCTTTGGAGATGCTAATTCCCAGTCCGGGGAGACCACATGAAACAGAGCTGAGTTTCTCTCATTAGCTGACACAGATGCCGAGGCGTGTGGACCTGAATAACAACACTCTTGGCAGGCGGCGCGCCTCCTCTTCCTCTCCACACGCTCCACTGACGAGCCCACATTCCGACCATATACCGCACAAAGCTCGGCCGCGTGCGGCCGCTTCTTCTGGCCGTGCAAATTTGACGGGAAAAGTTGGGTGAAATGATATGTCATTTTCAAAGCGATCCTGGCATTCCTTTGGGGGATTTTTTTTTTTTCCCCCAAGTGCACCTTCAATGCCCATATGAGCATCAACACGTTTGCTTCTCTATTCAGTCTTTTTTTTTTTTAATTTTTGACTCTTCCTGTGGAAACTGACAAGCTCAATGTGCTGCATTCAGTCAGGGCAGATTTGTGTCACAAAATTGATAGCTTTGGCTTCCGAATTGAAGCGTGAAACATATCCGTGCCTTTGTGTTTTTTACTTTTAAATCCTTAATTCGAGAAATTTACTCACAGTCCTTACCGCTTTTCTATCCATTTTCAATCGCGTTTGTCCTCCTTTTGTCAGGGGTCACTAATTTGATAATTGAATAATGTAACATGTACTTGTTTTGTTTCCCTTCCCCAAGTGTGGTTCGAGTGAGAAGCTTTCATTCAGGGCTTTTAAATTCAATTCTCTCCGCCCCGACTGCAGCTTTAAATTTTAATTTATATGCTGATCTCTAAAGTGTTGCGGGAAAACATTTTTTCTTGATTCACTTAGAGAGGATAACCTTTCGAATCAGTCAGGAAATAAGTCAGCACGTTGTGTCGAAGCGCTGTGACGGACTCTAAATCCAGTTTTAAAGCAGATCCACATGTTGACCACATGATGCTCTCATGGAGTCAGACGTGACTTCACCGGGCAGTATGTCGCCATGCACCCCTTTTAGTCACCCCCCCCCTCCCCTCCCTAAACATGGAGCTCAGCACTCTCACGAACACGCACTCTGCTCATTTACACTCGATCATGGAGGCCCTGCAGAGAAACATTAGGATTTAGTCTTTCTTCACATACGGGCACACACACACACACACCCACGATTGGTCAGAATGACAGTAATGTAATATTAATAGCCAGGGGGATGACGGTCTGTCTCCCTTGTGTTGATACCCTCAGGCTTGACAGAGCTTTGGTCACACATGCCACTGCTGGAAATCTGCTAACATTTGCTACAATTATTCTCTCTCTCTCTTTCTCTCTCGCTGTCCATCTAGCTTCTCGTTTAAAGATGTGTCCCAGTCCGGTGCATTTCACGAAAACAGCTGTTACCTTATTACAACGGCAATTAACTGAGCCATTAAAATAATATCAGCTTTGTTCTGTAATGAGAAAGATAATGCAGGCGATACTGCCACACCTTGAGATGTGAGTTTAACTCATTCAATCCATTAGACATATATTTACATTTTCAAAATTTTAAAAATTGTAGTCCCTGCCTACCAAAGACGTATTTATACGTCATAGCCTTTTTTTTCTTTTTTTTTCTTTTTTTTTTTTTTGGCCTCATCGCTCCATGTTTTTATCTTTAGAACACAGTATTCTGCAGGCCTTACAAAATCAGTCAAAAAACAGAAAGAAAAAAACCCCGCTGTGATTGAGGTGTTTCCTCTCGTGAAAACGGCTGGGAATAAATGAGTTAATTCTTTCTGTGGTCGTATCTCATATCTGAGTGACGGTCATGTAGACAAGGTGAGAAGAGTTTCACCCAACCTCTCTAAAAGCAGCTTACTAATATGCAGTAAAAATAGTCTGAGAATGCCTGTGTTATATTGTTTGTCTACATGTGTTGCTGCACTGTTTGTTTTCAAGTGTTCGAATACTAATATTTCCTTTCCCACGATGTTGGCATTAAGCTCGTGAACTTTAATGCAAAATTATACGGTTGTTTAAATGCAGAGCATGTACACTCGCCACCTCTGCAACCTGGATGTGTGCTGCTACTGCAGAAAAAAAAAGGAGAGCAAGAGGAACAAGAAAAGGGGCAATGAGGACAGCTGCATTTTGACTTAAGAGTTTCAATGTCTGGGACATTTGGAGTGAAGGGTGAAAAACGGAGTCCACCCGGCTTCAATCAGACAAACGCGAGTCCCAAAAAAAAAAACTCCCCTAACTGAGTCACACAAATGTAGACGAGTTGGTCTGGAAGGGGGGGAGTGGTTAGTGGCTTGTTGACGGAGAGCAGCAGAGGAAGTCATTATCACTTCCCCAACCTCACTCACTGTCTAATGTATTCTCAGCCAAGCAGTTAGATTGTCTGCCTTTGGCAGCCAACTGCCCAAAAAAATCGATTAGCATGGAGAAGATATAAGGAACTGTTTATAGTGGCGACACTTCTCTGGGGTGTGTGTGTGTGCGTGTGTGGGGGGGTGTGCGTGCGTGTGTGTGTGTGCGTGTGCATTGTCATCCACATGTATGGAAACATGCACACATTGTTCATATTTGCTTTGAATTGCCAACTAAAGAGGACCCGGTGAAGAAGTGCTATTGTGGCATTGATGCTATTTGTTCGCCCATCTATGGCGTTTTGCATTGTTAGCATGAATCTAAGCAAGCTTTTCCTTCGACAAAGCTATGTGGTGGTTTTAAAGACATGTAATTCTGTTCGTTTTGTGTTTAGCTTGACAGCAAGCTTCAACTCGGGGGTAGCAATAAACAGCTTTGAGCCTCTTTTTTTTTTTTTTTGATGACTTGTTCACTAGATTTCTGCCTAACCACCAGATCTAGTCAAAGCAAAAATTGACATGCCTTACTCATATTTAGTGCATTGAAAAGAAAAAAGAAAATATGTCAATGCTGGCAGATTTTGTGAGTGTGTGTGTTTTTGTGTGTCTGTTTGCATATGTGTGAGATCTCACTGAATTTGTTTTATTTATTTTTTTAACCCAAATCACCAATGGTGGTCTCCTGTTGAAGCTGCAGCATCTGGTTTAATTGAAAGTTCCAAGAGTCTCCTTTTTTTTTTTTTTTTTGCTCCCAGACTGAGGGAGATTATTGTAATGACTTGAGAGGTTTATGCGTGTGTGTGTGCGCGCGTGTGTGTGACTGTCCAGGGTGTTGTCCCTGTTGAGCGAAGGTTCAACAGCTCACAGGTAGACGAGGGCTTTAGAGGCCAAACATCCGCACAGGGCGCCGCTTGTCCCAATTTGATTTCGGACATATTTGGGGGATCGCTCGGAGAGCTGATGAAAGGAAAATAGAGAGCTAATCCTTGTTAAATTTGAGGGTATTGCAACACACACACACACGTACACAGACGCACACACCCTGTAGGACATGTGTAACCTAAGTCTGTTGTGATTCTTTTCCTGGGGAGGCCAGGAGAAGTCTGGGAGAGGTTAAAGCAACACTGCGTAGTGTGAAAACACATTGTGTGGCATGTGACACACACACACACACACACACACACAAGGCTTTGATTAATTGGCTCTCCCTGCGTTTGCCATTGAGACAGTATTCTTCAGTTATTTTTTTTTTTTTTAATAAAAGGTCAGTAGATAAACAGCTCAATAAGGCATCCATTTAGGGGATTAATCCTCAACGCGGCCTCACTTGCCTCCGAGGGGCGCCGCGGTTCATAGGTGAGGGTTATGAACTATTACAGAAGGTCGCCGCAAAAGAAAATGGAGGCGCCGCATCCACAGGCTAATGAACAGAGAGGCGTTTGCGCTGAGCCCTCGTCGCGCTGCACTTTTTCCTCCAACCAAGGTCAAAGGTCGGCAAGGACATCGCGGGGACGAATAGGAGTCGTTGTTGTCATTTCAGGACTGTATTCAATTTAAAATAATATTTATTTATATTCTCGGCCCAAAATAGTAATAAGTTACCGGAAATGCATAATAATAAATAATAAAATTGGTTTTCTTTTTCAAATGCATTCAACCAATTTAGTTAAAAACACATTGACTGAGTTTAGTGTATATATTTCTGACAAACTTGCTATTATTATATATAATACTGTATCTATACAGCATATCAAATCATACGATAAATGGTTGATTACGCATGTCTACCTCCAAAAATATGCATGACATCATCATATTTATTTTATAGAATTATGAAAAAGCACATCAAATATGCTGCTACAGATTTAAGTATTTGCTTTGTCGTTTTCTGGATATAATATGATAACCTTCACGACTGCACTCCAGCAGTTGTGTGTGTTTGTGAGACCTGCTGCTATAATCTCCCTCTCTCACACACACACACACACACACACTCGCACTAGGACAAATGACGCAAATGTTACTCCTCAATTATTAATCCACTTTAAATGGCAATCTGCGGGGTTGGAGGTGTGCGACGAGTGGCGCCATTAGAGCAGCAGACCTCCTTTTGTACTGCGTCGAGCCACACATACAGTGGCTGTATTAATTACACCGTCCGGCTATTTTGTTGACTTCACTCGTGCGCTACGGGAAATTCATTTCACATGACGGGTCATTAGATCACCTGACAGATGCCTCAAATCTCAAAAGTCATTTTTCTGAGTCAGTGTTTCACACTCTCGGCACATGCGCTCTTTTGTTTGTCACTTCAAGTGTGTGTCTGTGTGTGTAAAGCATGATACACACACACACACACACACACACACAAAAAACAGCTTATGAATAGTGATGAGGCCAGTGTAAATATTGGACATGTGCTGAAAAACGCGAGGATAAATGTGGGGAATAAACACTCACACAGAAATAGAGCGTTTGTGTGCACTGTAAACGGCGGTGGTGGGAAAAAATTCATCATATGAAGTCGCGCCTCGTTATTGCATTCGATATTATAATTCACAGCATCGCCGTCGTTCACTCATTCACTACCGGCCAAGAAAAAGAAAATGGATCTTTGACGTCTTTAGCCGTCAATGGCAGTAAATGAGTTAAAATGGATATTCACACTATATGCTGTGCGAAAATGCCACTTCCTTTATTTTTCCAAACGTAAGATGGTCTTGTCAGGTTGCTGTTAATATTAAAGGAAATGGAGGTTTTTTAAAAGTGGATATTCCATTTTTTGTCATCTTTAAAACTAGTCATTTTCATCACAGTGCATTGTCCCTTTTGTTAAAACGTTCCATTCAGAATATGAACAGAGCCAGCCACGATGTGGGATTGATTGCCCCCCCCCCTCATCCCAAAAAAGCGAGAAAATAAATATCCGTTTGCCTGGCAAAAGATGCGTGACGGCATGAGGCGCAGCAGTGAAACCATATGTGGCTTGAGCATATTAAAAAGGAAAGCGCCATTCTGTTGCAGCACAACACGGTTACCTGGCTGACCATCCCTTTTTTTTATTTATTTCATACGTCCGGTGATGGGATCATCCTCCCACTTCTCCACCATGAAGATGTCTCCATCCTCTGGCCGTTATCACTCACGTATTTATATCTCCAAATATATACATACATCTAAGGCCCGGTCCATGTGTTTGAGCTGCAATCTCACAGGAGCAGCTGTAGCCTACAGCCTATATGGAGATGGCGGCCAGTCACCCTGACCCGGTCACCCGACACACTGCACGGTTCTTGCAGACTGGCAGGGGGGGGGGGCACCTCAAACGCTTGACTATTAGGACTTCAAGGGCGTTATCTGATCCAGGCGGTGGTGAGATGGCGATGGCGAGTCAGAGGGGAGAATATGGCGGATGGCTTTTGATGGCTGCCGAGAACATTTGATAGCGCAACGCCATGTCGGAATGAGAAGCTAGCTCGCGGTCGCTATGCATCATTGCGGGAAACTTGCATTTTATTATTGCGAGAATGCAGAGAGGATTCGGAAGCTATACACTAATGCCATTCTGTCACTGAATCAGCTAAATACGGAATGTTAAACAGTGCAGAATCCAATTAGTTGACTCCGACACATTGTATCACTTCTCACAGAGATGACTCACAGAGTGATTTTCGTGTGAGGGGACCTTGAATAAAAAAAGTCCGCAGACCCCAGAAACCTAACAGGACAATAAAATGACATTTAATCTATTAACATTATGCACAGTTTGAACATTAAAAAAATAAAATGAAAATTTTGCTTAGTGACTTAATTCTAATTTATTACGCACACAAGTCAAATAATGTACATAAATATGCTTAAAAAATAGTTCCCCATAATAAATGTACATATATACAATTTAAATACAACTGGGTTTAAGTAGTGATTCTTTTTCGTACCACTAGAGGGAGCCCATTAACTACACTGATTTAAGCAAAACCCTCCTGGCATTCTTCACTAATTGGTCACTGTCTAATGAACTTTTTAATAATTAATACAGGTGATAAGAGAACTGCGGTGTCAAGACGTGAGGATATAAAGGCGTGCATGAGCATTTTCCGCTTCACAATGAGTTGGGTCTTATGTTACATAACTATGTCAATAGATTTCCTTTTGAATCATTTGATAATTTAATAATAAAAGTGTCTCTATGCTGTCAATCATTGAATTTAAGTTCAAATGTCACCTTGTAATTTTAAACTAAATAGCAAGTATCACATTCAACATGGCAACATTGCAATATGTGTTTTTATTAATCCCATCTTCATCACTGATAATCCCATTCGGGGCCACCAAATAGACACCCGCTAGTATGTTTAAATATTCAACCCTAATTATGGCTCATTAATTGCAGATTTAACGACCTTTCACCTGCGTTCACCTCATGAGCATAACACACACACACACACACACACGCATAGACACGTACAGTGCAACTAATAGTCTGCATCCACGGCTAAAGGCGATATTTTGGGTTTAATGAATACATCATTCGTACTTTCAGAAAAGTAGAGGAGGCTAACTCGTGTATTCGTTCGATGTTAAGTCTCTGCTGCCATCTACTGAGCAGGGTAAAAAATAAATAAATAAATCTGATATGTTATTTGCGCATACAGCCTGTAGGTGACAATGCTGGTGAAGCCCGGATGGAGCAACTCCAAGAAACTTGATAACAGAAAACTATGAGCATGATAATTAAGTAAACAAAGTGACAATGTGTAATTATTATATTTAAAATAAAAAAATTACAATAAAAATAACTTTAAAATCAGAAAAAATTACAACTTGGCTCCAAAATGTTATGTGTGTTTTCAACACAACCACAAGAGGGCAGTCATGTTATACGTTTCAACATTTGTTTTTTTTTTATTTAGTATTTTCAAGGGCAAAAGGAGAGTCACAAGGAATACTCGACCTAAAGTCACTTTTTGAAGCATGCAGAAAAGACGTGAAGACTGTGTTAAGGTGACAGGTGTTTTATTATTCAGAAAAAAAAACCCCAGAACATTCACACAGCAATAAGATGAAAATGTATCATGGTAATGACGGTATCAAACTCCCTCATCTCCTCCTCACGCTCCTCATCAACTTTGTGCTTTCACACTCCCACCTCATACACACTCATCCCCTTTATAAGACAGATAAAATCCATCTAACACTCTCCTCCCTCGTCCTTATTTTCCTCTCACCTTGTCTGGAGGAAATGTGACCTCTTGAGGCTTCACGGCTGATTTCATTTCTGCTATGCAAACAGAAGCGTTTACACAGAGGCCCTTTGTAAAAGACTCCCCTTGTGTATTTGTGTGTTTGTGCGCGTAATGGCCTGACGAATTGACTATTTAGGGCTAATAATTAGCCATCGCGGTGATTCTCCACACTCATCCGACAGATTAGCATGCTAACATTGGCATGGCGTCCTCACGGCACGGCTGAGAAATCACATGCGACACGACGGTGTGCAAGTCGAGTGTTGAACGAGGGAGGCTCGCAGTGACGTCTCCGTTATTGTAAATAGTCGCATAATCATAAATGCGTCATGGTGAGTCGGAATGTTTTCCTTCATCCTAATCAGGGATGTCACAGGGGGAGGTTGTCCATCAGCCGTCAAAGCCAACGCACCGACGGTGACTGATGATTGGACATCAGACATTTAATTATTTACTTATGTATACATTTGATTGTGATGTAATATTCATGTTTGTAGTCAACAAGCATCTGGATTTATTTTTTTTTTCAACCTGCCCTCCATTAATCACTGAATAACTCACTTGTCTTTTTTGGGGACAAAAGTAGTGCATTGCCTTCTTGTAGTATCTCGATGACCAGACCTGAGTTGAGGAATTTCATTTCAGCAGAAAGAGTGCTTTGGCCGCATCTTGGCACTAAGGAACCACGTTGACATGACTTGAGGAGTTTCTTTTATGCAAAAGTAGTTCTTTTGTTTTGTGGCACCATGGTGACAATTATGTTGACATGAATTGAGAAACTTCACGTAGACTTTAGTCGTGCTTTTCTGCCATCTTGCAGCATCTTGTTACAGAGGAACCATGTTGAAGAGAGTTGAGGAGTTTGATTCGGACAAAATTAGTGCTTTGCCGCCATTTCGGAACCGCGGAACAATCTTGTATTGAGTTGAGATGTTTAGACAAAACTAGTGCCTGTACAAATATGCCCTGACATGATGGTGGCAGAGGGCAAATGAGTTAATGATCTCACACCTCGGAGTGTGTTGTGGACCAGAGAACATCAGCTGAGACGCTTAGATCCTTGATTCATGCTAAGGCTTTGCCTCAAAATGGCTTTGCCATCCTCGTGCCCTTGGGCTCACTATTAATGAACGGCGCCGCAATACATTGCTGTCGACGGAGAGCGGAGGTAACCTTCATTATGTGCTTGCCGCGGGGGAAGTCATCAAGGCTGAGGTGTCGCTTTGAAAAAAAGCAAAGGAGGGTTCACGTCCGCAGAGCACACGGGGGGAGTGTTTCGCTCCCTCTCTTCCCGTTTGCGTTCTATTGCTCGGGTTTAATGTGCAATTGTGAACCTCACTTCCATGCCAGTTGCCCCCCCAATGGTGATTGCTCATTTGGTACACAGCCTATAGATGGCGCTGTGTTGGTGACAAAAAAAGGATTCAGTGGGAATATTAATATACAGTCTATGGAATGTGTGGGGGTCGCTTCCTGTTTATTTTTGTTAAAGTACTCCAACATATTTTTCTAAAAATTCACAAAAAAAAAATTAAATAAAAAATTAAAAAAATACATACATATATATATATATATATATATATATATATATATATATATATATATATATATATATATATATATATATATATTGTCAGTGGAATTCATATGGAATTTAAAAGAGAATTTTGCTCATGTGTTGCCTACCTAAGTGGTTGCTGTCCCCTAATTTTTTCCTCACCAGCACCGACCTTTCCGTCTTCTCTTTAACGTGGCTCTTCCTCCTGTCCTTGTCCTCATCCCTCCTCCATTTGGCTCCGCCTTCCTCCTCCCAGACACACCCGAGACACGGCGTTGATCCTGCAGTCGTGCTTAGATCAATAGCGGCGATAAGCAGCGCCAGTAAAGGAAATGACACGGCTGCGCTCCCCGCCAGCAGATATTTTATTTTCACGAGCCTCTCATCTTGATTTCCCCTCAACGCTCTGATTAGTGCCACTGATGTTGGCTTGAAAGCGAAACCAAAGCCAGCAGTGATACCGACGTGCTCATTCTTTCTTCTGCTTTGTGCAAATACCCGCTTTAGAGGCCTCAGCTCACGGCGGAAACGCAAGTGTGCGTCTTTTGATTAGTCAAGCAGCCATATTGTTGTGGCCGTGCCCTTGTGTGACCTCTGTGTGTGTGTGTGTGTGTGTGTGTGTCTGCTCATATGCATATATTGGATGAGTGACAGAAGCGAGCATCTGTCACTGAAACTCACGAGCAGACATCTCATCCATTATTCATTAAACGGAGGTATCATACAGGCAGGAGGCGTGTGTCTACACACACGTGGTGCTTCGTTTGCTTTCGGCCGTTTGTTTGAGGTTTGCCTCTCGAAAGTGATCGGGAACATATGAACCAATTGATGCACTCAAACCCCCCCCCCCCCTGAAAAGCCTGTTTGAATCTCATCGGTAACATTCCGAGTCCATCTCAGTGTCCATTCTCATTAATTTTGGTGCCACATCCTATTTGGAGCTCTTTGCACTCGCTCACTTTGTATCCATGCTAAAAACCTCGATCCCCAGTCGAACATTCTGAGCAACGGCGGGAGAGAAACAACAGATAAGGCGCAGCCTGCAGAGAGCCTCATTCCTTGCCAGATAACAGCCCTTCCATCTCTTTGGAGGCATGTGAAGGATGTAAGGCAGGTCAAAGGCAACGAGTCAAGGGACGAGAGGAAGATGGAGGAGAGAGATTAGCACGGGCGAGGGCTCAAGATAAAAAGCCGTGTGGCCGCTTTGCCGTGCCTCTCTTGACTATTGATCTGCTGTCAGCCGTTCCAAGACTGATGGCGAATCGTCCGTCGCTCTTCTGCTCCACCTCCCCCCTCCAAGCATGTTTGCTCTTTAACCCGGCCGTGGAGCTCAAGGTTTTATTCCAGAGCATCGTCAAGTCCTTGACCCCAGCACATCACGACATCGCCTTCCGTTTCCATTCCGCGGCTCTTTGCGGAATTCAAAGTGTCACTGCAACCTCTGCTCAAAAGTGAAGAAAGACCAGGATGCTTTGCTGTTGTCATGACGACATTGCTCAGCTTGTGCTGCTCTTGTTTTAGAACTGCAAACCACAATCATGAACACGACATGAATATGGAGCTGAATTGAAAATAGTCCCTCTTATTCTAACTGGTGCAAAAAAAAAAAAAACTTTTATACATTAATTGGACAAAGAAAGGCAAAATCTCTGCTGCTTTGATGCATCTATTTCTCTTCCCCCCCCTAATCGCTGTCATCCATCTCCCGGACTTTTCGACAGGAAATTAATTATGAAGCCAACTTCCTGTTTAATGACGCTTAAAACAAGTAAACAAACACCAGCATTGTTACAGATGGCGTTGCGCAGAATGCCTCCACGAGACGGCTGCCTTTACAAACACATTATTGTTCACTTTTGATTGACACTCTCACGGGGAGGTAATTAGTTTACATGCAGTAATTACAACTACTCTGAAACTCTCTTTGAGGCGTTTACAACAGTTAGTTGCACGAGCGAGGCAAAATATTGAAAACAGCACTCGGGATGGTGTGGTGCAGTTCTAAAACCGCAATAATAAATCCTCATTAAAGCCCAGCATGCAGCGCTGCTTTTTTTTTTTTTTTTTTTTTGTGGATGCAGGAAAAGTATAAGATCATACAAAGCAATGTACTCTAGTCGCTCTATTTTGGAAAAGCTTTGAAAAGGCGAAATGGGACATAACACAAAAAGAGGAGGGAGTGGAGTGTGCGGGGGGGACAGGGGGTGTGGAGGGGGTGTGGATTGCAGAGGGGTGTAAATCAAATAGATGGCCTTCACTTTTTCCCTGTTCCATTTTCTCAACCCTGTGATCATCACTCGCTCCAAATTCGTCGTCTTTATTCACGCTCCATGAAGACCTCCAGCAATTTGCCTTCTTTACATTTTTTTGGAATTATTGTCACCGGTTCATGTGCAATTAGCATAAAATAAAATAAAATAAATTAAAATAAATTAAAATAACATAAAATAAAATAAAATTAAATTAAATTAAATTAAATTAAATTAAATTAAATTAAATTAAATTAAATTAAATTAAATTAAATTAAATTAAATTAAATTACATTAAATGAATTTAAATTAAATTAAATTAAATTATAATAATAATACATCCTTGAAAATATCTGTGACGTAGCTCTCCATTTAGTGTACACGAGGGGTAAAATGTCTCTTAATAATAAAATACAACAGCGTTGTAAATTCTCAAACCTGTAACCTCTGTCGTAAAAGTTAGCGACATAAAATAGTCCATGAAGCCAATCAATCCACCAGCGAAATGTGTGTGTCTGCACTTTAGAACATTTTAATGAGCGAAAAAGACAAAAGGATGAGGTCCATTAAGATGTGTTTGGATGAGTTTGCCGTCGAAGCGCTTGACCTCTCACATCATCCTTTCTAAAAATATGCAGTCATGAGAAATGGAATTAAAAACTATTTTTGCCTCACTGCATCAATTGAGTGGCTATTGTGCTGTCCGCCTTTGCCACTGGAAATCTCATCTCTTCTCAGAGCTCATCGGTGCAGCACCAATATTATTTGTTCTCCACAGAGGATAAAGAATATATGACTCTGACTACTGTGTTGCCCCACCGTGTTCAGTTTGGTGCATCAGGAGTTCAAAGCGTCTCTGACTTAAATTTTTAGGTGTCACGGCCCTGTGTCCCAATGTTTCTGTCCGCGTAATGTAAATATAAAAGGCACAGATGCTCGCCCGCCCACACGCGCGACAACAGACGTACAAAAAGAAAACAGTGGGGGGGGGGGGAACAAGGAGCACTGCTCATCCATCTGCGTGGCAGACTGCTGCGTGTCACAATTAATCACAAGAGGACGACACGGGCGTCAAGGGAGAGGCAGATCATCAGAACCTGATGAAAATAAAAGCATATCGCAGAGGTAAATAAGCCGGGATGTTGTATTGCTTCAAAGTCGGTTTGATCTGCCTCTTGGCAGGTGCCAAAGGTAGTCTCATCGTCTATCGCTTTTGTTTAGCTCGTCCTATTGTTTTCGTCGTACAAACGAGAACCAGTTCTTGAGCTTTTTCCTCCTTTCGTTCCGTTCCACTGCGCTGAAAAATGCAAGGAAATTGGTGAATGCATGTTTTGCGGTGTGAGTTATTTCTTTTAAATTTCGGCTGTGATGATAAGCAAGTGAAATATTTAGCTCAGCCACCTGCAGACACACACACACAAACGTGACCTTTCTTCGCCCCTTCTATGGCAGCGTGCATTGCAGATGGAGGAAGTATTTATCATGGCGCGTGAGCACACGTGCACGCGTTGGGGTTTCTCTCCCTTTTTAAATTGTCCAGCTGGGGGACTGACCGACCGCCATATGTCCACCAACCTCCCACCAATCCCAAATCTCGCGAATAGTCAAAACCATGCAAGTGAAAGGCAAAATAAATGTACAGTGGTACCTGGACTGTTTCATAAACATTCGACTCCATCTCAGTCCACTAAATCGTTTTAAGTTTTGCCGAATTAATTGTTCCTTGTATTGTCACCCAATTTAAAGATACAAAACGCCAATTATTTTGGTGAAAACAACTTGCTTGCTTTGTTGCGCTAACTGCCATTAATGTCAAGAATTTATATTTTAAAGTTGATACAACTCCAAAAATTGCAACCAGAGTTTTTAATTTTTTTTTTTTTTTTTTTTTTTTTTTTTTTTTTTTTTTTTTTTTTTTTTTTTTTTTTTTTTTTTTTTTTTTTACAATGTAGCAATGCAGTTGATTGAGAGTTAGCATCTTTTCCATGCTCCTTGCCAGTGTTTTCATTTCACATGCGTGTTGTTTGAGTGTTTATCCCGTTCAGTAAACAGCTGAAAGTGCTTCTGTTTTTTTGTTTTTTTACTTTCGAGTGGCATAGTGTATCTAAAGCCTGTCCCTAATTCACGCTTTTGCTCACAGCACAAAACAGGAAATCGACCAAGCAATGACTCTGAAATTGGAAAAACTCTCAAGTTGTGGTGCCCTCAAGTCAAGCTGTCTTCCTTCCCATGCAATTCCCTCTCACAATCCTAAAAGCCCAAATAATGTCACCACTCAAGAGCTCAGCCTCGTAAAACAAATCCCAATCCCTAATGTGGTGACATCATCCCCTCCCTGCAACCTGACACGACATGACTTCATTATGCAAAAGCGACCCAAGTGGCTGACTGTCCCGTCTGCGACACTGACACCGCCGCCCCCGTCCAAAAAAAGTCGACTCGATGACTCAGCAGCTCGTTTAGTCACGCTTGCTCTTTACCGGGGGAGGAGAGCGCACCAAAATACGACATTACAATGAGATGAGTCTGACTCATGTGTTATTGTTTTTGTCAAGCACATTCATATCGCACAAAAAGATAAATGGCAAGACTTTAATGACTATTCATCACAGCTCCATCTGGCTCAGCTGGAATCAAGTGCTAATTGGATCATTTGGTATTACCTTTTTGATAAAGG
Source organism: Idiotropiscis lumnitzeri (assembly GCF_059441095.1). NCBI lineage: Eukaryota > Metazoa > Chordata > Actinopteri > Syngnathiformes > Syngnathidae > Idiotropiscis > Idiotropiscis lumnitzeri. Next base: position 12,878,989 of record NC_142406.1, on the reverse strand, counting down.
TCTTGCAAAGACCGTACTTCCTCATTCAGTCTCTTTGAGGCGGGGGGTGGCATTCGTATCATCATAAATACAAGACATATGGGTTACGAAGTGTTACGAAATTTTGAATAATATGTGACAGTAATATAGACTAAGTCAGGGGTGGGCAAACTTTTCGATTGGCGGGCCACAATGGGTTCTAAAATTTGACAGAGGGGCCCGGACCAGGAGCAGATGGATGGAGTGTTTTGGTCACCTCACCTCATCGGAGAAAATAAATGCATTTAATTTTAAATTAAAGTGAACAAAAGCATTATAACAATATATATATCTTTCAAAACCCACAATATTTAGAAAATAAAACATTAACACAGTTTATTCATTTCATTTTTTTCAAGTTCGGCGGGCCGGATTAGAACGTTTCATGGGCCGCAGGTGGCCCCCGAGCCGTACTTTGCCCACGCCTGGACTAAGTGATAGAAAAATGCCACTCATGAGATGCTAAAATTTTCAGGTTTTATGTGGGCTCACTATTTGGCAAGCAAATGGTCATTTCCGTATCTCATGACTCCCGGCACTTTTAAAACACTCTGAAGACTTTTCACAATGTATAGCGAGTAAGTAGCCTTATTGTAAACATTCTCCCCACGGCCCCCTTAAATGTCAGCAAAACACTCCAGTCTGAATGTTGGCCAACAAAAACGGCATTTATAGTGTGCAGCATGCAAATGAGTAAAATAGCGAGCCGCTTTTAATTATTCAGGAAAGCGCCGCTTTTCATAGAAAACTTCTTGCATCTTATTTCATCACTGTTGCAGAGTAAATGAGAGCCCCCAAGAGTTTTAACGGGCATGGAAATGATTCGAATCAAATTAAACAGTAAAACATTCCAAATTCTTTGAAATGATACGTTTGATGAAATATAGGAGCGGGATAAATCCTGTTTAATTAAAACCTTATTGTCAATCTACTCAATGTCTAAGCAATATCGCTAATTTAAAAATAAATAAACACATACAATGACCCTCGACAACAATACATTCGATGCAACTAACAATAAAATACTTGAATGCAATCAACATAAAATAAACTTAATTACTAAACTCAAGTGAGAACTCCTCGTTCCCAGAGTGGCGGTAATGCAAGCCTGCCAGGCACAAATAAAGACAACGGAAGGTTCACGTAATTGTTTGGTAAGCTTCTGGAAAATGCGGAGGTCATTTGGCAAAGGGTTGTGGAGTGTTGCTTGTTGATGAGCGTTTCGGAGAAGAGCCTTCCACTGGAGTGCCGCGCTCGCTTTCATCCATCTTTTGCTCCATTTATGACCGTAATAGATTTCAGCATCGCTATGGAAACAGAGAGGCTGTAATCAGCGCGCGCGACAGTCTAAGTGGGGCCCCTGCGTAATGACGGCAAAGGCTGGTGGGAAGAAAAATGTTGACTTTGGTCGACGGGGAGAAAAATCATCGATTATTGAAGCATTGTTTACGGGGAGCCACGCGAGCCTTTAAGCGCCGTGATTTATGTTCCACTATCATTTAAACGCGATTAACTTTGAGAAAATAAAGAACAGGCAATCAGTAATAACTAATGATCTTTTTTAAAAAAATTTTTTTATGGAGATTAAGATGGAATAATGGGGATCTGGTCGGATGACAAATGTTTTTTATTATTTATTTATTTATTTTTTTTACAAAATGATTCACATTCACAACATGATGCCGTCATCCTAATTATGGTTCCTTTCGAAAAGCGCGTTCCTTGGCTCAGTTGTTTTGTGTTGTCATTTGCAAGAACGGTTCTTGAATTTTAAAAGTCAGGGGGAGTACACGCTAAATGACTGATTATAGCCGTGCGGAAACCGATTCAATCGATGCCCAAGAGTGTTTTTTGAGTGCTGCCGATTTAATGAGAGGTTAATAATATGAAGCTCATAATCATAAATATTTGGATGAGAATGTGTCACAGCTGCCATTATAAGACAACTCAAGCCTTTAATAAATCCTCATCCAAGCGTTTTTTTTTTTTGGACCAATTTCATATCAGATTTTTTATTTTATTTTTTTTAAATAAAAAAGAGCTGTTTATCACTCCAAGATGGTACAAAAATTCCCCCCTTTCGGATGAGTGGGCGGTGTGACGAAATATGGTCAGAAGCCCCCTCACCTTGGTGAGCAGATCGCTTCCACAGTGGGATAGTCTGATGCCTCACTGTCCCCTGGGGAGGTGTGGGGGGGGGGGGGGGGGCTATGATGTCGAATGCACTACATGTGTGTGTGCTGCAGCTTTCCAGACTGGCAGCCTTCAGCCGCCCACAGAGAAGGAAAAGAGAGAGGGATAGAAATACAGTAAAGGTGGGGTGAGGGGCTTTTCTTTGTGCTGCACCACACTCTGATGCACCTTGCGATGCCGAGATGGGTGAGGATGATGGAGGCGTGATAATGACGGTCTGGAGTTGGGGGGACGTGAGGTGAAGGATGAAAAAGAACACAAAAAGGGTGAAATGACAGAAAGGGGGTCATGTGATAAGATATATGGAAGGGGAGGGGGGTGGGAAAGAAGTTTGTGTCGACGACTTGTCTCGTCTGAAGAAAGCGTGCAGACACTTTTTTCACTTTGATGCGAATCATTTATTATTGAAATGACACATCATGCAGAAAAGCATTGGGAGCCTTTTGAGGACACCGGTGAAGAAGTGCGACAATATTTTAGGCTTTGCATCAACGTTAACGCCGACTGAAGTTTACAGAGGAGGTGTATTTTTAAAATAGCACACAAATCGATTCTTCACATTCATCGTGAGGAATTGTCCATGCTTTCGCTCGCGCCTGTTGTCCCGGCGGCCCGATGAGCTCAAGTGCGAACGTTTTTCGCTGACGAAGTCACCGAGCCGCCGAAATAAAAGTTAGCGCGCCCTGAAACTCCCGAGAGAATCACGCTCGACGCCTTTCCAAGCACTGACGGCTGCCTTCTCCTCCTTGAGATCCGCGCTTGAAGAGAATTTGCTTAAATACAGCCAAGTGTGAGTCAAACATTTTGGGGTCGTTAAATGTTACGTTACGCATTAGTCTTTATGTGAACCGTAGTTTTGGAATTTTCTTCTTAGGGCCGAAATAATGAACTCCAATTCAAGTCGGCGTCTTTCAAATTATGCGATTAGAGTCAAATCTGGGAAGTGCTGCAAAGTAAACTGAAAATACTTTAAATTTAAACCCATTTATGCTCCAACATCAATGTGGACTTTAGTGTCATTTTTTATTTTTTATTTTTTGACACAGCAAACAACGAAAAATGAGCTCACCACGATCTCTTCATAACAAGACACTTAAAGCCGAACGAGGTGCCTGACGTCAGCCTTCATCTTAAGGCCGGGCGAATCCATCCACTTACATCCATGCGAAATGGCGGGGTGACCTCACATTGTGCAGGCCGCCTTTTTAGCGGTTTCCCTGCTTCGCAAGCGCACTTAATGGTCTTATCTAACAGAAATCACCACTGGGAAGCGGAGGGGGGGGGTTGATGGAGCTACTTTGTGTGTGTGTGGGGGGGGGGTGCGAGATTTGTCGTCACAGGGGCGAGTCTGCTTTGACTGCTCTGATCAATAATGCAATGGGGGGGCAGGGGGGGGTTTGCACAGCGAATGGCCTTTGATTCCGATGACTCACAGGGATACAGTGGAGCGAAAGAGAGCGCAGGGACAGAAAAGGAGGGCGAGATCAAACGGGAGAGGAGAGAGCCCAGCAGACAGGAAAGAGTCTCTTGTGTGATGCGTACGCCAAAAGGACCGAGAGGAGGGAAAATAACGTGAATACTAACGTGAGCTCCTCGTTTGTTCTTGCGAATCAAAAATACGGTCAGCAAATGAAGTGATTTCTGCGCACGTCGCTTTCGCCTCTCTCCTCATTCACTGTCAGCCTGACCCAGATACGCATTCTCGAGTAACGGCGGCGGCCACATAGAGGCTCAAAGAATCACCGTTGGCTGACTCACCTCTATAATCAACTGCCTTTTTTTTTTTCTGCCACCGGACACTTGATGAACCTTTTTGAGGATCACTCGTGTCTGTTGTGCATTTGAAAAAGTAACTGCAGTGCTAAGACGGTACTGCTCGCCATTCTCACACCTTCTGCGGTGCCGGCTTCCTCGGAGAATTTAACCAGCCGGTCGTGAGATTAGCTCCAGAGGCGTTATTACGCCCAGTCTCCATGTTCTCACTGGCCCTGACGGTCACAAGTCAGCGGTAAGGCGTAGCGTTGCGGTGACACTCCATTACTCTTCCCCCTTGCTACCTTCTCACCGCGCTGGTGTCGTCATAGCAACAGCAGAAAGCTTATCTGGATGCTGGGAAAATTGCATCGAAGCAGTGAACCCCGGGGTGAAGCTTGTGAGCGTATGTGACATATGGTGTCCCCGGCTTTGGGAGGCAGAGTCAAGAGGCGAGTTACCTACATGCTGTGTATTGTTCATGCCCCCCCTCCCACGACGATGGAGCGTTCCTAAGTAATAATGCCAAAGCCGTAGAAAATATTTGCATGGTTGAAGTCATGACTGAAAAGAGAAAAAAAAACTGTTATGTTCGTTCTTATATATTAATTAAAAATTCAATAGATAATCAATACGAAATTGGATAAATATTTCATAATAAAATAAAATAAAAAATAAATAAATAAATAAAAATTCAATGAATGATGTCATTGTGTTTTGAAGATGGACTCGCATATTTTGCAAGCGCTACCAGTCTCGTTTTTTTGGGGTAAAATATCAATCAATCACCTCCAAATTTGATATTTCCTGAGTCCTTGAATGCATCGTTTCAAGGTTTCCAAATGTGTTTGTTATCATGCTAAGCTATCACTCACTGCGGTGAAGATGGAACTTTCAGTCACCAGCGCAAAAAGTCAAATGTGATTAAAACTCCATTAGAGAACAATTTTGATCGGACTAACCGAGTTGTTATAGATTTGTACCATTCACTCACCATTCCGGACGCAAATTTCTTTGCCTGTCTTGGAGAACATGTTGAATCAAACACAATGTGATTTTCTCCCAATTAGATGTCCGGAAATCTTGAAACGCGACCGGCTGTGCGTTGCTTAGAATTTTTTTGGGAGTACGTTTTAATCCAACCTGCGTGAAGAAGTATGAAAACTTATTTGAAATTTAGCCGATGGCAAATAAAGTTGTTCCGCTCCTTCTATCTGCATATGCATGAAAATCCATTCACGTAACCTGTGATAATTTCATTTTGGATTTCCCAAATCTTGGCATATTTATCACAAAGGTCATCTGGTGGTTCTACCGCCTCGGGAACTAGACATCTTTTATTAACTTCTCAAAAAAGTGAGAGAAAACAAGATTTGGGTCTGCGCACTGATTTATTTAGTTTGGAGGTCAGTGAAGTGGACAAACATAAGCTACGTTCTAAAACCTGCCAAGTGCAACAAATTGAAGCATTTCGTCTTTCCTCTGCTTCTGTGTCCGCATGATGGAAGGGCCAGTCACTTTATTTACAAGGTCGGTTTCACTGGAAAGGAAGTGAAAGGTGCCATGGCGGATTGTTTCAGTTTTCAGGATGTTTGGTTGTGCCAATCCAACATCAGGAGTGCAGCACAGAAAAGCCAGTGGCAGATGTGATTTGTTGGGACGCGCTCACTTGATTTCCACCGAGCTTTGACCCGTGCTCGGAAATAAACTTGGGGCAGTTTCCAGTTGCAGGTCATGAAATATTTACCCCATATCAAATGAATTATATATTTATGGTATTACTGACTTTTGCTGGAATGGTTCTTTGTCGGCTTCAGGACAAGAAAGGTGTGACGTGTCAATGTAAGACAGTGGCATGTTTTAGTCATGAATAATATTTGGAACAAACCTCTCTTCACAGAGTTGGGCTAACGCAATTGGTTCCAGGACATGTGATTGTGGTCCATAAGCGTTTATTAATCAAGAATCTGATGTTCGCATCCTTCGGAAATTTCGAAGAAGCATTTAGACGGAGCGAATCGTCTTCTCTAACTCGCTTAAGCCAAGTGTACATGCAGGAGATGTGACTAACGAACGACTCAGTATTCTCGTCGTGTCACCAATTTAACACCAAGGAGTGTTAAAGTGAGAGTGCCATTTTCATTTGCTGGAGAACAGTGTGCATTTTTTATTTATCTATTTTTTTGTCCACATATTCAGAATGAGTGGTTTGTTATTGCTTGGCAATATTCTGTGCCCATGACCTTTACCGCGTTATGATTGCAACTTGAAGAGCATCATCCTCGCAAAGATGTGCAAGGTCACGTCGGATCTCAATGTCTTCTCTCCTTTCAAGCTGAATTATTTCTGAAGTTTTGTTGTGTGCTGCTCAAGGTGACCAACTTTTCATCTCGTTTTACCTTAAGTGGATAAAACAAAGTTGAACAGGTGGATTAATTGTTGGACAGATGTAAAGGCCTTGTTTTTTTTCTATATATTTTCTATATATTTTTATATTTGTAAAAGTCTGTGCTGTTTTTATTTTTTTTTTTTATTTTAGAAATTTGGTCCATTCGGATCTCGTCACGTGTTCGTCATGATGAACCACGTGAGCGCCTGAATACGTACACTTTATGACTCATGTAATCCAGGCAATGGTGCGTAGATTAGCTCAAGGTTGTATAATCCGTCCTCTCCTGTCCTGTCCTGTCCCCGTTCTCGTGAGGACTTCCTTCTCTCTCACCAACACTCGCATCGTTTATGTTCATCGCTGGAAGTTTTGTGGTGGATGTGTGGTATGCTCTTGAAAAATAACGATACAAATTCCTTCAAAGTGCCTGTCGGCATGACAGCCAATCAAGTGTTAAGAATTTTGGACGAATGCGCTTTTATTAAACAAGTCTTCTTTTTGTCCAAGGTTTCACTTTCTTTGCTCTGTCATGTTAATAAATGGCGTAAAGAGTTGAGAAAAAATTACTGGATTGATGGATGGACATTCAGATACGAGAACCGCCCCCGTGTCGCCGTGTCGACAAAATTGCCGACATAGCGCCAAGGAGCAGTGCTATGGTAATGATATGCTAATTAGGAGTGAAACACGGTTGAAAGCGAACATGCGTCCGGCTGCATAATCGCTCAGGAGTCTGGCTGTTTGATCTGATGTATGCTCATTTAAAATATGTCGCATGCTAATTTGATAGTGTTAGGGAAGTTCTCCATAACCCCCCCCACTACGACATCTTGACCTTCCTTTTTCTGCATACCTCAGCACTGTTGAGATGGTTCTTGTACGCTGTGTAATTTATTCTGTGAATATGTATGTGGAGTTCTCGTCTCCTCCTTGAAACGTCGCCTTATCGCGGCGGAGAGTTTTGTGTGTCCGAATGATCCTCTTCATAGATGAGACAAAGCTGTATGAAGAAGAAAATTACGCAACATTTTCCCTCAAACTCTTTGACAACTCTGAATTGCCCAAAATGTCTTGTAATCAGAACATTCTGATGAACCCAGCCCTAATTGCGTCGTCCTGTAATTCTCTATTTGGACTAATCAAGAAGAACTTCTGAGAAGACAAGTGAGGATAAATCTTAAAATAACCATGAAGTGGCCCAACGGGGTCCGTTGTGTTTCTGCTGAGTCACGCTCAGCCCTTTTTCCCTAAATAGCCGAGTCACCAAAGCGGCTCATGCGGCTGCATAATGTCCCTTACGTAAGAGCTGTCCTCGCTCGCAGGGACAGGCCATCCGACAATTTGCCGTCTGGCAACGGCCATTGAATCGGGCGAAAACCTGCTTAAAAGCCGTTTTAATGCCTCTCGATAAGTGAATTCGTTTGGATTACGCGGATGCGACAAGATGGTGGTAAACCCTCAACACTCCATTGATGATTCTATGACAAGAAAAAGAAGCTTACCTCCATTCAGAATTTGTGTGTGTGTGGAGGGGGGGCGGGGGGGAGGTGCGTGTGTATTTAAGCCCCTTATTAGGCCTATTCCTGTCTCTGCCTACTGTAGCGTACATGTGCTTACATAAGCTTTGGAAGATATGCGCGTGTGTGTGCGTGTGTGTGTGTGTGTGAGAGAGAGAGCGATCTCACACACTGACTCAGAGAAGAACATTATGAGCTCACACATACGTCATACAGCACTGCACACTCACCACGTGCAGTACATGCACATTATGTGCTCGTTCGTTGATGTATATTGTGCAGGTGGCGTGAGACGTGAACACGGGATAATTATAAATGGTCGAGCGGGCATGAGTGCACACGTCCACCAATCAACACATAAATGGCCCCCCCCAATGTCACATTACCTTGGGGTGGGGGCGGGGGGGTTATGGAGTTATAGCAGCACCACCGTCACTAAATATATATTCCCCAGCGGGCTAATTCTTTTTACCTCCATTATGGAGCAAAATCCCAGTGGTGCTTCGTGTCAGTGAGTCATTGCGAATGGGATTTGGGTTTGGACGCCAACACGCCACCGTTGAAGTGGCCCACAAACCCACAGAGTCCAGTCACGACCTCCCCCGAGTGAAACATAGCAGGTGGGCCATTATTTTTCCATCCATTTTTTTTTTTTTTTTAGTTTTCAAAAAGCTAGAGGGAGTCGGGTGGGTTTACTCCAGAGTGCTTCCACATCAGATGTAACCAGCTGTCTTTATTTGATCCATTTATTTGGTTTCACACCTCGCAACTCTCGCTGTTATCCAACCAGCGCCCCAATTTGGACCCCAAAAATAAATTTGGCACAGTCTTCCTATTCAATATGATTTTATTTTTTTTAGGGCATTGAATTTTCTAGCCAATCTTGCGCAGTTCCTACAGGTTAGGTTCTCCACTTGTTCGAATCTCCAGGACAAAATATGAATCATGAGTACGGAACGTCTAACATGATTCTGAATTACATTCTAGTTCCATGTAGATTTCCACCACGACTAGCTCCGCCTCCATTCGTATCATCACCAAAAGCGCTGGTGCAACTCATGCTAAAATTAGCTAATGTGGGTTTGGTTTAATTCAATTTAGATTAGCCTAATTCTCTTCACCCTAGAAGGAATCTGAGGCCCAGTTGGCGTCATTCCTCCTCACTTCTTCTTCCTCCATTTTCCTGAAGCGTAGACTCATGACATCCCCATCTAATCCATCTTCATCCCGTCCTGCGAATGCATCGGTGTAAAGGAGGGAGGGTGACCTCCGCTTCTAAATATAGACGCTGACCCTTTGGCAAGTCTTTACATAGACGCCTACACTGCAATGGCCCGCTTGGTCCTAGCAACACATGTTCTACACTATCGAGCGTTTTTCACGGGGCTAATGATTTCAGATCCCCAGAGGATGTTCCAAGAAAAGAGAAAAACTGATCCTTCGAAAAGGAAGAAAACAGCAAACACGGTGCCTCGGTGGGCATTTACACTCACACAAACGATTACATTGGGATCGTGATGAGCCATATACTCTGCGTGAAGCGCTGTTATGAAATGCGCTATACAAATAAAATTGTATATTGTATTGTAATTGTAAACGCAAAGACGTATAACTACGTCTTTGGGAGGCGGGGACTACAATTTTGAAAACGTGTATATACGTCTTATGGATTGAATGAGTCAATTGACGAGTCAACTTTACTTCTACGCATGGATGTGTAAACCTTCAGGCCAACTAATGACAATTCCTCTGTTTTTAATGTCCTGTCTATCCAAACAATCTGCGTGGGTCCAAGCATATGAAAATAACGTAGTGGTTATCCTAAACCAGAGGTTTCCCCAATGGCCGGTGTACAAGCCACCAACATCAAGCTGAAAAAATATCAGTCATGTCATTGATTAATCGACTCCGACTCAACTTTCAGCACATTATTAAAAAACAAAAGTCTGTGGTTGCTCAGACACTCCAATAGAGCAAACCGGTACTTATTAACTTAGTGCTTCTCAGCAGCTAACAGATTATCTTGGGGGGGGGGAGAAAAAAAGCTTGAACGGAAAACGTTCCCTGCTAGACTGCTGTTTTAGTGCTTCATTGTGTGAAGGAATGCCGAGGAAGAAAAATGGGTTATTGGGAGAATGAATGGGGGGAGGGGGGCGGAGCGATTGGAAAAAAAAATGCAAAGCTGCTGGCTTTTTGAAAAGGGATTAGGCCCTAGTTTCTACACTCGACGTTATTTAAGTCCAATGCTCTCACAAAAGAATTACAGCGTTGTGCATTTTTTTTTGTCTGACTTTGACTTTCACTAAATGTGCTCAGTGTCATTTGTGCATTTCTATACGTGCACTGTGATTGACAAAAGACGACATAAATACGATAAAAATAAAATTGCGTTAAATTGATGATATGCAGATTAAATGTATCTTCATGCAAGGTGTTCATATTTTGCGCGGCCCCTTTAATGTACACATCCCAAAATTCTCTTCTGCCTTCAGGTTCTAACTTTGCATCCTTTCAATCTCCCATCGAGACATTGTTCTGCCGATGCATTCTGACTTGGAGCAGGTGTTTGCGTCGTTCTTCACTGCTCTGCTTATTCTTACTAATCCTTTATTTCCTCAAATCCTCCCGGAGACATTTGAAAGCCCCACAAGCACTAAAGTGCCGCCATACATTCGGACCAATGGGGAACACATTTCAAAGCTACAAAAAAAAAAAAAAATCATCACTTATTTATAAATCTCCTCTGAGTGCATTTTTTGCCTTGAAAGGTGAAAAGAGTCTCGCTTACATGGTTATAAAAAAAAAAAAATCTAAATATTCCATGACATTGTCGTTACAACTTGGCACATCCAATGACTTTTGTGGTGAGTCACCGCCAAAGAGGTTCCTTGAGGACACCACCACTCTTAAATCCAGATGCAAAAGATGCGCTTGCAAGCGTTAAAGCATCCCGGCTGCCACCCGGTTCAAGAGTCCAATCGTGACGTCGTGTTACATAACGAGTAAGCCGTTGTTGTCACTGGCGATTAAGCTGCTCATTTTGTGAACTCTGTCTACGTTTGATAGTCATGACTGACGAGGTTGAAGCCGTATTCCAGGGGATGACCATGCAGCGACTTTGTTTATTCTCAGTCGGACCTCAACATGATATAAACAATCAATCATTGATATTGTCTTCCCAAGATGCTCCCAAAAATAAAAATGCTTTTGCATCATATACAATTGAAATGATTATTCCACAGAGGCAGGGATCGGGACGGTTAAGCCAATATGACATCTGATTTGAATATTTAATATCGCCTTGGTCCCTGCTTTGCCGCTGTGACATTGCCCACTGTTCTAGAAAGACTTTATACAAGATTTTGGTCTTTCTGAGTCCCATTTTTGCTTAGCCCGTTGATGCAGAAGAACATTTGTGAGGTCACTGACATGACAGAAGTTCTTCCGCACCCAAATTCATTCAACCGTGCCCTTCTCAACTCAAGAGGATCGAATTGAATTTTTTGGCTCTCTCATGTCATCGGATCACATCTCAAGAATATTGGCGATGCGAAACAAAAGCATGATCATTCGTATCCATATCATAATGCTGTCCAACATTGTTCTCTGTATTCTCCCCGCAGTGAATCAATCATCCAACACGCACAGCTGATATAAAAGTCATCGGTTCCTCAGTGAAGTCACAAAGGCCTCCTCCAAGTCATGAGGTAAGCTGTGGGCAAAAAGCGCTGGCGATCCTCCCCCACGCGCGCTATGAAGCCAACAGAAACTAATATTCGCGCAGGCGCCGAAATTGTGTGGCGTGCACAAAGGGAGAGCGTGGGAGTGGGAGAGGGATGAGTCAATGTTATTTGTCCATTCACTACTTTGGAGAGAAGTCAAGGTGAGTGAGGGAGGTACTTTATATCACTCGTTAATATCCATGCTCAGCATTAATGAGCTTTTTGTTGTCGCCGTGCAGCGCCACGTGTGCCACCGTGGGGGACATCGGCGCAAGCCACATCCAATATGGCCGACGTGGTCCATTAAACAGTGGCCGGGCACGGTTCCTCATTACGTGGCCTCTAAAAAAAAAAAAAGAGGGCGGGGGAGGGTTGACCTAGCATTTATGGGTTGACCTCGGTGAGGGTGTTTGAGTTTTATGGAGCGCGTGGGGGGGGGTGTGTCCGTTGGGATAAGACATCTTGGGTGACAATGAGGGGGTGGCAGGTCGCAGTTGACGAGAGGCTAAAATATTCAAGAAACAAATTAACGGTCGACTTGACCACGTGGGACACCCATAAAACTCCAAAAGCCTTGCACTTGTGAATGAACAATTATTCAGTTTTATATGTTCTATTGTGAGTGAGTCCGGCAAAATATATGGCCCGATATTATCCCGTGCGAAAAATATTCGATTATTCATCGATTTAGTGTCCAATCATTGAGTTTTCTTTTACATGTTGATGATGATGTAAATTAGCAGTTAAGTTCCAAATGATTTCATAAGCTGTTTTGCATTTTGTCAAAATGCCCAACATTTTTCAGAACATTTCGCCATACAAGCTTTCGATGTTCCTAAAAAAGAATCCGGAAGATGATTAAATTAGGCGAGTTGAAAGGTTCGGAATTGAGCCGATGCTCCCTCTTGGATATGAATGATTTGTAAATCATTTACAAAACGTACCCATTTGCGGTCGAAGCGACTAGTTGACTGGTCGACTTTGCCACAGTGCTATCACAATTACAGCTCGGAGTCGATTAATCGTCAATCGCCGATCTGGTTTAACCACATGGACGCCTGACTGAAATCAACAGGCGGTCCGTCGTCGCCGATAACGAGCAGCAAATACCCACTAACGCGAATTCACAAAAAGCCCAAATTTGCCCACCGGGAACAAGAAAGTAGTCAACGAAACAAAAACACAGCAAATTGATAACTAATAAAAACAATCGCTGTCAATTGTTTGCATTTGTGCTTCTGTAAATCTCTTTCTTATTTTCTGCTCTGAGAACGTAACAATGATGTTCGCTTCACCCCGAGTGCAGTCGTGCACCGCTGCTTTTCCCAGCACCCCCCTTCAAAACGCCCGCAGCACTATCACCGCCTCTGGCAAACACCGATAATATTACAATGACCGTTGACTGTGAGAAGATTCACCGACGGCCTTCCCACATTTTGAACCAAAGCGCCCATTTGGAACCTCAACGAGTAAGACCATCATGGATTACATTCATTACGACGCTGGCTAATTGCCCTGTTGGTTCTCCTCGGATTGACGAATGCGCAACGAGGCTTCAACTTGACAGTGAGATGACAGCAGCGGCTGGGCTTTGTTGTAAATGTCACACCGAGGGCTCACAATTTCACCCTTGAACATGGCACCGCATGAGGCAAACGAGATGCCGACTTAATTAAACCAAAGGGAAATTAGGAGAACTCCCCTCGCTCCTCGCCTCTCATCCTTTATTCATTTCTGTCTGCCTGGCTTTGCGCGATGTTTGTTTTTCTCTGCAAATTAGGCCGGCTGCAGATGCATTTAACAAGCCATGAGCGTTGTCGTGTGCATGCGCGGCAAAAGCATGGCAAACGATTGTTTTCCATCTATTAAGGCCCATCTGTGGGGCTTTTGAAGCGGCGTCATTCGATAGGCGTGGTTGACGGGTCCCTGGCGCGGGCAGGTGCGGCAAACATCAGGCGGCGGACATCATCGCTCTGATTTATGGTTTTCATTTAGCGCCTTTATCATCCTATTATCGGCACCCTCATGCACACGGACGCGCACAATCTGTTCTCCCGCTCGGCGCGCCGATCGCTGACGCTGGGTCGGTGGCTCGCCGCTTCAAAATGTGACGCAGGAAGGCCTCGCATGTGCGTTTGTGGTCGTTGAGGGCTGATTGCAGGCAGATGGAGTTTTTTTTAAAGATGCAGCGTGATTTTTTTCTCGATGACGCTGATCAAGCCAGAATAGCGCTCACTTGAGCGCTGACATTGGAGTGTTGACAAACACTTTGCGAATTTACATGCGATGACGAATAACTAAGCAATTCCATCATGACTCAAACAAGCAAAAAAAAAAAAAAAAAAACAATTCCTCCGACAAAAGTAAGATGACAGTGTCGTATATAATTACCATAAGGTTGATGCTAATTCCTGTTAGCCAGTGCATGGTGTTTTGCATCATGTGTTAGCATTAAGCTAGTGGACTTGCATTAGACAAAATCTTTTGGTTTGGTGAAACGTGTTACATGTCGGTGCATGTGTCAGTTCTATAGTAAATTTCAACTGGGAGAGGAAAATAAACTCTTTGCAAGCGTGTGTGACGTCGGGGGAAAAAAAAGGAATTGTTGTCATAGGTACGAATGCAACAGAAGGAAGATGGGGGGGGGGGGGTGATCCGCCTCCTGACCTGCACACAGAAGTTGAATGACAGTCACGGAGCTGAGGCAAGACAGGCGCTGCTCACAATACGAAGAGGGGGGGGGAGAAGGGCGAGCCGCAACCGTGCAAACAAATTTCAGCGGCGACTCACCACTTAGCATTAGCATCAAAAAGACATTATGCTAATAGCATCAAAGGTGGCTAGCTCTGCTTTTGTGTCCCAGAAGCAAGCCAAGGACACTGGAAGGGATTTTACATGCGAGCATAAATGTGCAACGCCACGATAAGATTATGAACAAACATAAACACTGCATTTAAATGTAAGAAAATTAAAAAGTGTAATTAATTAATAATTAATGTATTGCACGTCAATGTTAAATAAAAATGATACGCAAATAAATACGTAAAAATAAATAGTTCTTAAAGATTAAATGCAAGTTTATGGAACTGAACTTAAACACAACTGAACCGTACTTGGGCGGTCATTCTTTTGAAAAAATGAAAATGTCGTATTGTGCGTTTTGTTTTCATAAAAGACAAGGCCGCAAAGAAAAGAGCAGATCAGCTGATACTGCACCAAGCTCTCAAGACCTGATCGACACGTTCAGTGACGCAGTGCAGCCATTCATCCGATCCTCAAAAGCGGACCGCGTCGCAAAATTAGACGGTGGAGAGCTGTGGAAAAAAAATATAAGCAGCGAGCGCGTGGTGTGTGAACTTTTGTCCTCGCGCACTTTCAAGCCTGTGAAATCGCATCATCCTTCATGTTTTTTTTTGTTTTTTTTATTCCTTATACTTTGGGGATTTGGTCTCGCTGGTCAGCAGCTCAGTGAACAGGCGAGACGTTTTCAGGTCGGTGCATCTCTTATTTACGTAGTGGTATTATCTTACAGCGTGAAACCAAAGGACGAATGACACACAACATCAGTTCCAATGTTAGGACAAAAACGTCATGATGCATTCGACTGTCTTATTTTTTTCTAAATTTATTCGGTTCCACCTCCTAAGGGAGCTGTTCTCAAGACTCAGACTCTGCTCCATTTCTTCTTTCTGGAGTTTTGGGAAGTTTTTTTTTCGGGGGGGTATCAACACACTCACACACCTACACCGTGAAATGAATGCCACGTGTCTTGTGTGTGTGTGTGTGTGAGTGTGTAGTCCTGCAAACCAAAGTGGATAAAAAACAGCCACTAATTCAATTCCAAGCATCTCACACTTGGCTCGTTATTGGATTGGAAAATGTGCCCTTGACCAGATTCACGTCATCTCGGGGAGAGCTGGTGGGGTCAAAGGTCAAATGAGGAAGCGCTGATGGCATGTCTCATTAAGGGTCGCCGAATGAGAACTGACATCGTCTTGAGTGGCGCGAGATGATCAGAAATATTGAATGCGACATTGTGTCTCAAATGACACCTTCACAGAGATAAAAATGCAGAGTTTTGATTCGCACCGGTTATTTCAGTTGAATTATTTCGAATGTTTGTGATTTTAGAAATGCACTGCGTCATCATGAGAGGGATTTTGAAGAGTTTTAATCTTAAATTTAATTATTAAAAAAAAAAAACATGTCTCCTCAAGCACAATTAGACCAGTGTGTGTACGAGTCAAGTCCTGCATTTGTGCCCAACTTACATCTGTCCGCCTTGCGTCCATTCCAGCCCCAACACAGTAACTCGTGAAGAGTGGATCAGCGTGAGCTTCCATGTCTTGACGTGACAGGAGACGATGTGGATCAGCGCCAAGGGGACTGATGGTGGTCCCGCTCTCCCCACATGCCACCACAACAGTCAATTAAAGCGACAAGTATCACACAACCTGAATCTATTTCCTATCCAGAATGTCTCAAGTGAATTTTGTTGCCTTCTAGAATGTAAGCGGTGGAAGCAAACGTATGAAAAGCCTTCACTCGTAAGTTTTTTTTTTTTTGTTTACATACTGCATATAGTATATAAAAGACTGTACCTATAATTACATTACAAATTACATTTGATTTTGGAGGCGCTAAGATTGCAAAAAACAAACAGAATACGTCCTTACTCTCAAAATGAGGTCAGTCCAAAAAATATTTACAAAACCTTTAATACAAACAAGGTACAAATAAAGAGCAGACATGTTTCCGAACAAAAAACATCTGCATTCAGAATGATCACAGCCTGAGCAAATATTTGATGTACAAGTGTCATTTCTGTATGCTTTATGAATATTTTACAAAAAGATATAAATAAGGACCACCACTTCATGGAGAGTCAGGAAAAAGTTACCCTGCTGTTAATGCAGTGACCACGTCACAAGGACATGTCCGGACACATTCGTCCAGCCAACACACTCCACTTTTAATAAACTTTTAGTAGAAAGAACGTCGGCTCAATCTGGTTGCGACCGCACTCCTCCTTGACCCAACCGATGCAAGTCTTAAAATGTAATCGTCACAGGTTGACCGTCACTAAGATGGAGCGTCGTCGCCATGTATCGCCTTATATTTCGACATCTCCTCCGGGAAGACTTTGCCGAGCTCAGAGATGAGAAGACTCTTGAATTTCTGTTGAAGAGCAAAGAAACCTGTAAATCAGGGGTGTCCATTTGTAACAGGCTTACTGAATTAATTCTTACTGTCAGGGTGTCGATTTTTCCTTTCACTTGCTCGTTGCGGGCCAAGGCTCTCTCCAAACACTCCTTTGTGTACAGCTGTGGGTTTCGACCCTGGTCAATATATCTGAATATCACACAGACAATATACACGTATTGTAAGTCACATCAACCATCAAGTATAATACTCTTCCATTTTCTAAAGCTTTTTGTCAGCATGAGGGTCACAGAGGAGATGGGTGTCAGCTGACTTGTTTTTTTTCCCCAAAATCGTGACCTCAAACGAGAAAGGGGTAATCGTTTTGTTTTATTAGTCAGGTTCTGGTGTAATTGGGAATGTATCAAAAATAAACACAAAAAGGCAGACAATGAAAACAACCAAGTCAACATCCTCGTCCCAACTTACTCAAACACTTCCAATGGTACGTTGATCTCGTGCAGCTGTTGACGGCACTTCTCGATGTCTTGCAGTCCGGTTATCATTAAATTTCTGCAAAAGAGAATTGAGCAATAAAAATGCGTCCACAACGCGTTAATTCAAACATGACTCACAGTTTTTGGTTGAGTCCCGCTTGACTACTCGACTGAAAGTCGCTGACGATAATTCCAAGCTGCCGAATATTTTCGACAAACTTCTCGAGATGCTCCTCGAGGTTTTCATTTTTCTCCGCCATTTAAATGTTGTTCTAAGGATGAAAATGGCTTAAAGAGATGTCGTGTGTCAAAACAATCTCCGGTCTCTTGTTAGCCACCAAGGCTAGTGTTGTGCGCAGTTGTGCTTTACGGCCACGAACCAGCCAATCGCTGCTGGGCTCTGCGTGTTGTCATGGTGACAACCAATGAAGGCGTGTTGTATTCTGCATCAAAATGTCGTGCTTTCGTAAATAATGCTGTTTCTTTGTAGGCATTAAATATTAAAACAAAACGCTGCAATGTTCTCTTATAATATTAATTTCATGTATTCATAAAAAGTTCCATAAACATTTTAACATATTTACTAAAGCCCCGAACAGGAAAAAGTCGTCACCTAACCCACTTATCTCAATCCACGGCTCTGAATAACGATAAAAACGTGAATTTGTGTGGGGAAAAATATTCATTATTGGCGTAAATAAATAGAATATTAAATATGAAATGTAGGTAATCAACAATAACTTGTATCTGTCATTGCTTTGATCGCAAAAGAACAGGAAATGATACCACCACCTTCGCAATAAAAGCGTTGTCATCTCACGCGAAATGACACGATGATGTAAAAATTAATGATCCAATAATGATTTAATGTGCCAATTGAAATGTTCAAATGTATTGTTTGTCGTGTGGGTGTTGTGATTGTCTCATTATGTCTAATAATACCACATGGTTCAGGCACACGTAATGCATATTTTGATGTTTGGGTAGGTTTGTTCTAAAGGACGTGGCATCGTTTTTTTTTTTGTAGTCTGCACACACACACTAACAATCGTCAGCGTGCGTGACGACCTTTACTTTGAAATGCGTCTCTGCAGGGTGAGCGCATGTGGGCTGAGCGTTTAAGTTGGTCTGCTTGCTCGTCACCCCTGCATTACTCGAGCTGCAGCAGCTGCGCACACGAACACGCACACTCGCGCGCACGCGTACGTTTACACGCACAAAGACACGCGCTGTTATAAGCGCTTTCCCGCAGCTCCGCTCCGTCGTGGCAGCGCTCGTGGATCTTCTGGATCGTCTTTTTTCAACGCATACGAGGAGGCTATTTGCAGAAGATACTCTGGATTTTACGCAATTAGGTAAGCGAGTTTATGTTTTGATTTTGTGTTCATTGGCAAGGGGACACTCGCGTTCATTTTGCAAGTGTTAGATTTGTGACCTCACCTGCACGTTGTATTATGTCACGGGCGTTTGAGACCATTTGTTCATTAAGCGCAACACATTTCGATGTAGTGACGTGCCGCGTTTGTCTTTTTAAATGCATGGTCCGTACTGCGGCTACAATAATGTTATTGGGGCGGTGGAGGGATGGGGTTGAAATCTGGAAAAAACGCTACGTACTCTGTCGTTTTGAAGGGATTATGATGCTATTCTCTCTATTTCAATGTGTAGTCACGCCGTGCAGTGATGATGCACTGAGAGGAAAAGCGCAGTATCGTGGGCTGTGATCACCCCCGGAGGCTGCAGTGAAGGGTGAGAGCTGAGAGTGGTGCAAGCAAGGTGAACTTAATAGTCCACATCCACGCCAGGGGAACGGGTGCAATCTCGACCCTCTGCAGGGGGGGGGGCTCGGCGGAGGAATCCCAACTAGATCCGTAAACTAAATTATGGCCACTCTACTGCGGAAAATCGGTCTGATCCGCCTGCACGACCGAGACACAGAGGACCCCAAACACCACCAGGGCTCTTTAAAGGGCACCAAAGGCAACCAGAAAAACAACAAACACTGTCAGACGGCCAACGACACCAACATCCTCAGCACGCCGGAGATTAAGGCGAGGAAGCTGGACCAGCACGGCAAGGACAAGGAGAAGCCAGGCAAGGATGCCAAGGAGAAACCACAGCAGCAGCAGCAAACCGGAGGAGGCGGGAATAAAAGCACCGGAGCCTCCTCCGTCCCTCCGCTCGCCCCTCACCGGCATCACTGCACCCAAGTGAGGACGCGGAGGCTGATGAAGGAGCTGCAGGAGATCCGGAGGTTAGGGGACAACTTCATCACGGTGGAGCTGGTGGAGGACAACCTGTTCGACTGGAATGTCAAACTGCACCAGGTGGACAAGGACTCTGCGCTGTGGCAGGACATGAAGGAGACGAGCACCGAGTTCATCCTGCTCAACGTCACCTTCCCCGACAACTTCCCCTTCTCGCCGCCCTTCATGCGTGTGCTGACGCCGCGCTTGGAGAACGGCTACGTGTTGGACGGCGGCGCCATTTGCATGGAGCTGCTGACCCCCCGCGGATGGTCCAGCGCCTACACGGTGGAGGCGGTCATGAGGCAGTTTGCGGCCAGCCTCGTAAAAGGACAGGTGAGATGATCATGCGTCCTCTACTTACTGCGTGAACTTGCACATGTTTGTAATTTACACATCTTTGCGCACGTCCATCTCACCCAAACACTCGGTTCTTGGTAGTCGTGATTCCACATGACTGCACTTTGGATCAGTGGTTAGCAAAAAAAAATATGTTTAACGTTGTAATTTTACTTATCACCACTTGATGGCAGATGTCTCAGTCCCGCTTACACAGTGGTCCGTTGAGATACAAGTACCTTGATTTACGAGTGCAAGCAACCCATTGGCCAATTATTTTATTTCGTTTTTTTATCTCTTGTCTTGAGTTGCGAGCAAAAAAGTGTTCCTCTCAGTTGTGAGCTTCTATGTTTGAATCTTGCCTTGGCCTTCCTGTGTGGAGTTTGCAAGCTTTCAAGCTTTGGTTTGCTCTCGACCCGATTGCGGACATGCACTCCAAAAGATGGACGGATGTTTCTTTGTGGCAACCATTTCACGCCACGCTCACCGCCCCCCCCCTCCCTTCCCCAATGCTCTCTGCAGTCCCGGTTTGATTGCTTTTCATCAGTCGGCATCCTCTGGCAACAAAGACCCGCATACCAAGTGCGAGGCTCGCAGGCTCACCATGTGTGTCCTTTTTTCCCCTTAGCGCATTTACGAAATAGACCACCGGGGGATGGAAAGGCAGGCGGCGGGGATGCCGCGATTGCAGACCTGTGTGATTTAGATCAACTCCATTATGTAATCCTGTCAAATCCTGCCCCCCACTGCCCCCGCCCCTTTCGATGTTTTGCAGCATCTCTGCACTTCCGATGGAAACGGCCGCATCCTCAGATGCACCCGCGTTTCCTCGTCACGTTGTGCTTTTTTGGGGGGGAATTCATGAAGCATCTCCTATTCAAGATGAGCCGGCTCGTTTGTGGAATCCCGCTTGGCATGACTGACGACTTGCGCCGCTCGCAGAATGTGCTGCAGTGTCTCCTCCTTGTATCTAATGGACGCCGTATTGATTAACGTGGTTTGCATGTGTGTGTCTTTGACGAGGAGTGTTCGCATGCACCGCATTTTCCCAAGCAGACCACCTCTCACGCGCTCTGAGCCGTGCTCATCCTAAATACACGCTATGCATTTATTTCTTCATGCAACCTTTTGTGACAACTGTTGATCACGAAGAAGCTCTATTTTTAGAGCAAGGGAGTGGTGAGATGATCGTCAACAATGAGGCGCGCACATGACACACACTCACACACACGGAGTATATAGGTCATGGGCTTGAGTCTTTCTCTTTCTTTTCTCCCCCCGTGCAATTATGAGAAGACCAACACAAATTTTTATTCTTTATCCTAAGCTGATATATATATATATATATATATATCATGACCAAACTTGTAACACTCAAATAGTAAATCGATTTATTGCATTGAAATGAATTGGAGGTTACAGAAGATAGCACTTTCTTTTAAAATAATACAATGGAAAAGAAATATATATATTTTTTTTTTTTATGAGCCACCACTGCAATTACGCCTTTAATAGGCGTGGCCTATTCCGTGACATGAGAAGCATGGAGTCAGTCAGGTTGGCCGGTTGCCTTGCGGTTAGTTCCATGCTCCTTGCAAGTGTTTTGATTTTGGAACTGTCCAAATGACTGCTAATGACTCCAAAAACCTTTACGTTACGTCACCTGTATACAAGGCAGCCACAGGATTTGGATTCAATGTTTTTGGAATGCGAGAGGAAGCAACAAACCAAGGCGAGAGTCTACTTTGGTCAGCCACGATGACATCATCAGTCACATGTTTGTTTGATGAGCAGTGCCATTAATGCTCACTGTGGCATGTAAATGCTTTTTGGCATTGGAGTGCGATGAGGGCACAGAATTTCCTTCTGGTTATGACAGCTAACCACATTTATTTTAAAGCAGGATTTTTTTTTAAATTTTTTTTTTTTTATCCTATGATGACCCGACGATCAGTCCCAGAGGGGCTCCACGATGGGATGAGTCCACTATTGATCTCTTGTTTGTGCATCCTGACCTCTCGAAGCACATGCCGGCATTATGCAACAAGCCGCCTCCTGTCCCCTAGGGCCGATTCCCAACATGCAACGAGGTCTCGCCGAGCCTGTCTGTCCTCTTCCGTCCATTGACCGATTCCCATTCATACAATTAGCCAGCAGTCTCCGTGCGCGAGTGTGTCCTTCTCCACAAACGAGCACTTTGCCCAATGAGATAAACACTGCCATGGGACCGCATCGGCCCTGGGCGCTCGCTCATTACTACCCCCCCCCTAAATCGGATATTTTGACATTCCGTCGAACAACTCTGCGGCGAGCTGATTTCTCTTCATTGGCGCCGGAGAGCGTGATGCGGCTCATGGATGCTCAATTTCCGTGTTTCACGCTCGGGTCACAGACTTTTATAGAAGGTCGACACATTCACCAGCCCGCTCACATGCTCGCAAATAAGTGAACACAGCAACGGCAGACCCGAAGCCTCGTTCAATGAAAGTGAGGTTATGTTCCTCGCCGGCCGGCGCGTCACCATGACAGCAAAGTCTTTAACAATAGCTGGCGATAATGAGGCCCATCAAGCCAGGCACCTTTTTGAGGTGGCGAGAGCAACCCGATGTGACGTGAAAGAGATGCATGGCTAATCAGATCGCATGTGAACCTTGCCATCGCGACTGGAACCGAGCCTGCAAGCACGTTGGCAACATTGTAGCAAGTAGAACTCGGGGTGCGCCATATAGATTTTGACTCAAGCGACTCATCGAGGTAATGCTTGTTGATGACGCCTCAGTGTGAAAATTGCCTCAGGCATGTCTGACCGCGAAATCTGGAGGTGTTGCCGGCCGTATGTGCGTCTACGTCAAGCAGTCGTCCATTTTCCCAGTTTTCTTGGTTATTTGGAAACTCCCGTGGGAATGCTCGGCGCTAAGAACTTGAAACGAGCTGGCTAGTTAACACAGCTAAACGCGATTCGGAGACGCCCGTCTTTTTGGGTTGTTTTGTGTCCATTGTGTTGGGATTTTTTTTTTTGGTATATTTTTTTCATACCGCCATAATAAAGGGATTCAATTGATACCTTGATATGAATTTTAGGCCTATCGCCATCCATAATTGTCATTGTCAATGTGATTAAAAAATTGAGACTCTTGTCGCGTTCATTTTCTGTTCGTTCCATAACTTGAATGGAATTTTACGACCCTAATCCCTTATGACGCATGCATAACATCATTCCTGTATCGTCCAATAGACATTTGATCTCCCACACAGACCATAAACCGCAACCTTTCTTTATGAACCGCTCCAAAATGCGTGTTATAACCATTTGTCCCATAAAGTAACACCATAATGGTTCATTCATGCCGCGCATTTCTTATCTAAATTACAATTCAAAAAGAGGCTTAAGGCGCTGACAGCACTCGTATAACTCCACGAGCAATGATTATCTGAGTATTTATCTGAGCTGCAGTGCAGCATGCAGCAAGGCCAACCGTAGAAACATTGTTTCATTAGTTGGAGCAGAAAGCCGCCAGACAATAAAGCGGCTGCGAGAAGTGCTGCAGTGTTATAAAACAAAGTGAGAGGTAGCAAACCCACAACCGAGTCGTAAATCATACTCGTCGCATGCCAGATGACCAGTGGGCAGATTTACAGTGCCCCGTGCAGTCTAACCAACACTTTGCTGATGAGGCTGGGCAAATAAATGTTGTAATTCTTAGAAAGTTATTTTGATGATAAGAAATTTTTCAGCTGAATCCATATTCCACAAATGCAATATTAATCCGAATACATGATCAGACTGGTGGGGGGCACATATTTGAACTCGAACAGTATCAGCACATATAGATATACAACATAATGTTTACTCACGGGGATCTCTTTTTTTTATCATCGACAGAAAATGACATCTTACTTTGTCTATTGTGAAACTCTTCTTTGTGTCTGTATGTCTGTGTTATACTGACCCCTGCTGGCCAAGCCACCCACACCAGAAGCAGCATAACGAGGAGCTGGATCAGGAGGGAATGATGATTCGAGATATTTTTATTCTAGATTCTCATGACTACATCACAGAATTTTATTTCATCATTCATGTTTGTCTTTTTTGAGCTGATATAAGCGATATGTGTTTTTTTTTTTTTTGTGCCAATAATAAGCCTTAATTTCTTCTATTGCAGGGGCGTATATGTCGGAAAGCAGGCAAGTCCAAGAGGGCCTTTAGCCGTAAAGAAGCCGAGGCCACCTTCAAGTCGTTGGTGAAGACCCACGAGAAGTACGGCTGGGTGTCGCCGCCCGTGTCGGACGGCTGAGCGCCGACCCCCTGACCTCCACGTGCAGAATGACACCACGCTAACTCAACAATCTGTCACACTCACCTTTTTGCTGTAGATTTCTTTGTGTGTGGGTGTGTGTGTGTGTGTGTTAAATGGGGGATTTTGTTTTTAATACGCAGAAACGTGATCACGTCATCATCATCTTCTCCAAAAAGTGACTTGCCCTCACTCTCACCCAGGGAAATTCTTTCCCCATTTTGGGAAAGGCCTGAGAGAGAGGTGTGTGTGCATTTAGGAATGCATTTCTTGCTTTTCTGCAATTTTTTTTCATCTTCTTCTCATGCACGTGCAGTTGGACACAGTGTGGACTTTTGTAGCTTGAATGAAACAGACTCCGGTCACACTCTCCTTGCCCTCCCCACACCCAACCGCTTCCTTCCTCTTCCATCCGGCATTACTCTCGGTCGTCTGCGTGTGGCTGTGGGCTCATTTGCATATAAATGAAGCCGTTAATGTTTAATAGACGGGCAGCGCGCCGACTCCGACGTTCGTTGGTTTCTTCTGACGGCTGTGCGGTTGCCCACACTTGGATGCAACATGACGATTGTAACGTACATGGAGCTGTGCTCTCTCTCTCTCTCTCCCTCCCAGCTCGCTCGCCCACCGTCTTTCTCTTTCTGTCTCTCGTGGCTAAATTTAGCTCTCACTTTTGCATAGATGCATATTGAGGATTTCTAATGGAAGGGAAAAAAAAGTCACATGTTGCATTACGTGGAGACTTTGTATGATACACAGAATGATAGTCAATCATCTCGCTGTGTGTGTTGCTGAGGAAGAAGACTCCCATCCTCATGATTTTAGATGAAGGCCTGGCTTCATTGTGTGTATGTGTGAGAGGGTGCACAGCCCTTTAAAACAGATAACTCCGAACTGTGAATGACACGAAAGCCTCAAGAGGTCCTCTTTTTAAGGGAATACGTGCGTGTGTGTGTGTGGGGGGGGTGTGTGTGTGTGAGAGAGAGAGGTGTAAAAAAAAAAAAACAACCAAAGTCCAGCAGGACTCGTGCGCACACCTACTGTACCTGCACGGCTTGAAACGCAGACGGGAGCTTGCCATTTCAATGAATGTACGCTCCAGAGCACCACATGATTGCCCACGGAGAGACATCCGGCGATATTAGTGAGAGGGCAAGCCGAAAGAACGTGGCGCGCAGCGGGAGTCGCTTCTTGGAAATGTCAGCGGGTTGCAAGATGGTTGAGACCTGCGTTGACAACTTAATGGATGAGCGGGGATCAAAACAAGGACTATTAGGAGGCAACGTTGGAACTCCTGGAGGGGAAAATTGAAGAAACATTTTCTGCACAATGGAAATTTTCAGACTCAAGTATTAGGAAAGGACAGCAAGGTCAAAGGAAGGATGCCTGACTGTTGCGGACCAGACAGGAACATGTTAGTGTGAATGCTTGTCATCTGTGGACTCCCAAATAGATGTATGAGAGAGAAAAAAAAATGCACAAATGGCACGTGAGACTACGTGCACCCGTGTAAGAATGTTCCGAGCATAATACTTTAGTCGGCATCGTGCGTTATCATGCCACTCGTGCGTCTGCGATGTGTCCTTCCTGTCAGCTCGGCTTCCACTTCTGCTATGTGCCAGTTAAATGTCAGAAGCAAAGCTGCTAATTGGGCTGACATTTCCGCCAAGCGTCATTAGAGAGAGAGAGAGAGAGAGAGAGACTGGCGGGTGAGCGCGAAAGGATGGAGGATGTCAAACCTCCTGCTCGGCTCCCTCCTCCGCCCGCTGGCATTTCGGTCCATGTTGCGTAGTCCCGCTGTGTTTGTTTTAGGAGAGGATGGCGCGTGTGTGTGTGTGTGTGTTGGGTTCAGCATCATGACAAAAGAGATGACGTGACGTGTGGTCCATGTAACAGGTTTCATTTCAGGGTTGATTGTATCGTCCTCTCTTGGCTCGCCAGTGCAGAAATGTTGTAAATTGAACTCGTATTCTACCACAAAATATCTCTTAGCTGAGTGTTTGCTGGTTTCAAGCCAATCATTTTGTGATCTCTAGATTTAGACTGGTAGTTTGCAGACACTAACTGAGCTGGTTATGTTGTATTATATTTGCATGTCAACTGTGATTGGTAGCTACCTACTGGATATTTTTTTTTCTTTTTTTTTCCAAGAAAAGTCAGAAAAACTGTGTGGAAAGAAAAATGCAAAATGCTTCTCGTTTTTTTTTTTTTTTTTGGGTTTGTTTTTGAAGGCCGACGAGGAGTTTCTGTACTGTACGTGCTTTTCTTTTTACGCGTCCTCAAAATGTCATATTGTCTTCTATGAATGTTTGTGTTTTAATTTATTTGTGGTTTGCCAAAAATTGAAAAATTGAAGCATGATGCAGGTATTGTCACACGAAAATGAAGAGAAAGGGGGGAGAAAATCTTACCAAGAAGGGTATTTGCGTTTATTTAGACGAACAAAGGACAAAGTTGTAAAGCCTCAACACCTTCGAGGGACTTTTCCCTTGGAAGGAAATCCCGCCACGGCCTAAAACAAATTTCCTTCCCCATCCGAGCTGTTGTGATTTGGCTTCATGCGTTTAAAACAAATGTGGATAAAAGCACCCCCCCCCTCTTCACCTCCCTCAATCACAGATGTAGGATCAGTCTGGACCTCTCCGTGCTTCACATCTCATGTATCCTGTGAGTATGTGCACATGTGACCTGAGATCACCTACTCCGGACAATTCCTGACTTGATTTGTTTGGTCGACAAAGTGGGAAGAGGCTCTGTTTGCAAGACCAAACACGAATGTGCAATAAAATACACGGCATATTCAAAGCCGCTGCTTTGTGAGTGTTGTTATTTTCTTCAGCCCACCCAAAATTTGCGAATCGTTACGTGCTGCTGCGTTGTAACCTAGAAACACTTTGGACAGCGCGAAAATAGTGAGAGAGACTAAAACGGCGTTTCGGCAGTTTTGTGGCTGCTTAGGTTCAACGTCTTTACGCCTTTTCTTTGCTCACTTTAATTCAGCAACAGAATAGGAAGGTAATGAAGACATGCATTATTTTATTTTATTTTATTTTTCTGCAGCGCCGCCGTCAAGGGAGCTTCTCACTGCTGGTTGTACCTCAAAATAATGCTAAGAGGACAGATTCAAAATGACAATTTTTTTTTTGCAAAAAAAAAAAAAAAAAGGCATTTTAAGTCTTCCTGAAAGTCATTTTGATGCTGTTTTGTGTGACGAGGTGATAATTGTGGTTTAAATTTACCTGATTGACGTCGACGATCTTAAATTATATATTAGATCAGGCGTGGGCAAACTATGGCCCGTGGGCCACATGCGGCCCGTTAAACGTTTTAATCCGGCCCGCTGAACTTGAAAAAAATTAAATGAATAAAACTTATTGTTTTATTTTCTAAATACTGTGGTGCGTCAAACACACATATATTGTTGTCATGCTTTTGTTCACTTTCATTTAAAATTAAATACATTTTTTTTTCTCCATCCATCTGCTCCTGGTCCGGCCCCTCGGTCAAATTTTAGAACCCATTGTGGCCCGCCAAACAAAAGGTTTGCCCACCCCTGTATTAGCTTCAAGTCAATGTCGTTGGCATGTCTCTTAGAGTGGTTTACCTCATCTGGGTTATTATTATTTATTTATTTATTTTTTTTTGCATAGGTTTACAAAACCGCCCCAAGATTCTATGGACGTCAGCACAAACTCAGCAGCTTCCAACAACCGCAATTCTGCTGGAGTGCACAAATTTGCAAGAACCAATTGACACCCACGTGCACACCTTAACACATCATCATTACAAATGAATCCTAATTAATGAATCCCCTCCGAGCGCTCTTGTTTTTGTGTAGCTGATGCTCCCCACTGCTCATTACTGCCGGAAAACCTGAGCCGCATATGGAATCCATACTATGGATCTGCCTCGGTGAGCGAAATATTGACGAGGGCATGCTGAGAACTCGGCGTGGACACCGGAGCGTGCAAAAGCTGCAAAATATTCGCATTAGTCAATACTGTAAGATGGTGTCCAGGACTCTTAGGGAATACAAGAACATCCAGCATTAAATTCAGGAATCATATTCCAGTCCACAAAGGTTACATCCGTTAAGGTCAGGCCAGATGAGACGCGTTTGATTTGATTTTAGACTAAAAGTACAACCACCAAGCTCACAGCATTACAGAAAAAACAACAACCACATAACTTTGCCTTTAAAATCCACTCGATTAATGCTAACGCGAAATATGGAATGCCATAGGCGGGCTAACCCTTTCACAGATATTTGAACACGTCAGACAATTAATACTCTCAGATGTATATTCTTTATCCTCAGCTGATATATATATATAAATATATATTTATATATATATATATAAATATATATATATATATATATATATATATAAATAATATATAAAATCAAAACACATTTGAAAGAAAAAAATATTTTATGCAGCAGCTCACAGGATTCAGCAGTTAAGGTTCCGGTCAGTTGGCAGACTTTAAAACTGAGAGCAAAAATAGGAAGTGACATTGACATAAGGTCCCAAAGCGTAAAGATTATAGGATTGGCTCATCTCCATCTGAATCATATTGATGTCATTATATAAGATGTGATTTGCGCTCGTCCTATTTCCTCTCCCAAACTCACAGAAGGAGATTTTGGAAGAATGCTGAGAGCCGATGACACAGACACGCACGTTGCACTTTTTTTTTCTTTTTTTTTTGCACGGATCATATTTGATTTTACGATCAGCCCCAGTATGATATGCAATCACGACCCAGCTCACCTCGTGAATTAACTGCCCCATACATCAAACGTAGACTAGGCTTTGAGGCAGATGTGATTTCATTCTTTACGGCCGCATGCATAATGTAGCGACGTCTCCGTTTACGTGGAAACGTTGAATAATAAATGTATTCGCTGCCTTATATTCACATGTATGGAACGAGACGGACATGTTGTGTAGAAAGTACGTGCATGTGCTAGAAAGAATGCATTGGGTGTTCCCTTTAGTGGCGCAGTTATAACCTCACAAGCGTGTGCTTCATGCATTGAAGGTCACGTAGCATCTCGGATCGTACGGAGTCTGAGGTATAGCTTGAAAAAAATTCAAATTCATTTTGTTTTATTAAATCCAAAACAAAATTCGTGTTAAACGTTCATTCAATTGCTCGAATTGGTGTTTTTAGGAGGCTGAGCGGACAACACAGAGACCCCCCCTGACCCCCCCTCCGTGCCATTCATGGGAGCGTGTTAACGGCAGATCGAGTGCACAAACAAGTGTGTGTCAAGCGGCAGTTCGCTCTTATGTAAGCTCTGGCACCGGGACGGCGGCAAAAGTCGGCTTTGGCAGTCGCTCCGCCTTCCGCCTTTGCTTTCAGCTTCAGCACCGAAGCCATTCTTAGCCGACTAAAGCTCTCTATAAATATTTTATATGGCACGGTGCATGTGGGAAAATGTATTTTTAGCAACCTCCGGTGCTTTGACGCGTGGCAGCCTAGCTCTTGGCCAATGCGCATCTGTCAAGCCAACCGCTGGCATTTTTGTGACTAGTCGATGTCAAGTTAGAGTAGTTCTAGTCGACTAGTTTGTAAAAGTAAGGAAAATTTTGAATGTCACAGCTTTACTGATGCTCAATATGCACACCTCAGCGATGTTAAGACGATGAAATGATGTCAAATATTTGGAACACCCTGGAATTGAGAACTAGAAAACCTCCGAAGACGTGTGTAAACACTGCTTGGGGTGTTAAAATGCAAAGCACGGCCTTTATGTTCCCCCAGCACGCCCGCTAAGACTTGCATGCATGACCATGAGCAACGCACACACTAAAAAAGATTTTGTTTTTCAGGCGCTTACATCGAGGAGACCTCCGTATGACTGAATTCACTTCCTTATGTTACGTATGTATGACCATTCTTACGCGGTTTTAATCTTTTCCCCTTTCCAGATTGCCCAATGACCCTTTCAAACCCGACCGGTGCGTGCGTGCGTCTGCATTTCACGTCTCGTTTTGCTGTCAAATGTCCAAACGAGTCAAGTGTGAAAGGGTTGACTCACGATTCCACTTCTTTCTGGCACGTTTTGTTCCAGGTTGCCAGTGGCCAACTTGAAGACCAATAACTGCCAGCCTGCAGAGTGCCCTCCATCTCACCTTGATCAATGGCGTGAAATGGCCGTGATTGCGTGAGATACAACAGCACATTAAGCTGATTTATTGAGCCACTCTCTGGTAAGAGCCATCACACACACACACACACACGCACACACGAGTGTGTGCAGGTACATATAGCCTCCTTTAAAGATTCAATCGGGAGAAAGTGTAACGGAGCAACAAATGCTATGGCAACAACATGGCCGGATGTCGACTTTCACTCCACCGCTGGCTCCTCCTCTCTTTGCCCTCCTTTCCTCGTCTCCTTCCTGACTGCCATACCGCGCTGACTGCTAATGAGGATCCAAGAGTGAGAATACGAGTCAGGCATGCAGAGTGCCTTTGTTGGGGGAGGGGGGATGAGTTAGCATTTTCTTTTTTTTTTTTTTTTTGGGTGGGGTGGGGGGGGGGGGGGTGGTCTGGAAAAATAACGCCGGGAAGCAAAGAAAGAGAAAACAAGATAAAGCAAAAGATGTTCTTCAGCTTCTCTTCTCTCGCTCTGTCTGTTACTAGGCAACACCTGCAGGCATGCACTAAATAAAGCCTTGTGTCCGCCACTAAACCCCCCCCCCCCCACACACACCCACCTACCTCCTTGCCAACTCTAACTCTCACTGCAACCTAATCCATCTTTTCTTCCTCTGCTTGTCCCTCACCTCTCCAGGATACTCAAAACGCCCCCCCCCCTCACGTTTAATTCCACCAGCCGTAAATTTCTGAGTACACCCCCCCCGCCCCTTCTATCCCCGAGCCCCATCAGCCTCCTTCATCACACCTGTCCCATGGAAGGCTGTTTTGGGAGCAATGGCATGTTGAATTGAACAATGTTACAAATGTCCATTTTTTTCTGATTTAAAAAATATTTAAAAATAAATAAATACAAATCACAAATCGGTGCAATTTTGTGCAATTTCAACAGGCCTGGAATTGGATGTTCTTCAGCCTGCCCTGCGTGTTTTCTTTTCTTTTCTTTTTTTTAGGCCTCAAAAAGAATATTGAAAAGACATGTAGGCGACTGAAAATGAACTTTCACAAAAGCGCCATTGCTCCCGGTCGCGCTGCACCGCTTCACTGTGCTACAAACAAACGAGCATTGCATTAGACATGCCGAGAACTCTTCATGGGAAAATAGCATATGTGCCATTCTGGGATGCAATAATGATAGATAACCGAACAGTCGGTGGCAGATGGCAGCCAAGGCAGCTGTGATGTCAATGATGGGATGCATTCATCTGAGCTGTGAAATCAAGATTCATTCTCCACCAAGTTTGTCATTTCCTTTGTTTCTCTTAGCGGTAAAAATAGGTCCGAACAACTTACTGAGCTGCACCGTAAAAGAACCCCCCCCCCGACTCTGTTGTCAGTTTCTTCCGTCATTTTAAAGCATGTTGATGTTCTCAAGTGGATAACCAATAGATTGCTGAATATTGTTCCATCAATGTGTTTGGTTGGTGCGGGTGCTGTTCAGCAGGCGCAATAAGTGTAAAGAGCACCGAAGTGCGCCTCTCGAGGACGGATATGTGGGTGTTTGTTCATCATCTTCTATTGTGTAAAGCACTCCAGATGAACGCGGCTCGAAAGCCCCGAAGATGTCGTCTCGGAAGGACAACAATACAAGAAGCGTGCGTCCGCGCGCACGCGTTAAAGCTGAAGTAACAGGAAGTGGATGAGGATTAAATGGTGTAAAAGCTGCAGCGGCACTGGATAAAGTGCAGAGATGAAGGCCGGGGCGGAGAGGAGGAGGAGGAGGAGGTGGTGATGTGTTTATACGGACAGGCTGCATCTTTGCCATTGTCTAATTTTGCAAAGGATGAGAACAGGCTTTGCACAATTATCAGATAAAGCCGGCAGGCGTAGCCGGAGATTTAGCAACAGATTTGAAAGGCCTCGCAGTGTGTGTGTGTGTGTCATGATTGGTTTAATCCAAACACAAGATTCTGCAGCCACTATGTGTGTGTGTGTGTTTGGGTAAATCAGCCTCGCTCAGTCAGTGTGGCGTTGCATAACCTTCCGATTATATAACCCCAAACATATATGCATGTGGACGAGGCTTAGCAAGGCAGCGAGTGGGCATGGAGCATGCAAGCGTCTCACATCCTTGGGGGACCACTGCAGCAGCAGGAGGAGGAGGAGGAAAATGGGATGAAGAAGGGACAACATGCATTACCCTGTGCTACTTCAAGTCCACTTCAGGACGAGGACTGGTGATGTCATCGCTTTCGTTCCACTCTGCTGTGCTCTTTCAGAAGCAGAAAACACTATCAGGGCCCCCTAGCGAGGACCTTTCTCTAAGTTAACGAGGACCACTATTTTTTTTTTTCCTATAATGTATAATATAATTTTTGGGGACATTTAAAACCGAAATTCTCAAATGATTCATATCGTGAACGTTTACTACCTAAATGCTACCATATGGGATAGGCAGCTAATGAAATTAGCGTAGTTGTGTTTCGGTAATTATAAATCTTCATGGAGCAGCAGCGCATACAAACGGAGGATCCAACAAAAAAAAATAAATGTGAAAAGGAAAAGAATGGGCCTTGCTTGTCTCTTATTTGCATTCTGAGTTCATTCCAAAGGTTTTGTGATGGGCTTCTTAATTGCTTTGTGCATTGGGGGGCAGGAAAAAAAAAGGCCTTTTACCAAACTGTTCCCACAAGGTTGGAAAAATAAAATAGTCCGGAATGTCCGTGTAAGATCATGAAGGAAGACAGTACACACACTCCTATCAGTGCATTTATAAACTTTTTTTTTCTTATCGGCCCAATTCAATTTTCTCATCCCACATATTTTCCTGCATCAAATTATCTCTTATCATTTTTGCATAAGCGCTTCCCAACTTGGGGTGAGGGGGAGAAAACAAAAAGTGTTTTTAATCTTCTCATTCATCCACCCTAACTTCATGTTCACTTTCTCACGTTTTTAGTGGCAAAACTCCAGATTTGCTATGCAGGATGCTGTGAGGTGTGCGCGTCCAGTTTGCGGCCTGAGAGGTGAGAGTCCTTGTTGTCATAACAGCCGTTGTCATGGTAGCGCCACTGGGCAATAAACATCTAATCCATCCATTAGTCCGTCCACTGATTATATACTGCTCCGCTCTTTTAAATTAGACGTGACTTTTGAATATATAATTTGTAACTTTTTCCCCACCCAAATGGCAGTTAAATACCACCCATCCATCTTGCTCCGCTTATCTCGTTCACGGGTGAGCTGCAGTTTATCTCTGGCAGGCGTAGTCACTGGCAAATGTAATTTTCTGTATAATTTAATCATTTAAATTTGTACTTACTTTTTTAGTGGCAAAACAACTTTTATTTGTCCAACATGCCAATCGCAGCTCAGCTGGCAAAGGTCACATGACCAAACGCTGAATACAGGCGAGTCGTGATTGGCCGTTACGTGAGCAACTGTGATGTCATTTTCAGCGGACAGCAGGTAAGAATTTTTTTTTTTTGCTGCTTAATTCATATTCTTCGACATAAGACATGAAACCAAATAATCTTTCACGCCTTTTATTCAACTCAGTTTCTGCATTCAGGCGTACAAAATGAGATACGACTTCATATAAAACTCTTTAAAAATGCAAAAAAAAAAAAAAAAGGTTACGCCACTAAGCTGGTGGAATTCCATTATTTAAGCATAAAAGAAACTAAAGAAAATTTAATTAAACTAAAAAAAAAAATAGTCTTCTTCCTGGGGAATCCCCCCAAAGATTCCACCCGAGGCGTCTTCCTCATTGTGCTGAAGAATAAGCTCCTCCTCTTCCTCCCACACTCACAAAGTGATCTCGGGAGCCCTTCGAGCGTCGATGCACTTTTGCCAAGTCCTCTTCTCCCGCTCTCAGACACTCGTCCCCATCTTTGTTTCTGATGATCCATTCTCACTCCCGTTCTCCAAATCCAGCTCCCTCTCATCCTCTCCCGCCCCCGCCTCTTCCTCCTCCTCCTTCCCTTTGGCCTCCTCGTCTGTTGGCTTGCAGCCGGCGCCCTGCTTGTCCCGGAAGACCTCCACGCCCAGCATGCGTAGGTAGTGGTACTTCTCGTTGCGGGGGACGAAGGCTCGGATGGACGTCTTTCCCCTCCAGCCGCACAGTTGGATGGAGCACTGGGGCTCTGCTGGCTTACTGGCACACGGAAGGTAAATAAAAAAAAAAATTATAAAATTGTGACGCTAATCACCAGTACAAAATAATGAGCAAATAGTCCAAAACTTTTTTTTTTTTAAATAAAACGAGACTCACTTGGGGTTGGGAATATACTTCAACACAATACTGCCCATAACTAAAAAAAAAAACAAAAGAAAGGAAAAAAAGTTGAATATGGATTTCAGAAACGAAGCCAAAATTCATTTACGTGGGCTGAAAAGTTGTTTTGAAGCGCACCTATTTTTTTGGCTTGCGCGTGGGCGTCGTCCTCCAATTTGCTGAGGAAGGGGTTTTCCTGAGTCAGCAGCACCTTGATGTCCTCCACACTCACGGTGATGATTCTCGAGCGAATGTACGGCTGCAGAGTGTAGATACCCTGATGGGGTGCAGAGGGGGGCATGCTCAGCGAACCGGAAAGCCCATTGAATTCGGTTCTTAATGTGGCCAAGATGCATTGAAGGAAAACATTTCTTTCATCACCTCTTGAGCCAGTCGAAAGGCACACCCAAACTCTTCACCGTCGCTGTTGCGAGACCACACTTTCACTCCGGTATTAATCACCTAGAAGAGAATGGCAAAAAAATAATAATACTCTAACTACTATTTTTAACATCGTACTACACTTCCTAAATCATAATTAGCGCAATGTTCTTTTTTTTTTTCCTTCTTTGCTCAAGGCTTTGTAAACAACGTGAAATGATTCTTTTGCGTGCCAGAAGGGGTGAGAGGCATCGGTCTGTTGCGTGAAAACGCCACAAAACGCACCAAACTGGCAAAAAAAATAAAATAAAAAAATGCATGTGAATTCGGAATATCTAACTAACTGCATATGACAAACAATTCCATGTCGGAAAAAAAAAAAAAATCAATAAAATATTTCTCAAAATTGTGATTGTTAGCGCGTGGCAGGAAATCTTGAAACTCGACAGGACACCTTCATGCGCTCGCTGTTGTTGAGCATGACGTTGCGCAACTCTTTGGACACCATGTACAAGTGTCTCTTCTTGCCCTCGTGCGTCCTGGTCAGCACGTTCATCTTGGGGAAATTTGGAGACAAGTCGTAGAAGGATCTAGAATTGTATACGATTCACTTTTCAGGCACACATACTTTTCACCAAGTTTTTTTTTTTTAATGCAATATGTATGGATTAAAAAATAAATAAATCTCACTGCATGCTCGTGAAAACGGGGTCATCTTCCCTGAGGAACACGAAAGGATCCTCTTTGTATCCAAAGAGCTTCAACTTTTTGGAGGGTGGAGGTCTTAAAAAAATGCAAAACAAAAAAGGGTGAAATCAATTCTGGCTTGTTTCCCTGTTTTTATTTCCTTCAAGCAGTGCGACTCACCCACACACGGCATCTTGTTTGTCGCTCGAGGAAGCTCCTTCGGGTGCTCCCTCCTGCGCCTCCACGCCGTCTCCTTCCTGCGTCTCCTCCCCCTCGGGGAGGCTGGGCGTCTCTGCCGGGGCCACCGGAGAGCTTTGTGTTTGCGCTTCGGAGCCAGACGAGGCCTCTTTCCTCAGCTGGGGGCGAGCGGGACAAAGTAAGTGGAATTTGTTACCGGCTGTGATGAGGAGAACTGAACAGGTGAGGGAAGTGCAAGCACTGTTCTCTTCACGTTTTTCTCTTTTGCTAAATGATATGATAGTTAAATGACAGTGAAATCATCCATCACAGTTACCTTGGGATATCTTCTGTTCCAGGGCATTGGGGCTTTCTTCATTAGCACAGCGACAAAGAAACCTCCCGTGTTCTGGTGATGTGGCAGAATCCTCATACTGACCAGAAAAGAATCCATTTCAATTTGCCTTCATTTATCCCCCAAAAATATTTATGACAACCTACTTCATCTATCTATGCCAGTGACAGCCACGACAATGAAATGCTCGAAGCAATTAATACATCAGATTAATAGCATCGCACTTTCACGCCAGTGAATTATTATTTCAGTATATTTGTGACATTTCTGTTCGTTGCTATGCCAGGAGATCTTGTTAATGTCATGTGCGTTGGCTCAATAAAGGTTGGTTAACACTGATCTAATAGACACACAAATCTCGTCTGGTTTTATGCCAACAGAAGGTGAGTGCAGACTTGCTCCTAGCTTTTAATAAACCCAATCATGTGACAACAGTGCCATCTGCTGGCCATAACGTTTTACTGCCTGTGACGTGCAACTGTCATTTTCCGCCCAAAGACAGCCGAGATCAGCTTGAGCGCTCTTGAAAATGGTGACATTTACGCGCATGATTGACCGTACCATCTCTCCAGATGCATGCCAGCCAGCTTCTCCGCGTCTGTTGGCGCAAACATGGTGGGCCGGATTTGAGTGTGGCGACTGGCGGGAACCTCCGACCAGTCGGCGTACCACTTGCCCTCTTTGGTCATCAGCTGGAGGGAAACGGCAATCATTTTCAGCACTTTATGCGACCAGTAATGGCTATTAAAATGGCGTCTTCTGCTGTTGCCGGGGTACCTTCCAGGAAGTCACCCCGGGCATCCACTTCAAGCCGGGCAAGTCAGAAGAGCAGTCGACCAGCTCCAGTGCTCCTTGGGACGTCAGTGGCACAAGCAATGACGTAAGGCCTCGTTCTGTGTAGTTTCTCCCCTCCCCGTTGAAACAACCCCCCTAAATAATTCTGTACCATATTGTAACATATAAACCAAATATATTGAAATTAAGAGAAAGTAAGTAACGTGTATTTGAGCTTAAGGTCACACAAACTAGTATTTGTGCGGAAAGAGGCGTGGCCTAGTAAGAGACGTGAGGAGCTCTGCTTGAAAAAATAATAATCATCCTGCATGTCCCCTAAAAAGCAGATGTAGTCCAAAATCAAAGTGCTTGAGTGTTTGATACCATCGCTTTTCTCCAGAAGTGCCGCTATGACAGCTTCGTCCTCAATGGGGTTGAGCGAACAGGTGGAGTAGACCATCCTGCCGCCCACGGCCAGCTGCTCGACGCCACGCACGGCAATACGCATCTGGAGGCTGGCGAGAGGAAACACACGCTTTGTAACGCGGCCAACTTTCATAATTAGCACCACAAGAGTGCTCTCCACAGTCCTGCCATTAAAAGCTATTTGATTTACCACAAAAAAAAAAAAAGTGTTTGACTACTTAAGAGGCGCACAATCGCTGCCTTTGCTCACCCATGAAGGTGCAGGCTGTTGCTGGTCGTCCACTTTTTCCATACGTCTATGTTCTTCCTCATCGTGCCGTCCCCACTGCGTCAACACAGAGCAGACAGAATGAGTGTCCACAAACAGAGACAAGCCACTTCCAAATTTGGACCCGAAAAAAAAAAAAAGAGCACAAGGCAATTTCTTCGGACCTGCAGGGCACGTCGCACAAGATGCGGTCATAGAAGAGGATGTCCTTCTTTCCGTTTGAATCTTGGATCTGCAACATGGGGATGCAGGAGGCGTCGTGGTTGACCACCATGATGCAGGGGCTGTTGAGACGCTTGGCCTGGTGCACCAGCAGGTAGCAGCGTTTGTTGTCCACGTCGTTGGCGATGACGAAGCCCTCTGGGAATGGATCGCACAGGTTTAATTTGTTACACGAGCACGCTTTTATCACAAATCATCTCGCGAAATGAATGGAAATGTCATTAAGCTGTTATAGCCAAGAAAAAAAAATGGAACGTATTTTTTGGTGAGGAAAAATATAACACCAATAAGAACAGAAACCGAATGCAAGTAAGCGCTTTGTGCCAATTGACATTGTGCTGCTCCTTTTTGGCCACCAGGGGGCAGTAGAATAACAGTCAAATGAAAATAAATTCATATATCTAAAAAAGATGAAAAAAAAAGGAACCATATATTTTTTAAAAGCATAAAAAAATACATGTTGACCATCTCTGATTAAAATTCTGGGTTGACCAATCAGTAAAAGTTGACTTGTATCTCTGATTGATGATTGTTTTTTTTGTACCTGGAAAGGGCACCTCCATGTCCGAATGAAGCATTTCAATCAGCTGGGCAGTCTTTGAGCCAGGAGCTGCACACATGTCCAAAATCTTCACAAAACATACACGTGTGTTAATAGCTGTGCTGACAAGGTGCAGCTAAAAAAAAAAAAAAAAAGACTATTTTTCAACTTCAATTATAAAAAAATGAAACGCTTGATTATATAATTTTTACATGCAATTAAACTCAAAGGAAAATACTTTTTAGGAGGCAGATTCTTACCTAATTTTGAATTTTCTCCAATATTCAACTTTACATGACACGCAACTGCCCTATATGACAGCGTGAGTGACAAATTCGACCATCTTGTTACCTTGTGATGGGACTCAATCTTGAGGAGAAGTGGAGGGATCATACTGACGGCTTCCTGGCGGCTGATGTTACCCTACAAAAGGTATAACATGACCAGAATTTGGACTCTGATAATTAGTCATCCCTTTGAAGCTCTCATTTTATTCTCCTCTTTGCACAGACTCACCGACTCAGTCTCACTGACAAGAAACTGGTGGAACTTCTCCAGCAGGGGAGACTTCCGAATAATCTTCCGACTCATGTTGGTGTGCCAGGCTTGCTCGTCGGGATACCTGCAAAACGTGAGCGGGGTGAGTGTTTCCTCGTAACCGTGCTTGCAATCATCTCGGGAGGAAGATTACCAGCTGAGAGGCTGCGGAGCCTCGATCTTCTGACCGTCAATCTCCAACTCCTGAATATCCTTAAAGTACTTTTCCTTCAGGCAATGAAGGATTTCCTTGGCGTGGCTGGAACCAGGGGGACAATTATTCCACATTTTGTGTAAAGAGCATCACGGACTGTCATGTTCCTTTTTTTCTATTTCACTCGGGCTTTATGTTGAAGTGAGGGGAGGAGTTTCATTTAGTCATGCCATAGCCTTGTCTAGTAGAATCTTACCTTTTATAGCCAGTGATACGTATGGTGGCTGGAAGCGGTTCCCTCATTGCATTCATAAACTGTTCAAACTCTCCCTCTGGAATCAAGCCTTGTTCCGTGTAGTAGTGCTCAAACAGCTTGTTCTCTTTAACGATGTCAGCATAACCTGCACCCCAACCCTGCAACACAAAATGAGCTTTGTATGGCCCTGTACTTAATAATTGGTTTTGCATTAAAGTTGTTATTGGTATGCTGCAGTATAAAACACAACAGGAGACTGGTAGGTACGAACTGCAAACAGCATTTTTAAAGAGTCACAACAGAAGATTGGCTCTTACAGCATTGTCTCTGTGGTCTCTGCCTGCAGACTGGTTTTTCTGCCTCTGTCTGCTTCTTTTCCCCATTTTGGAGAAGGTTGCAACTCGAGAGGAAAGTATGCGAAGCAGCGTGGTCAGAGGAAAGAATCCAAAGTGGTGTGCAACTTTGCGAACAAGTGAAATAGCAATAGATTACGTCTAACCACAGAGCCGATGTGCTATACGATGTTACAACCCTGAAGCGTGTGTAGTTTCTGACGCATGTGAAACAGGACCCTTATTAGCTATCTACCAAGTATGCCTGAAAGAAATATGGTTTTGGGAAAAAATCACTTGATAACACACTGTATATATTTCTAAACTGATGCGTGATTTACTGAAAAATACAGTTTCTTTTTTATTCAATTTAACCGAGGACAACGTGGATGCAGCGGAGATTGTTGCCATTAAAGTAGGTGTGTAAGTGTTTCATTTATTTATATTTAAGGACGTTTGATTGAAAAATGGGGCTGAGAAGTATTTAACATTTATTTTTTCTCGCATGACTCGATGCGACAGCGAAGATTATTTGGAATTACTGTCAGGCTTCTACGGACGCCTTTGACGCAGATTTGTACGTCAGCGTCGCCGCCTTATTAGATGTGGCAAAAATATCGTTCACGGGTACAGACTGTATTCCCGCGAGATCTGTCTTGACTTCACATATCGCGCTTTGCGACGTCCATTGTGGCAGCGGCGTCGACGTACTATTGAGCCTCCTAAGCGACATCTCAGCATGAGTCTCTATTACGGCAAAACTACCATTGACAAACGAAGAAGAAGACGAAGTTCTAACCGGAAGTGTTCATTTTTTACTCACGCTATTAGTCCAGCTGCGAGCTTTTCTCTCATTGAGTGCAGAAATAGTCTTGTTAGTCTCTACAAAGGTCGGATATCATTTAAATAATTGCACTTTTTCCCCCAAATGTACCTTTTGAATTTATTTACGTCCTTTATAAATGAAATAACGTACTCCATCTCTAGCTAATTTTGCCCATACTATTGCTTACCTTGTGAAAGCTTTTTCTGACAATGAGTGGCAAAAGACGGGAAAAGGCGAAGGTAAGGTCAATTGACGTGGTAACGTATGCTTTTATTTCAATTGGAGCGCTATGTACTAAGTGACTGTTTGTGTAAGCACTCACAGTATCATGCGGGAACGCTGTTTGATATTTTGCTATTGCAGTACAAATGGAAAGGCAAATACACATACATATTAACCCAAAACTATTTTTGGAACGTCAGCATGTACGGCGAATTTGTATTGATGTTTGAGGAGGTTAATAGGAACTGTTTGTATGCAGCATCTAAATTTACAAATAGTTGTCATTGAGAATAGAGCAAAGGGGTCGTGAGAGTTTAGAGCTAATGGAAAAACGCACAGGAGTCCGTATAAATAAGCATGGTATTGACCTATAAGGGTTTTAAAGAATTGCAAATTGGTGCCTTTGCAAACCAACCTATCATTTCTATTTAAAAAAATATTTAACAAAAAAAGAAACAGAATTCCGAGATTAAGAAGAAAGACACGCAAAAGGTGGTCACCCAGGATAATGAGGATGCGCCAACTGCAACTAGCAAGACCAAACTCCCCGTGGCTCCGAACGACAGTGGCAGCAGCAGCCCCAAAGAGTCTGCGACGCCGCCACAAGAGGATGAGGCAGCGAGTGAAGGTAATGTTCTGATGTGTAGTGAACCTCCAGGAACATATATTGTTGGAGATTAGTTCTGCATGGCATTCGAAAGATCTGCAACGTAGATGTGGTATGAAATGTGACGTTTCAGGGGTTCACTGTAATGCAATGTGATCTCCAACTAATTGTGTCAAATCCAAAATGTGTGTGCCATCTTATGTATGCATTTTCCTCTAACTAGCATTTGCTCCTCCTCAGCGGCGGCAGCTCAGTCTCGGTGCGACAAGGCCAGCGAGCTGAGCCGTCAGCTTGAGGACATCCTCAGTATCTACTGCAGAGAGAGCCGTTCGGACGACGCCGGCGCCATCGCTAACAGCCAGTCACCTAGCCTTGAGCTCAACGGACTGACTGATGACAAACGGGGAGCCAGGGCCAGGGGGGGTAAAGTCAAGGGGGGAGCTGGCGGCGGAGACAAAGAGCAGAAGACGCAGGAGAAGAAAAAAGTGAAGGGTCTGGGTGAGGACGAGCTCTTGGTCGAAATACAGATGAGTTAAAGTAATGAAGTACAGACTGAAATGTAGTTTGGTACAAAAGTAAAAAAAAACAAAAAAAAAACGCCAATTTATTTATCAGGCTCTAATTTATATTTGTAAAGAGTAAATGTATCAATGGTAATTTACATTTTTGTGCACTTCATACAGGCAAAGAAATCACTCTCCTCATGCAGACTCTCAACACATTAAGCACACCCGAGGAGAAGCTCACAGGCCTCTGCAAGAAGTACGCCGAACTGGTGAGCGTTTTCCTCTCGCCGTTCCGCCTCACCGAGA
Organism: Idiotropiscis lumnitzeri; assembly: GCF_059441095.1. Lineage (NCBI taxonomy): Eukaryota > Metazoa > Chordata > Actinopteri > Syngnathiformes > Syngnathidae > Idiotropiscis > Idiotropiscis lumnitzeri. Next base: position 12,836,916 of record NC_142406.1, on the reverse strand, counting down.
TTTCGCTTTCTTAAATGGCGTCATGTGTGCGTCGTTGACAGCTGGAGGAGCATCGAAACAGGCAGAAGCAGATGCGAGCGCTGCAGAAGAAGCAGACGCAGGTGGTGCAGGAGAAGGACAACCTGAGGACCGAGCACAGCAAGGCCATCCTGGCTCGCAGCAAGCTGGAGAGCCTCTGCCGGGAGCTGCAGCGGCACAACCGCACACTCAAGGTGCGCAGCGCACACAGAGAACACGTTACTTCCCTTATAGGCTTGAGATTGTGTTAAAGAAGAATACAGCGCCACATACTGCTTTGCAATGCGCTTGACAAGTAGGAGTAGTTAGTACGAGTTCAGAAAATGAAATGACAGTTTGATTTTATTCTCTATTGTGATAGCATGCTGACTTTCTTGTAAGATTTTTGTTTAAACATATTTATTAATATCACCAATTTCTTTCTACTTTTTTTAAAAAATATAAACCTTTTTGTCGTGTCATCCATCCACTGAACTTCAATTTTGATTTTTTTTTTTTTCCTTCTCTACAGGAGGAAGGCATCCAGAGGACCCGTCTGGAGGAGGAGAAACGAAAAGAGGTGACTTCGCATTTTCAGGCGACGCTCAACGACATCCAGGTTCAAATGGAGCAACACAACGAGAGGAACGCTAACCTGCGCCAGGAGAACACGGAGCTTGGCGAGAAGCTCAAGAAGCTCCACGAGCAGTACAAGCTACGAGAGGAGGTGCGTCGCCGCCTTCCGTGCTGGTCGGTAGCCTTCCCACGCGGCTAACCGAGACTTACCCGATCAGCATATAGAAAAAGTGGTGAAGCACAAGGACCTGCAGCAGCAGCTGGTGGACACCAAACTTCACCAGGCGCAGGAACTGCTCAACGAGTCGGAGGAACGCCACGACGCCGAGAAACATTTTGTAAGTGATGACACACACACGCACGCACGTTAACGCAAGCATCCGATCGTGGCTAAAACCGACTAAAGTTTTCGTCAAATAGAACTAGACTAAAACTATCGCAAATAGGAATGACTAAATCTGACAAAAACTAATAAGCATTTTTGTCCAAATGACTAAGACAAAATCTCAAATGCCTGCCATAAACAAGACTGCTTCTCTTCCTCAGCTGCTCCAAGAGGCGCTCGAGTCTCAGCGAATGTGCGAGCTGATGAAGCAGCAGGAAGGTCACCTCAAACAGCAGGTTTCCCCAAAATTCTCTCCTCCTGCTCCTTTCCTGCAATATTTGCATCTCTAAAGTTGCGTTGTGCTCCTAAAGCTTTCCCTGTACACCGAGAAGTTCGAGGAGTTCCAGAGCACCTTGTCCAAGAGCAACGAGGCCTTCGCTACCTTCAAGCAGGAAATGGAAAAGGTGAGGAAGCCGACGTCGCCACGTGGGCCGGGTCACGTGTAAACTTTGGTTTGCGTCCCTCAACGTTCAAACAGATGACTAAAAAGATCAAGAAGCTGGAGAAGGAGACGGCCATGTACCGTTCCAGGTGGGAGAGCAGCAACAAAGCTCTTCTGGAGATGGCGGAGGAGGTAATTCAGTGCCATTGATGGAAAGAAAAAAAAAACAATAATTCAAATAATTGGCGCTCAACATGAATGAGTAAAAAATCAATTTGAATAATTAATATAAGAGTTTAGTTCTGACACTAACAAAAGACTGATAAGACCAAAATCTAGTTAAACTGTCAAAAAGATTTTGACGTTAAGTCTTTGTAACAAGGCCAAAATGTAGATGTTAAAATAAAAACATATTTTAGTTATAAAATATATTCATCTTTGGGGGAAAAAGACAAAGTAAATCGGACCGAATCAAAATCTGGAACTGAAAATGAAAAATAAATCAAATCGGGGCATCGTTGGATCGCTTTAAATGAGCACTGCAGCAAAGATAAATGAGCAACTGGCAACCCACCAAAAAGGTTTATAATTTCCTATGGATGCCACAAGCTGGTGGCAAAGTACTACTTTTGTCCAAAAGAAGCTCCTCCATTCCTGTTTCTTGTTCCTTGTCCTCAACATAACGATAAAATATTGTATTTATTCCTTTGACTCTAAAAAGTACACCCAAATATTGTTTGTGTTTTCATATAATTCATAACTCCGATTTAGGTGAAATTGGAACTTTAGTTTTCATGTTTTCCGTGTAGAAAACCATCCAAGACCGCGAGTTTGAAGCCCTTCAAGGTAAAGTCCAGCGGCTGGAGAAGCTGCGGCGTGCCCTCAAAGTGGAACGTAATGAGCTCAACAAGAAAGTGCAGAAGCTTAGCGGCACCCCCGCCGCGCCCGCCTCCGACTCGGAATGCCCCTCCCCGACACACACGGACTCTCTGCCGGAAGGCGCCGTCAGCCACGCCCTCCCCGAATGCAGCTCCCAAAATCCGCCCTGTGACCCCGACCTGAACACGGACACCCAAGTGGAGGCGGCTCAGCCCGTCGCCACGCAGGAATGACGATCATCACTCAGGACCACAACGCAAACTCCTCCTGCTTTATTTCTGTTCATTCCCATGGAAAGTTTCCAATTTTGAAGTCATCGAATTTTTCTACCCCAGCCATCGAAATTCATCTTAATGTTGTGCTCATTGTTTTCGCCTCTTCCCTTAGACAAACACTTGAATGCTTAAAGAGCCGTTAACTTTGCATCACACATAGTATTGTGAACGCTACTTGATGGCACGCGATAAAGATGTCATAAATATTAGCCAATAATATGAATGTCCCTTACATATTTTGCTGCGCGCGTTTGTGTTTGGGGTCGGCTATGCAACACACGCTCCCTCGCTTTGATTTCTGTGGTGGTCTGAAGTGGAAAGCACTTGGATTGTTTGTTCTTTCGTCATCACATCCACACACTTGTAGTCCGTTCTAGCCGAATGATAGTCACAACTGGCAGGCTTTGATTGTTACCTCATGTTGAAACATTCAAATGTAGGAGTTGAATTATTTTTTTTCCTTCAACACATCAGTTCTTGTTTAGACATGATTTTAAACGCTAACGATTCCGTAGCACTGGAAAGCGGTCTTTCCTTTCCTCGTCTCGTGCAAGAGATTCATCAAACACGCAAAGGAACCAAAGATATTCCTTGTTTCTTTTGCTGTGGTTTTGTCTGTCCTTCGGAGACTTTACGTTTTGTTAAATAAAATATCTGGAATAGTGCAGGCTTTTTGACATGTTTCATGTCAGGCTCCTTGTTTGAAAATGTTTGAGAGTCACTGCAGTGTAATTTGGACGAATGTCCAACTCCTGCCATTTGTTTCATTCATTCACAGGAACACAATGCCATTAATAATGAATCACAGGAGGGTTGTACATGCCCGATCACAACTCCACAGGTACATTTGAACGAATAACATTGAATGTCTTAACTAATTTTGCTTTAGTGATTCAATAGAGAACTACGGCTCTTTCACTTTGCTCCATCTCCAAGGAAGAAGCGCATTGTATTCACGGTGAGTTTAATTGGTTGTGTTTTGTATCAATTCAAAGATCGAAATGAAATTATGAACATCTCCTTTACTGACATGAAGGTTGATCATCTTGACGTCACTGGTGCTGAGACGGGTTTTCATGGTTTTTGATGAGGAAAGTGCTCAGGTGAGATGTTCGCCCAAATAGTGTTTTTTACCTGACAACATACTAAAATTTACATTTAAATAGAAGTGTTTAGTCAGTGTTATTTTATGACTTAAATAATATTTTCGTGTTGATATGATTTATTTTGAAATACTTACGTTTTCATGTTCAATCTGTTCGTTGTTAATTGTTTTATTTTGAAAGTCCAAACCGGAAATGCCGTTGCCTCGCCTGTCGTGCCTTGACGCTCGAGTGGCCGACTGTCTGCAAGAAACATGCGATGGCTGCGGAAGGAGACAAGTGCACCGGGCCAGTCTTGACTTTGGAAAGCTCCCGAACGTGACCTTGAACGTCTACCGAGCTGTCCGGTACCCGTTGGTGGCGCCACGGCCGCGGCTTGCACCTCCGCGCTCCTACCCGGCCTGTGCGCATCGTGAGACGGCGAGCATCGTCCAGCCAGACCGAGACGATTTTTGACAGCTGTTTTCACACACAGGCGACTGTAAGAAGCCTGTTCCATTTCAAAACATTTCTTGGTGATGTCATGGCATGTTTATTGTGTCCCCTTGTAAGGACAAGGACCATTATATGCGAGACCCGCGTCCGTGACGTCACGTGGTGATGGGGATGAAGCCACACCCTCAAATAACCCTACCACATGAATGAACCCGCCGAGTATAGAAAGGTGGTTGAGTATTTGTTCCATCGCCAGTTGATATTTATCTTAAGGACAATGTACGAGTACCCTCTCAGTGCACTAGTGCAGCAACTGTCTTACTAGTAAGGTAGTTGCCCTCCTAGTATGCCAAATCATGTCAGTCAGGGGTGCTAGTGAGAAAAATAATGTTAGTTGTCAGACAAGAGTGACACGATAGGAGAGTGTGTACTAGTTCATGAACTTTGAACTGGAAGCTCCTCTGAGCATTTACTTACTTTTGTAATATTTGTCACATTAATTCAGCTAATTTTCACCCCTAAAATGAGTTCATTCAGTTGTATGTAATCGTGTTTTTGTTGCTTTTTAAAAAAAAATTGTATCTCATTCAAATAATTGAATTGATTTATTGTAAATAATACAAGAAAACTAACGACTTAAATACAAATATGTAGTGTAACTTTTTGACTGCATGTATAAAATGTACTATATACCTTTTCCACAAATAATGTGGCCCATCAATCCATTTTAAAAATCAAGTCAGCAAAAATCCAAGTTTGCCACTCCCGCCATGGAATTTCTGGAGAATTTCACTGCTGTATAAGTGTCTTTCAGAATTGATGAATGTTGTTCTGCAGTAATGTTTTGCATGATTTAATGCATGCGGCTGGCAGGCAGCGCACTGCTGAGTCAGCGGCGCTCGACTTAAAGACCGAACATCCATTGATCGCAGTAGACTTTGGCTTTACAAAATATTTATGTCTTCAATTGTTGTTGCCATTCAATTGAGTGGGTGTGTTCTTGTTGTCTTAGTCAGCTCAAGAGGACAATGGCCCCCGTTTCCCTCCGCCAGTGACAGTAGAGTCAAGCTGGCCTCCCCAGTCCCCTCCCAGCCCCCCGACCCCGACCCCGACCCGGACCCGGGCCCTGATAGGGCGCACAGTGATGACGATCAGTATGTAGGGGCGGGCGAATCCAGTCAGCCTGTCGTGTTCCGGGCTCTCTCTGACTACAAGGACGCGGAGACCATCACAGGTAGGGCAACATGTCGTCTAATGTCATAATCCCCGCAAATTCCAGTTCAGCGTTCCTAAATTTACCTTTTCATTGATTTTTTTGGGGGGGAAACGATCCTCTGTTGTTCACTGAATAACTCACCGCAATAAGTGTTTTGCTTCGGTGCCACTACGTTGATATGAGTAGAGGAACTTGAGACAAAAATTGTCCTATTTTGATGTCTTTTTAGATGTGTGCAACAGCACGAACCTGCCAGAGTTTGAGATCATCAGCCTCCTGGAGGAGCAGCTGCCAGTTTATCGCTTGCGGGCCGACACGGTTTACGGCTACGACCGCGATGACTGGCTGCACACGCCCCTGCTGGCCACCGACGCTCCGCTCGACCTGACCACCGAACAGATAGAAGAGACGCTCAAATACTTCCGTAAATTCACACTGCTTCAAGAGTAACATTTTAAAATCTACAACTAGTACACACCGTGTTTAAAAGTGTTTGGGAGTTTTCTTTCGAGTTGCTTTTTAGATTAGGTTGACTTTTGTTTTTGTTATTTAATTCAGTTAGGTTTATTTCATTTTTTGTTTTTTAATTTTTTGTTTTCATATTTTTTGAAAATTTAGTTTTCATTTTTAATAATAGCTTTTCCCATTGGTCACCTCTCCAAAAGTGATGTACATGCCACTTGCTCACTCTCTCTGGCTCCACTGGTGGGAGGAGGGTCGGGGGGGCGTTCGTGTGTGACACTGAGAGAGGCAGAACACGAGTAAGTGACTCGCTGGTCATAGTGAAACTCAAAGCGGAGATGGGAAGTGAGAGCAGGATGGAGACGTTAAGGAGGGATGAGTCGGATGCCTGGTGTTGTCGGGAGGATAAGAAAGGTAAAAGATGTGACGCGTTGTGAGTTGCTTTATTTGAAATGAATTTTGGATGCGGAGCAATTAACATGATTTAATGTCATTTTTCATTCCTGGGTCATAGACTGAAACTTAAATTACCCTAAACACGATATTTTGCTGTTGATGAATGGAATATTGTTTATAGTAGTTTATTTTCATTCTGTTTTTATATATTTTTTAAATAAATTTTAGAATTAGTTTTAGTTTTATACAGATGTATGCATCTTTAACCTGCTTCATTGACAAACAACAGCGCGTGACTGTTGTTGTACATCTCCATCCGCCAAAGCAACTCAGCAATTGAAATAAGTCCGTCGCAAGTGGTTGTGATTGTAGTGTTACAGAGAGCTGATCATCGATTGGACAAAAGTCAATAAGAGGTTCGCGTCCGCGGGTTGTGTGCCATGGAAAACATCAACAACATCATCGGCGTCATTGCTGACGAAAGTCTCACACCAACCAAACCTGGCCGCAAACTCTGACAGGAATATTCTGGAAAACTGTCGAGGTTGCATAATGTCGCTGGCTCTGCGTGCTTCCTCGCTAACCTCCTCTCCCTCGTGTGTCCGCAGTTCTGTGTGCCGAAAGAGTGGGCCAGATGACAAAGACCTTCAGTGACATTGACGCCGTCACACGTCTTCTGGAGGAGGTGAGGTGACACGTTTGAGGTGTCGTGGAGGGGAAAATCAAATTCACATCTCATGTTCACCAAAAAAACAAAAACAATCTGGATTCTAATTGGCTCTCACACACAACAACAACCACAAAGGAAGGACTCGCTGCATGTCACTCACGATTTTTGACTCGCGCCGCACAATTTAGACCAACCACGTTTTTGGGCGCATGTGGCACCTCAAACAGATGCGCTTGAAATATCCAGGTGCTTGTGATGTGAATCCTGTTCAAACATCAAAAGTGTCTAAATGTAGCTTCTGGTTGCGTGCGTGCGTTAGAAAGAGAGAGATTTGGAGTTGGCTGCAAGGATCGGCCAGTCTCTCCTGAAGAAGAATCAAGTTCTGACTGAGCACAACGATTATCTGGAGGAGCAAGTGGGACAAATCACAGAAGAGGTCTGAATTTTTTTTGGGTGTGTGCAGAATGGGAGGGACTGACTTGAATGTGAGCTTTTGGTCTGGCAGGTGGCCCAGCTGCACCATGAGTTGAACCTGAAAGATGAGCTGCTGCAGTTTTACACCAATGCGGCCGACGAGAGCGAGGAGGAGCCCGGCGGATCGCCAACGTCAGCATTTTTTTTTAGTCGCCTACTTCTGCGCGTCCTTGATTGTTTGAGTTACTTGTTCACAGTTGGCTTGTATCAAACACAATTTTCATATAGTGCGGGCACCAGTCAAGCTAGCCACAAAATTAAAAAAGATGTAACTTGATGGCGCCAAAGCACTAATTTTATAGTTGTCTGGGTGAGCTTTTAAGATTACTGTTGGTTATTCAACCAGTAAAAGTTGTACTGTATGTAAAGACGAGTCGAGATGCTGACCATGAGCTCATGTGCTCGAAGGGGAAAGAAGAGTCGGGTGGAAGCTGCCGTGGGAGGTTTCCTGAGCGACACCCTGCAGCGGAAACTCAAGGAGCTGGAAGAAGAGAACCTGTCGCTCCGCTCAGAGGTATGCGCAGAAATGACGACCGCCGTCTACGTTTTGCTGTTAATTCCCATGACGTCACCTCGCCGTGTTTTCCACCTCTGTGCAGGCGAGCCATCTCAAGTCTGAGACGGAGACGTACGAGGAGAAGGAGCAGCAGCTCGTCAATGACTGCGTGAAAGAACTCAGTTGGTTTCCACCATTTCTTGATTTTGTGTTTTGTTGCTGAAAGCAAACCTGAACTAACAAATTTTCTTCCCCTGCAGGATTGTCCAGTGTGCAGATCTCAACCATAGCGGAGGAGCTCGCTCGCAAGACCGACGACGCCTCACGACAGCAAGAGGAGATCACGCACCTCCTCTCCCAAATTGTCGACTTGCAGAAGAAAGCCAAGTCTGTGAGTTATGCGAAAGAAAAAAAAAAAAAAAGCACACGGCATTCCTTGCTATGCTTATCCCAAACGTTTGTGTGCACGCGCATTTAGTTTGCCGTGGAAAACGAAGAGCTCTCTCAGCATCTGATTGCGGCCAAAGATGCCCAACGACAGCTCACTGCGGAGGTGAGTCTCTGGTTGTCGTGGCGACCGAGCATTGAACCTCGACTGTCAAATATGATGTGCCGAAAATCATATTCAGTTCCTATACACAATTTCCCGTGCATATTAATTTTTGACCTCCGCTGCGCCTTTCGTCAAAGCGTGACCTAAAACACGAACCGTTTTCACCAGCTGCAAGAGTTGGAGGAGAAGTACTCGGAGTGCATCGAAATGTTGCACGAGGCCCAGGAGGAGCTGAAGAACCTGAGGAACAGAAACTACGCCGTGGGAACGCCCAGACGCTTCCATCCACTCGGACTCTACCCCATGGTCGGCGTTCGGCCGCCGTCTGCACTGCTTCGATGGGCGCTTGCTTTCAAGACGCACCTCACGTGCCGCGCGTGTTTTGACAGGATTCCCTGGCCGCCGAGATCGAGGGAACCATGAGGAAGGAGCTGAGCCTGGACGACTCCGACTGCGAACAGCAAAAGTACGGATGAAACTTTAGGATGTCCTGCTCCTATTGTTTGTTTGCTCACGCAGAAGTCCCAAAAAGTGTCACAAAGCTGCTTCCTCAATGATTGTGTTCCATCCCCACCGAGTGTTTTCATCCTGAAATGTTTACTCCGTTAGGGTCCACCGGAAGCGCGTTTTCGAGACGGTCAAGAACGTGAACCAGACGGTGCGTCAGCGCTCTCTGACGCCGACCGGCGCCAACATCCCGGGCTCCAACCAGTCGTTGTCGTCGCGCACGTCGCCCATGTCCAGCGGGCTGACCAGCCCTCACTCCAGCCTGTGCGGAGGTGACCTGGGCGGGGAGGCCGTCGCCCTCGACAACCGCGCCCAGAGTATCCTCATGGAGACGGCGTCCAATCAGGAGAGGTGAGGGAGGGGAGTTGATAAAGGCTTTCGAATTTATTATTTTTTTTCAACTCAGGCAAAATCAATGAAAACGAGCACATTTTCAATGATGTCAAAGTGGTACCATAGCTTCCGACGGATGCCCAAATACAATATCATGTACCGCGTATGACTCTTTAGGAGCGCAGACGGCCGAGAGAAGAAGACAAACGGAGCTGAGGATTTGCGTCTGGCCTTGCGCCGCCTGTCCCTCCGGCGTCAAAACAACCTGAGCGAGCGGCGCTTCTTCGAGGAGGAGCGGGAGCGGCGGCGAGGCGGCTGCCTCCCCGACGGCGCCGGCCAGGGGAGCGTCATGACCCCCTCGGAAAGCATCATGTCGCTTGGGAATCTCCACCTGTGGGCCTCAAGGGGGCCCTACCTGCCCGACAAACTGCAGATTGTCAAGCCGCTCGAAGGTGAGGGCGGGGCGAAAAAGGAGCGAGAGAACAGGAGGAGGAGGAGGAGGAGGAGGAGGGAGGGCCGACCCGGGCAGACAGCCGAGGGTGAAAGAGGAGGCGGATGGGGCTGGGTGAGGAAGACCGGGGCTGGGCTGGAGAGGGAGCGGGGGAGGAGGTGGGCCAGGGACAAGGCCGGGAGCCGGAAGAGGAAGGCGGCGAGCGAGGGGAAGGCCACGCCCCCCTCGCTCATGCTCTTCAACTCTTTCTGGTCTCTCATGCATCATCACAAGTCAGGCGCCTTTGCTTCTCCTCACACTTTCTGCAGGGACACGCAGCCCAGAGCGTGGCTCGAAGCAGTGGCGGTTCCAGCTTGAGTGGCGCCCCCTGTCTTCAGGAGCAGAAGCTACTGATGTTGAACACAAATACGATAGACATCATTTTAATAGGAAACGCACTCATATAGATGGCGAGATCGATAACCAGCCCCTGTGCAGCCACACTTGCCAGAAAACACATTTTTTTAACCGTTATCATTTATAACATTGTTATTGTGGTTGTTGAGCTACAGTGATGCATAGGTTGTTGTTTTTAATGTTTTAGATTACATCATATGACTGATCTAAAAATGGTAGAATATTTTATAGTACAAGAATTTCACAACATGGTTACCTAATCTATTTATTCAATAATTATTCTTCTATTCAAAAGTAATTATTTGACGCAGGTTTTAATAAATTCCGAGAACTATAATATAAGCGGTGTTCAGCGTGATGCAATACTAGTTGACAATCACGATCATTTATTGTCACTGCTATCGCATCGCACTGTATCGGATCTCTTTCCGTTTTTTCATGCTCACTTTTCATTTTGCTTTGCTCATCTGTTGTTTGTTTTCTGTTCTTTCTGTCCACTTCATGTACTTCCCTTTCTTAATTTCACCATGTCTGACTAATAAAACGCTTTTTTCTTTTCTTCTTCTGTCACTTTTTGTCGCCTTTTTTTTTTTTTGTCGACGCTCATCACCATTATCGTTGATTTCGACTGCTTCTCATCCAAACGCATCCCGGGCACCCTCAGCTTTGTGTTGTGCAACGTGGTCATACGTGTCTTTCCACCGTAGGCTCTGCCACTCTGCATCATTGGCAGCAATTAGCCCAGCCGCATCTCGGGGTGATTCTGGACGCCAGGCCGGGGGTCGTGTCCAAAGGATACCGACCCCTCGAACTCGAGCTTGAGCAGGTCTGTATGTTCTCACTGTGCATAGTCTGTCAATGATCATTAATGTCGTGCGCTTCTAAGCGGGAAGGGGCATAATAAATGGATCTTTTGATCACTGACATCCACGTTGGGATTTATAAAGAGATCGTTCTCAAAATCACATCGGAACGACTTAAAAATATAGACGTAATAGTTCTTTTTTTTTTTTTTAGAGCTGTGCGAAGCCTAAATAAATCACATTTTCATCATTTTTTTTATGATTATGAGAAATATTTTTTAGGGTAAAAAAATGTTTGTTGTGAATGTTGAGCCCTGCTCACAAAAGAATATAACAGCAGAAACTACAAAGGCAAAAAAAAGAAAAAACTTGGGACGTTTCTGTCTTTCCACTCCCCGTCCCCTATGCCAGTCAGCCACGCCCACCTATTTAAAACTCCTGACCGCAGTTCACCACTTTGTTTGTGACATTTGCCAGCAAGATTATTCAGCACTTTTTGTGTGGATTGATCCTTTGTAGCTGAACTTCCAGCCTTGTGTTCCTCCATTGAATCCCGTCAGCTTTGTGCTCCGACCCCAAGTTCTGCCTTTGTAGGTTTGCCTGTTCCCGTGGCTGTTGGGCATTCTGCTACAACGCCACTGTATGGGTGTCCTCCGCAGGTGTATTCTTGGGGTAGCTTCGAGGAGGACGAAGCAGGAGAGCAGTACTTTCAGAATCTTCCCACCACCTCTTCTTCGGCCTCCCCAGCTGTGCCTTGTACTTCCTCTAGCCTGGGGCAGCCGTCGCCGCGCTTGGCGCCACCGTCCCCACCCTCACCATCCCCGTCGCCACATCTCAGCAACACTGACGCACTGGGTGAGGGGGCAAAAACATGCAGTGAACCGTCAGTGGCTGTTTTTTTTGTTTTTGTTTTGTTTTTTCAATAATGGTTAATTTTGTGCGCAGCTGCATACTATCCAGGTAAATGCATGGCCCATACAAGCTCCACCTACACATTCACAACCTGCCGCATCCTGCATCCGACGGACGAGCAGACGCGGGTCACGCCCAGGTAAGCCTCATCACTGCCATGTAATGCTCAGCTTTCCCAAATAAAATGACATTGAAGAGAATTCTTCTCATTGGACTGAGTTGGGTCTTTTTGTGCCACAGCCTGAACGCCATCCCGTCATCGTCGTCCTGCGTGATGACCAGCTCGCTACTGGGCACGCCCGCCGCAACACCCTGCACGCCCCGCAGGCTCAGTCTAAGACCGTCCGAATCTTCAACAAATCTCAGGCATAAAAAAAAACACAGAAATGCTAATAATTTTACCCTCTGGAAAGCGCTTAAGATGACCTTCCCTGACTTGTTTGTTCCATTGCTCTGCAGAGATGCCACGCGCACCACCAGCACTTGCCTGGGTCTAGTGCGCCTCCTGCAGGAGAGAGGGATTTCTGCAGCGATGTACCACCAGAGTCTGGGATTGGATGCCACTCAGGCCAACGAGGGGCTTTTATTCAGCACTTGCATAACTCCTAACAGACCTCCTGACCCCGACCCGCTGCGTCCCTCCACCCCTCCGAACTCCCCCGCAGGACAGGGGGCGTCGGCTATTGCAACCTCCGTGGGCTTTGACTTCAAGAGCCCCTCTTATGACAACTTCCTGGCTTCCAAGCCGGCGCGTTCCATCCTGAAGGAGGTAACAGGAGGGACAAGGGGCCGCCAGAGGGGGCGGGACTGCGAGAGCCAGACTGACGTGAGCGTAACCGTGCACAACCTCAACCTGCTGGACAAGGTGAAACGGCTTGGTGTGGCCGGGGCGGCGGGGTCCAGGGCAGCCAGTCCCGGCCCCATCCTAGGGGGGCCTCTGGGTGGGCTGCGCAGATCGGGCTCCCCCTTTGGGCCGGACGGGATCAGACGGAACCGGAGTTATCCGGCCAGCATGGCCATGAAAGCTCCCGGTCCTCCAGAGTGATATTGACTGAGCAGCCAATCAGACGCAAGGACTGGCTGCTAGCCGGTCACATGGTCACCGTTTTATAACTGTGTAGTGGAAATGACTTATGATAAGCAAATTCATATCGCAAGGGAGTTAACTTAACATTGATGCAATGTTCTCCCTTCTTATAATTGCCCGTACATCCCACAAGATGGCAGCAAAGCGCTACTAATGAAGCCTCAAATCACCTCACCACAGTTCCTGGACACCAAATGGTGCTAAAGTACTCCTATTATGTTAGACATTTTTTTCCCCAGCAAATAAGATGGTGTGCTCCAAAATAAATCTGCCTGAAACCATATAAGCCAACTAATGTAGCAATGGCGTTTCCTCGCCGTTGGCCTCAACATGAGAAATACTTGCACAATTCAAGAACTTGATAAAAAATTCTGCAGTTATATCCACTAATGCTTGAACAAAAATGTTGATAAATACAAAAAAGTGTATTGCTAATTATATTTATCCTGTAAAAACTTTCATTGGATTGTGCCGGTGTACCTTATGTTGTGGCCCAAGAGGTATACAAAGATTTTTTTTTTTTACTTAATTTTGGTTTATTCCAGAGGTCTTCAATCCTGTTCCTCGAGGGGCCGCCTGCCTGTTTTCCGTCTCCCTGCTGCAACTCGCCTGATTCAAATGATCAGATAATCAGCGAAGTCTGCAGAAGTTGGATAACAATCCTGTCTGAATCAGTAATGTTTGGCTTCGCCCTTTTTGTGAAATTAGATTGGAATTGGTTGAGTTGTAATATACTGAGGGTTTTTTCAGTTTTTTATTTAATTTATTTTTTTGTTCCATATTGACGTTTCTTTTAGCACATCTCTCATTCTATGAGTGAGAGGAAATGCTTAAATAAAAATAATACTCAAATCAGTTGCTCATATTAAAAATGTAAACACTGGAAATACATACAGGTGCGTCTCTTAAATAGATTTGTGTCAAAACTTATTTCAATAGTTCAATTCCAAAAGTGAAACTTGTGAATCGATTACACACAGAGAGAAATATTTTTGGATTTTATGTTGCTTTATTTTATAATTTTCTAGGAAAAAACGCTAAATAAAACCCTGAATTATTCATCTCAAAAGCACCAAAGTTTTTATAATTTATAATATCTGGTAGAAATGGCCTTCTGCACTCCTCAAGGATTTTTTTTGTTTTGTTTTGTGGGGGATTTTTATTTGCCTTCTTGTAATTGTATGCCGTTATAAAACACATTGAATTGCCTTTTGTTCGAATCATGGTATGTTTCACCTTTTGAATTGAGCTACAGAAATAAATGAGCAAATATTGAAAATGTGAAAACGACTGTTTTGATTCACATTTTAAAATAGAAAAAACAAAATTGAAATACAACTTGATTTTCTCGTTTGGTTTCTGGCACGAGTAAGGCAAAGTTTAATCGTTTAATTTTCCAATTTCATTAAAAAAAAAAAAAAGTGACGTCAACTTGGGCGGATATGACGTCAGGCCTGTTAGTCGATCGAACACAGGTGTGCACGAAGCGAATCACCAACTGCTGGCCGCAGGCGCGGCAAGATGGCGTCCGCTCGCGTGGACTTTTCTAAGCTAAGTTACCACACGAGCAAATGTTTGTCGTTTGTTTGCCATTTCGCTTCTTGCACGATTTGCACACTTGAGGGATGCGACTGCGTTTGATGTTTGAGCACAGCACGTCACAATTCACTTCCTTTTGCTTGATTTAGCACATTGTGCTCTTTGTTTGGTGCCGCGCTTTCAAATGTTTTGTTTGATTTTATATTTGACGGTAGCATTTTATAATAAGACTCTGGCGTGCACTTTGGTCAATTTGCCTCCAGGTCAATGGGAGCCAGGTGTGGACGAAGCGAATCGTCAAGAACAGGCCGCAGGCGCGGCAAGATGGCGTCCAACCGCGTGACCTTCCTCAGCTAAGTGAACACACAGCAAATGTTTGTCGTTTGTTGCCGTTTCTCATGATGACATTTTGCTTCTTGCACGATTTGAACACTTGAGCACAGCATGTCACAATAAACTTCCTTTTGCTTGATTTAGCACATTGTGCTCTTTGTTTCGTGCAGCGCTTACATAATGTTTTTGTTTTTTGTTTTTTTTTTAATGCTGGCCAGCTTTTATTTTATTTTTTTTTACTTGGACACACACCTGATGACTTTGTACTTGACAATTGAACTGTAAGGATTTTGTTATTTGTTTGTTTGACTTTTTGCTGTTTATCAAAGATGTTGTATTTTATTTCAGCTGCTATGTAACTTTTTTGTTTCCTTTTCTGGTTGTATGACCTTTGTCAAGATTATTTATGTGGTGGTTTTTTGACCAATTTGCAAACTTGTGAATGTTTCTTTTTTTTGTCTAACCCTTGACGTGCATTGTTAATAATTCACATTGAAACCCTTTCTGCTCCAAATGAAGCCAAAAATTGCGACTATTCTTTCACTGTCGGTTACGGCCGTTCATTTCTCTGGTTTCCTGTTGGAGGGGACACTTTGTCCAATTTGGACGCCGAAGGCCGACTCGTAGCGCAAGGCCATTTTTGGACCGCCGACTTGGATAATCTGTCGGATATAAGGTAAACTGTACCATGAGTTCTAAACGTATACTTGTATCGCTAGGATGACGAGGTGGCGTGCCGATAAAAGTATTTTTGGAGATCTTAATTTGGTTTAATGGTAATTCGCTAAAGTCGGCCACAATGCCATCTTTCAGGTTGAACATACAATCCCGTATTTAGTCGGCTTTCAGCTCTCGCGCATTATCTTCAGTAACTGGCACTCTAGTTGGTATCTGTAATTATTACAAAACAGGTAAAGTTATGAATGTGATTTTTCTGTTGATTGTTTTTTCTGCAGAACTAAAATTCTATTCAAAGCCTGCAAATTCAAACTGAGTGCGGGTAAAGGTAAGTAAATTTGTTTTTGTTGTTTCCTGTAGTGTTTTACAATATTTTTTTCTCAACACAAATCAATCCTCTCCTCTCTCTGTGTTTCAGGATTGTGGAGCCACCGGATTTGCTGAGGGGCAACAAGAGGACAAAAAGCCCGGTGTCGGGAGGCGGGCTGAACGGCTCTTCCTGGTATTCCATCTTGAGTTTGCAGATGACTTGTGCATGACATGGATTGGATTTTCAGTCACTTTGAATAACCTGTCGCTCTTGGACTTGTTCTTTCCCCCCTCGCCTCGCCAGGTTGTTGTAAGGCGGCGTCGGAACGGGATGCTCCGAGAGGCTCCGAGACCCACCGGACGACGGTTAAAATTCTACACGTGCGCAATCCAGTGAATTGCACATTCTGCCTTTTGCAGGACGGGCGAGGGAAAGCTACAAAGTTGACGCTCCAATCCAGTCGGCGACCCGCCCGCCACCTGGCTTGGATGTTTTTGCCTTGTTTGACAGGAAGAAGAAGAAGTTCTTGTGTGGCGTCTCCGTGCAATGTTTGGATTCCTGAAATGGAGTGTGTTGTTTTGCTTCACATTGTATAACAGCGCGTTGTGTGAAATGTTGCCGTCTCAGCCTCCGTTTACAGCCTGCTCATCCTGGAAGGGGATTGGTCACTTCTCCAGGTTTCTTCCGCCAAGCCTGAGTTTTGAGAGCCTCTCTTGTGAATAAAGGGCGATACAAATGCACTTGACTTGTTGCAGGATGGAGGCGGAGCCACGGCAGCGTAAGAAGTACAAAAGCACCAAGATGAAATTTGTGTGCTTGTTGTGTAGGATGGAAGAGGAGCCAGATGAAGGGAAAGGCAGGACAAAGGTCTCAAAACAGACGGCCATTGAATAAAAAAAAAAAAGAGGACGTCGTCGGGAGCCTGCCGAATGGAGGTCACCAAATTTTGTCCCATTTAATATGCAAAAGGCGTCACTAATTGTTCATTTTGGCTTGCAGGACCGAGATGGAGCTGGCTGAGGAAAAGGAGTCGGTCCACAAATGAAGAATCGAGCGGAATCTGTCCGAGGGGTGCTTGCAAATGGTGACCAGGAGGGGGCAGTGTAGCGAGCTTTGTGCTTTGCCTTGGTTGAGTGTAGCGAGGGAAGTTTGTCGTTGTTGTTTTGTGCTCAGAAAGGTCTGACTGTGATGAGGGCAGGTATGGAGTGTGTTTTTCGAGCCGATGGTTGGACTCGTGTCGCTTGAGTGCTTTTGGCAAGAAATGTTGGCGACGGTCAGCTCGTTGTTTGGCTTGTCTGGATCCAGAGCGGCTTTTGGTTTGAGGATGTCACTTTGACTGCTTTTGTGTCGGGAGGCTTTGAGGAAGGAGTTTGTCATGTTAGCAACGCAAAACATTTGTTGGTTTGAGGATTGTGGAGGCCCCCGACCGGACCAGCGCCACCAAGAGCAAGTTGGACCGAGGTGAGGAGTACGTTGACCAATAACGCGACCCGCACTCAGTCGACGCCAATGAAATGAGTTTGGGGCGGACGACCACGAACTGTCTTATTTATTTGCAGGGTGACGAGGAAGCCAGTTGGGACGGGAGGCGTCTTGGAGAACCTGAACATGGTTATGAACGCTTGTCATAAAAAAAAGTTGAAGCTCCCAATAATGTTGTGCGTTAATGTGCTTGTTTTGCAAGGTGGAGACGGAGCCGCATGGAAAAACTGGAGAAAGGTAACAAAATGGAAGGCCATTCCTAAAGTGGCACATGATGACAATCTTTGTTGTCGCCAGGGAATGAGGAAAAGGAACGATTGCAAGATGAACCGCTCGCTTTTGAGGCGAGTGTGCAATCAAATGGATGCCAACGCATCGTCAGACGAGTCTGTCTCTTTTCTCCGTAGCGTTCCCAGACGAGAGGTGCAGATGCGACGGCGGCACTAGGAGAGCAAAGCGCCAACTCTGCAGCGAGCGCATTTCTTTGTTCTTCCTTTGGTGTGTTTGTCTCCGCTCGGTCACTAACTCACTGGGTGTGCACTGACCAACACTAACTGCATGAAGGGGTTTTTGTTTTTTTCTTCCTGTCCTGAGCTGCGTCTGGTTGCAGCCACCATTCTCAGCCGATGACAATATTCTCCACCGCAGTCGTGTCAATTCCATTTCCGCAAATGCTGCAGGCTTGGCAGGAGGCGCTGGAAATGGTGGCTGCGGCCAGACCCGTCTCGTCAGGGCATCAATGCTTGTGACCAAAATGGACTCTGAAATATTGTATATGGAGATGTTTGTATTTGGTCGGGAGCAAATTGTAAAGCTCCCGTTTTCTGTTTGTGCCTGTGTGCTTTGATTAAAATGTGAAGTGATTTAAAGTGCTCTACTTCAAACATTGGGGAGGGAGAAAATGTCCACGTGTGTCAGAATTTCTAGTCTTAAATGTTTGTGACTATAAGGCCTTTGAGGAAAAAAAATAAATGCGCCGAATGACATGATTAAGTATGCGGCCAGTCAAACTTGAAAGGGGTTCCATCAGCTGAAAGATTGTTTGTGTGTCCTGAGAATGGCTTG